>NC_044306.2:43757354-44073068 GCF_007474595.2 Lynx canadensis
CTCAGGGATAAATAAATGTTAAAAAAAAAAAAATTTTTTTTTTTTTAAAAGAGTAATTCTGTAGTGTGAAAGCTTAAGAAGCAAATATAGACCATTTCAATAAGTTTGGTAGTGAAGTGGACAGTTTGGGAGAAAGCAGAAGATCTATAACACTTTAAGAACAAAGATCTGAGAATGGCTGGAAAGGGGAAGAGCTTGGTCAGCCCAACAGTATAACGTTAATTTAGAAATTAAACATAATCTTTTTGGCCTTATTTCCTCATTTGAAATGAGAGTATGAAAAATACCAATCTCTTAGGGTTATTGTGAGGATTTTACCATGTAAAACACTTAGTAGAAGTCCCTGACATTCAGCAATAGTGCATGAAGGCCTGTCCCAAGATCTTCATAAAATACGCGGTGTCTTTCCAAAGCATGAAGTCATCTGGCAAAAGCCAGATATGGTCATATATAAAAGAAGAAGAAGAAGTGGAAAGGATGAAAAATATTCACCATATTACACACCTAGTTACCAGCTTGCACACCATTAACAAATTTCTTCAAAATTCAATGCAAGGCCTAGGAGGAAACGACTTACACAGGCCACTTTGAGAGGAGAATGGCTAAGATACAGAACAATCAACGATAAAGACAGGCATGGGCTTATGGCACTAAGTGTGGATAACAGGTCTGATAGAGCTAGAGACCAGTAGGCACAACACCAAAGGTTAATAGAGGGGAATGCTAATTTAAATAGCAAGGATTTTGTTACTGAAGGACTATGGAATATGGATTGGCTTCAATTTAGTATTAAAATGAATCCAACTGAATAAACATTTCTGCAATGGCAGTGCCAGAATACTGAAAGCTGACAAATAAAGAGCCAAGTGAAAAACTGATTAGCTCTTCAAAGTAAATAAATGACCTAATAACCATAACAGATATGGTAGAAGCAAGCAAAAAATACAAGAATAAACACGGTGCTTCACTTGACACCAAAACAGATGATACCATTAGTTATGCTCTGGGAAGGAAGAGATGACCAATCCCAGGAATATATCCCCACAAGCAAAATGAATCTTCACTGGCCACTAAATTTCACTAACTCCTATGTCCATTGCCCAAAGCAAGCTGTTCCATCTTTTTCCAAATCCTAAGGTAATTTCACAAAGCAAAAATCGAAAATTAAACTGACCTTTGGAGTACCACAGTCACACTCTTCCCCGGGATCCACCAATTTATTACCACAGAAGGGAGCACTATAGGCTTCATCAGGCTTTGGAATATTAAGAAGGCAGTTTCCTCCTTTATTTAAAGTTAACTTCTCAAAGTCCTCTGCACTGCAACTGCTAAAGTTTCTGGAACCTCTACAATAAACATTAAGAAAAAGATCTTATGTCATGGTGATTATTCATTTTGAAATTTTAAATCATGTCCTCAACCAACAAGAAGTGAATATTTTCAATGGCAGAAAATGAGCTACCAAAAATAGAAATGAGAATTTATATATCTATTTCTAATAATATAGTACATTATTCAGTTACTACATAATAATTCACTATTTTGGTGATAATATATTAGACCTCCATGAAAATACCTTCCAAACATATCATTTACGTTAATATATAAAATCATAAGAGACCTGAGAAATTATCTAGTCCTATCTAAAATTCAGTTTTATTTACCTTCCATAGTAAAAGTTCCTCAAATATTTGAAACTAGCTATATATTTCCCCAATCTTTTTTCACTCTACAGTATAGCATTATTTGTTCTCCTCACTCTAACTTATGCTATGCGAAAATAATGGGGAATGGCATTCGAGTGAGGGTGCATGATAGCCATCGAGCAGCAGAATAGTGCAGAATTTCCACTACAGTTTGAGATTTAAATACCTTATGATAACTCCTGAGAACCCTGGTTAATACTCTGAAGGCTACATGGGCTTCTACAAACGGTCCACCTTGAGCTACCCATGTGATATTTATACAATTGTATGCAATTTTCATGGATTCTATAAATTGTTGGGTTTTTTAGTTACTGGTTTATTCAACTCTAAAATATATTCAGATACTCCTACTGCCTATTTTCATTCTTGAAGATTATGGAGAAACACACCCATACATACACCAAGGGTCTTTGAGAAATCCAAGTCCCATTAAAATTTTATCAGGGGCATTTGGTGCCCTGAAAGAATCTCTTTCATGAGTTTGAGCAGTCGTGCCAAAAGTAGCAGTAGATGTGAAAACTGTGTTGCATTACAGTTATTGAGGAGGAAACCCTGTCTGTGCTGGGTCTTTTGTACATCCAAGGAATCTAAAACACAGATCCTTTCTGTGAGACTTGTGTTTTAGATCTACATGTTATACTCTTTTTTGCTAACTGGCCCAGTTTCCAGAGAAGTAAAGAGTCCTGGCTCTTGGCTCTTGAGAATAGAAAGCAGTCCGCCTAGACATTTTCAGTACCATTAACTCCTATTTGACAAAAAAAGTCTTTGAATGTGGGGTTAACAAACTGACCAGCAGACAAAGAAAGGAGAAAGAACATAAATGGTCAACTGTCTATAACAAAAAAATTAGCAAAGGCAATATTTTGACTCACATAGAAAGAAAACATCAGCCACAAGGCTATTGACAATAACAAAAAAGCTTGTTTTCTGTATCGTTTTTTCTCACTACTCTCTGATTAAGGATATTATGAGGAGGAGTCCTTTTGTATAATATCGCTCATTTAACAAGTATTTGCTGAACCTTATGTACAAGGCACTCTTCTCTTGTGCAAGGGATGAAACTGAACAACGCAGACAAAATCCTCACCTTTATAAAGGTGACTTCTAGTGAGTGAGACAAACCATACACATAATAAGTAAACTGGATAGTATACACAAAGTGAGAAGTGCCATGGGGGAGAAAAGTGAGAAGATGAAGGGGGTGACCCAGGCCCCAGGGTGGAGGGAAGGGCTGGGGGGGGGGGGGGGAAACAGTCGTTTTTTAAAAGAAAGGACAGGCATTTCAAACACCGTGAGAACCAATCAAAACTGGTTATCTGGGAAAAGAACCTCACACCAGGAGGGAATAGCAAACGCAAAAGCCCTGCGGCAGGAAGCAGTAAGGAAGCCCGTGGGGCTGGAGTGGAGTGAGTCCATGAGGGCATGAGTAATGAGAGAAGCAATCAGCACAGGTGAGAATAAGCCACTGTGAGACTCTTACCTTTTACTATGAGTGAAATGAGGAATTTAGGGGGATGATACAATGGAAAGTAGTGAGCAGGAGTAACATGCTTTGACTTGTGTCTTAATAGGATCACCATGGCTGCTATGTTAAGCAGGAAGAACAAACAAGAGGCTCTTGCAGAAAATCACCCAACAGATGATGATGAACCAGCATGACAGCAATGGAAGCTGTAAGAAGCATTTGCATTATTACATGTTTAAAGGAACAAACAGCCCGTAAGATGAGGAATGTGAATACAAAGAGAGAAGTCAAGGATGACTCCAACTTTGTGTCCTCATCTATGAAAAGGAAGTAGTCGCCCTTAAATGATACCAAAGAGAGGCAGGTTTGGGGAAGGACAATAGGAGTTTGGGTCTAACAGTCATGCAGGTGAAAATGTCAAGAGTAGCAGTATCTAGTAATTATCTGATAATAAAGAAAACTTCCATTTACTTATTTTTTGTTTCCATAGGAGACTTCAATTTAAACAGATTGTAGGGGTGCCCTGGGTGGCTCAGTTGGTTAAGCGTCTGCCTTTGGCTCAAGTCGTGATCTCACGGTTCATGAGTTTGAGGCCCCACATCGGGCTCTCCGTTGTGTGCACGGAGCTGGCATCAGATCCTCTGTCCCTCTCTCTCTGTGCCCCTTCCCTCACTTGTGCACTCCCTCTGTCTCTCTCTCTCTCAAAAATAAATAAAAACTTAAAAAAAAAAAAAACAGATTTGTGACCGCTTTTTAGTTCCTATTGTTGATCTTTATATGGTAAGTACCTTACCGGCCACATAGTATACATACAACATTTTCTGGAAGAATACACTAATCAGCCAATAGCCACAAAAATTTTGCAGACACGTGTATATTCTACACTGAGTCCCTAATTCTAATCTACATAAAGCCTACCACTTTGAACAGGTTATTTTTTAAATATGCCTCCTACTTAGTGGTTTGGACACAGTTCTCACAAATACAATGTTTTAAAATGTTTGATCCTAAAGCAAACTATTAAAAAAAAAATCTTTTTCCCACAATGAAGCTGACTAGAGTACTGAAAAGGATTAACAAAATCATAAGCATTTCTCATGCATTTTACCTGATGGAGATAGTAACAAACATCCCCATATTGCTTGTCAGTAATGCTCTAGGGGCTATAAGGAAGATATTTTTCTCCTAGTCATCCCTGGATGGCCCTACAGTAATAAGGATGATCTTTCTCCTGATACTTGGCTTGAATAGCAACTAAAGTATTCATATTCTCTACATATCACCTCTGGATGCGAGGGTATCAATCTCCTCATCTCTTTTTTCACATCTAAGCAAGTTTTCCAAAACTGCATCAAAAGGAGATGGATGTGACTGACAAGGATGGAAATAGTCTACCAGAATATGACACACACACCCCAAAAAGAAACTATCATTTAGAACATTCTTTCTATGAGTGACCTTGAAGTAATCAGAACACAGTTCCACCATCATCATCCTAATCCTCACAACAAAAGAGCAAAAGTCCTAAAAGAGGGCTCTAAATGATGTCACTTAATTAGATTTTTTTAAAAGAGTACCCTGATTGTGGAGGCTTTCTGAAGTAGGTGACATTGAGGGGCATAGTTAAGAAAGCCGTTTCTCTAGAAAAGTATCTCTCAGGAGGAGTACTTCATACTTCTAGGAATCTAAGAGCAGTATGTGAGAAAAATCCTACCAGCCCCACCTCAAAATACCTTAATAATAACAAAATCATATTACACAGTTTGTTACCCACTTTTTAAACAGAACTGGCTCCAAATGACTGAATTATCTGGAAAAAAATTGAATATCTCTATCACTTGCATCTAAAAAAGGCCCTAACTTATAATGAACATTCAGTTCATGTTTATTTTACTACACAGGATATGAAGTAGAAGTTGGGAAATCTATTCTCAAAAAAGACTTGAAGGGTGCCTGGGTGGCACAGTTGGTTGGGCGTCCGACTTCGGCTCAGGTTATGATCTCGCAGTCTGTGGGTTCAAGCCCCATGTTGGGCTCTGTGCTGACAGAGCCTGCTTCAGATTCTGTGTCTCCCCTCTCTCTCTAACCACACCCCCCATTCCCCACTCATGCTCTGTCTCTTTCAAAAATAAACATTAAAAAAACTTTTTTTAAAGATTTGATATCATAACCCTCTTCTCAAGTTATTCTTACCGAAATTGTTCAAACACATTGACCAACATATTACCAAAATATAACATGAAGACACAAAATACCAAGAACCACACACACACACACACACAAGTTAAAAGAAACTATGAGAGAAAAAAAAGATACAACCCAATAAAGTCTCCAGATACTAGAATTATCAATCAATAACCAAAACACCCCACTTATGGCCAAGGAAAAAATGACAAGCTTGAAAATTTTAGCAGGGAAATGAAATCCACAATAGTAATACAGCAGGTATGAAAAAGAACCAGGCAGAAATTTGGCAACTGAAACATAATAAACAAATTAAGAATCAATGGATAGATTTCACAACAGGCTAAATACAAATAAAGATACGTTCAGTGAATTGAAAGGTGTCAGAAGGAATTACCCAGAAAGAAACACAAAATGATGAAAACTATATAAGAAAATTTAGGAGACAGGATGTGTGAGTTCTTATACACAGTGAACAAGAACCACACAAGAAGGAAAGGAAATATGCATGAACACTATGCACAGAGGCAATATGTGAAGAAGCAGTTATTGGAAAACATAATGGCTAAGAATTTATCATAATTTATGAAAATATCAAACCTCAAACTTTTAAGACTCAAAAAAAAATCCTAAGCAAGACATGAATGCATATGTGGGTGTGTCAATGTGCGCGCATGCTATTTTTTTCTCTTTTCCACAACTTCAATGTTAGTGAACCTTAAAAAAAAAAAGAGAGAAAATTATGAAAATAGCCAAAAGTAAGTAGATAAATCTACTTCAATAAAATTACATTTAGTAATAGCTGACATCAACAGCAACATGGAGGCCAAAGAAAACAGAATAATACCAATATGCTAAGAGAAAATAACTGATAATCTAGAATTCTATATTCAACAAAAATGTTCTCAAGAAAGAAAGAGAAATAAAGACGCCCTCGGCGGGGGGGGGGGGGGGGGGGTGGTCACTAGAAACAAACTAGTAAAAGAAATTTTAAAGGGTTTTTTCAAGGTAACTAAAATATGATACTAAATGGTAGGCAGAGATGCAAGAGAATCAAAGAGTAATGGAAGTGATTACTATGTACGCAAATCCAAACAAACAGTAATGACAATGTTCACTAAACAATGGTAATAATACACGTCTGACACATATCTATATATAAGTCAGGAAGTGGATAAAGTCAAACTGCTCTAAAGTCCTTGCATTGTGTAAGGAAGGATATGATTTAATATTAAACATCATAAATCATGGGACATGTGCTGTAATAACTTCTAAAACAAAATAAAAAAGTATATAACTTCCATTCTAATAGAGGGAAATAATGAATATAAAAACACATTATCAATTCAAAATAAACAAATAGAAGATTTTTTTTAAGAACATAAAAGTGAGGGGCGCCTGGGTGGCTCAGATGGTTGAGCGTCCGACTTCAGCCCAGGTCATGATCTCGCAGTCTGTGAGTTCGAGCCCCGCGTCAGGCTCTGTGCTGACAGCTCAGAGCCTGGAGCCTGCTTGGATTCTGTGTCTCCCTCTCTCTCTGTCCCTGCCCCACTAATGCTCTGTCTCTCTCCCTCTCTCTCTGTCAAAAATAAATAGACATCAAAAAAATTTTTTAAAAGAACATTGGGGCGCCTGGGTGGCGCAGTCGGTTAAGCGTCCACTTCAGCCAGGTCACCATCTCGCCGTCCGTGAGTTCGAGCCCCGCGTCAGGCTCTGGGCTGATGGCTCGGAGCCTGGAGCCTGTTTCCGATTCTGTGTCTCCCTCTCTCTCTGCCCCTCCCCGTTCATGCTCTGTCTCTCTCTGTCCCAAAAATAAATAAAAATGTTGAAAAAAAAAAATTTAAAAAAAAATAAATAAATAAATAAAAGAACATAAAAGACAGTAAAACACATAAGATGGCAGATTTAAACCCAAATACTGCATTTCATTAATTCTAAAACACATTCTTCACCTATTTAAATACTCTGAAATTGAAGTTCATCTAACAAAGTATTAATTTAATTGACACCATTTTTCATTTCTTTTTGTAGAGGGAATTTTTATTTTTTGAAACAGAGAGAGAGACCATAAACAGGGGGAAAGGGCAGAGGGGGCAGAGAGGGAGAGGGAGAGGGAGACAGAGAGGGAGAGGAGAGGGAGAGGGAGAGGGAGAGGGAGCGGGAGAGGGAGAGGGAGAGAGAGAGAGAGAGAGAGAGAGAGAGAGAGAGAAAGGGAAAGAGAGAGAATCTTAAGCAGGCTCCAATGCACAAAGCATGGAGCCCCACACAGGGCTCAATCCCACAACCTTGGGATTATGACCTGAGCCAAACTCAAGAGTTGGCCATCTAACCAACCAAGCCACCCAGATGCCCCTCCATTTTTTCTTCTTAGTGGTATGTAAATAATGGTGTAGCTTATATCCAATTGCATTTACATCTAAATACAGTACATACTAATCACATTAAACATAATGCAATGTAATAAGATACAATTGAGAGATAAATATTGTCAAGCTGGATTTAAAAGTAAAACCTAAATATATTGTGTTTAGACGCATATATCTAAAATATAAAGATAAAGTTCAAAGTAAAAGATATACAAAAAAATATATACTTCAGACATGAAAAAAAAATCTAGGAAAGCTAACTAATATCAGACAAAAACTGACAGTCCTAACCAATAAAAAAGGAAATGAAGGCATACAGATTGAGAAGAAATAAATTGTCTGTCATAAATGATATGATTGTCTATGTAGAAAATCCAAAAGAATCAACAAAAAGATTTCTGAAACTAATAAGCAATTAAACCAAACTAATTAAAGCAATTAAAGGTTGTGGAACATAATAAAATGAATATACAAGTCAACTGCTTTCTTATATACCAGCAACAAACAACAGAATTTGAAATTAAATGCACAATAACATTTACATTAGCAAAAACAAAAACAAAACAAACACTTAAGTATAAGTTGAATAAATCTGTACAAGAAGATCTACAGAGGAAAACTATAAAACTCTGATGGAAAAAAAATCAAAAAGACCTACATAAATGGATTGATATCCCATGTTCAAGAACAGGAAAACTCAATATTGTAAGAAGTCCATTCTTCCCAACTTGATCTATAGACGCAATGCAGCCCCATTAAATCCCAGCCAGTTATTTTGTGGGTATCAACAAATTGATCTAAAGTTTATATGGAAAGACAAAAGACCCACAATAACTAACACAATATAGAAAGAGAACAAAATTTAAAAGTGACACTATCTGACTTTAAGATTTACCAATACTCTACAGTAAATCAAGACAGCATGGTGTTGGCAAAAGAATGGACAAATGGATCAATGGAAGAGAATCAAGTCCAGACATAAACCCACACAAAGGATCCTTTGACAAAGGATCAAAGACAAGTTGATGGAGAGAAAGGACAGTCCTTAACCCAATAAAGAGTATCTGCTGCAGAGAAAGGGGAACACTCTTAAACTGTTGGTAGGAATGCAAATGGTGCAACCACTCTGGAAAACAGGATGGAAGTTCCTCAAAAAGTTAAAATAGAACTATCCTACAATCCAGCAATTGCACTACTAAGTATTTACCCAAAGGATACAAAACTATTGATTTGAAAGGACACATGCACTCCAATGTTTATAGCAGCATTATCAACAATAGCCAAATTATGGAAAGAGTACAATGTCCATTGACTGATGAATGGATAAAGATGTGGTGTGTGTATACACACAACACACACTCTCACACACACACACACACACACACACACACACGTATAATGAAATATTACTCAGCATCAAAAGGAATGAACTCTTGCCATTTGCCATGACGTGGATGGAGCTAGAGAGCATTACACTAAGAAAAATAAGTCAGCCAGAGAAAGACATATACTGTATGATTTCACTCATATGTGTTAAGAATCAAAACAGATGAATATGGCGGGGGGGGGGGGGGGGAGGGGAGAGGCAAACCAGAAAAACAGTCTCTCAACTATAGAAAACAAACTGAGGGTTACTGGAGGTCAGATAGGTGGTGGGATGGGTTAAGTGGGTGATGGGTATAAGGAGGGCACTTGTTAGGATGAACCCTGGTGCTGTATGTAAGCAATTTAGTAGAACTAATTCTACTCCTAAAACTAATATACACTGTATGTTAACTAACCAGAATTTAAATAAAAGCTTTAAAAGAAAGAAAGAGTATGTGCAAAATCTTTACCAAACATTATATTTAATGGTAAATGTTTAAAGCTTTCCTTTGATATCACTGTATGGTGACAGATGGTAATTACACTTGTGTAATGTATAGGATTGTTGAATCACTATGTTATTATATACCTAAAACTAATATAACATTGTATGTTAACTATTTTGTTAAAAAATAAAAAAGAATAAGACAAAGATGCACATCACCACCACTTCTATTTGAATATTGTACAGGTAATAAAAGTAAATAAATAAAAGTTATATAAGGATTGGTAAGGTAGAAACAAAACTTCATTATTTCCAGATGATATGATTATATAAGTAAAAATCCAAAGAATTACAGGTGTGTAGCACTAATGTAAGAATGCAAAAACAAACAAACAAACAAAAAGAATGCAATGAGATGCTAGATGTAAAGCAAATATACAAAATCAATTTTACTTTTATACAAAAAATTAGAAAATTAACTTTTAAAAGAGACATCACCTACAATAGCATCCAAAAATATAAGTATAGGAATAAACTAACAAACGAAGTTTAAATCTCTGTAAAAATATAAGAGGAATTAAAGATCATGGACTTGAAGACTACTTATTGAAAATATGTTTAATTCTTCACCAGACTAATCTAGAGATTAATACAATATCAATCAGATGACAAATAAGACTTTTTGGTGGAATTGGACAAGTTTAATTGTAAAATTTACATGAGGAAGCACAAATAGCCAAGACACTCTCAAACAAGTAGGTCAAAGTAGGAAACTTGCTTTAATGAACCAATTATAAAGCTCTGAAACTTAGGAAATTGTAGTACTGATGCAAATATAGACTAATTTACAAATGAAACAGAAGAGCCCGAAACACACACATATATTTGTGGACCCTTGATTTATGACAAGGTGGCACTACAAAGTAGCAATGAAAGGGATATCTCTTTAACACATGGTGCCAATTCAAACAAGTATTCCTACTGGAAAAAACTTGACCTCTACCTTATACAATGTACAAACAGCAATTCTAAGTGGATTATAGACCCTAAATATGAAGATTAAAGAAATAAGAGTCTGGGGCGCCTGGGTGGCGCAGTCGGTTAAGCGTCCGACTTCAGCCAGGTCACGATCTCGCGGTCCATGAGTTCGAGCCCCGGCGTCAGGCTTGGGCTGATGGCTCGCAGTCTGGAGCCTGTTTCTGATTCTGTGTCTCCCTCTCTCTCTGCCCCTCCCCCGTTCATGCTCTGTCTCTCTCTGTCCCAAAAATAAAAAAAGTTGAAAAAAATTAAAAAAGAAAGACTAAGAGTCTGGAAGACAATACGCAAAGAGTATCTCTGTGACATCAAAGTTAGGGAATAATTTCTTACGTAGAACAAAAAGCCATAGTCATAAGGAATATATTGATATACATGACTACATCTAAATTATTCATTTTTCACTAAAAATAACCAAAAAAAAAAGAACTTGTAAAAAATCAATAAAGGAACTCAACCCAACAGCAAAATGTGTGTGTTGGGGTGGGGGGAGACAGATTGAAAAACAAAATCCAAACAGCCCATAAACAGGTGATCTAATCTCATCTTATTAGTAATCAGGGAAATGCAAAGTAAAAGCACATTAATATACACTATACACCCAACTCATTAACTAAAGTTTAAAGTAGATAATACCAATTGTTGGTGAGGTATGTAGTTAGCACTCACTGTAGCCCACAACACATCTCCTCCAGCCACCTCTGATTTCAGCAGTTATGGTGGACAACTCTCCACTAACCCCTACCTCTAAGCTTTCTTTGAGTTGTAACTCAAATGTATAGAAGAATTAAAATCCTAGAGAGGCAACCTTCAAACCAAAGAAGATGGAAGCAACAAAAATGAAAATTGTACCCGCAGTTACCTGTATCAGGATGGACAAACATCACAAACAATGTCAACTAAAAAAGCCACACCAACAGGAAGCACACTTGGATAATTCTATTTATTTACTCTATTAATCTATTCTATGATTAGAGCTTAAAAAGGCAAAAATAATGTGTTTGGAATACATACTTAGGTGGCAAACTGTAAAGAAAAGCAAAGAAATGATTGCCATAAAAATCAGGATAATGGTTAACTTTAGGGAAGAAGGTATGTCGGGGGGAAACTGCAAAAGGAACTTCTGAGGATGCTGCTAGAGACTTGATGTGGGTTTTATACAAATGTTCACTTTATAAAAATGTGTTCATCTGTACATTGGTTTAGCTAGATTTTCTGTACGTACTTTATTTTTCATAACAAAACTAGGTTTTTTTTAAGTTCTTTACTTTGAGGGGGAGAGGCAGAGAGAATGAAAGTGTTTTTTTAAAGTTTATTTTCAATGTTTATTTATTTTTGAGAGAGAGAGACAGAGAGAGGGTGACAGAGCACGAGTGTGCGAAGGGCAGAGAAAGAGGAACACACAGAATCCGAAGCAGGCTCCAGGCTCCAAGCTGTCAGCAGAGTCCAATGCAGGGCTCAAAACTCACCACCATGAGATCATGACCTGAGCCGAAGTCGGACACCCAACTGACTGAGCTACCCAGGCGCACCTAAAAGTGTTCTCTAAAAAAGTACATCATTGAGTTCTTTCAGAACAAGAAGGCCCAGCAAGAGTTATCCTTGGTGTTTCCTCTTTCTAAAGTCAGGCTCAGTGGAGTCTAGTAAACTAGAAGGGTTTACTACTAGTGAACTACTGAGTCAGGACTGAGAAACCCTTTAAAAAAAAAGATTAATTTGCTCAACCTGATGGGGGTTGTTAAGATCAAAAAGCTGACACCGGAATATAGCTTTTATAGGAAGCAATCATCTAAAACAAAACAAAACACCCAGAATCCAAGATAAAGACCAGAGTAACAGGTAAACTTGGAAAGCAGGGCAGGCTTTCTTTAAAAATCAAACAAAAATTAACAAGAAGATACAACAGAAAACACCACCATTAATAAATCTAGATTTATCGCCAACTGTGGAAGCAAGTAAGTTCCATTTCAATTAGGAATAGGAATAGGCTAGAGTCACCTATCTATGAGTAGTGCCCACCAGATCTTACAAAGTTAATCCAACACCATCTCCATTATATGTCCATTCTGCCCTCTTCCCAGAGTATTTCTCTGTTCAAAGTGGAAGTGAATGCAGTGTCGTCTGGATAGTTTACATTTTCCTTAGAAGAAGCAGGTTCCCCTTTATTCGGTAGTGAAGGTCTCACTTATTTGTTCTTTTTGGGGAGTTGGCAAAAACTTTATTCTCCAAGATTTTATATTCCTAGATCTAGAAAGCAATGTTCCCTCATTAGAAGTCCTTTTGGACCAAGCCATTACAAGTGTTGCTGAGACCACAAACTCAAAGGGTTCTAGTTGCTACAGACTCAATTTTATCCTAATATTCCTACAGTGTTTCTACACTAACCCTGTAAGCAATGAATATCCCAAAATGACATTCCTTGCACAATCCTGCACCCAGTCCCAAACTGTTCTTTAATATTTTGCTTTGCCTTAAGACCATGCTTAAGCCAGCTCCCATTTCAAACCCTGTAAGCATAATATGTATCTGTTTCATACACAAAAGGCCAATAGTGAAAACAGAAGCTCAAGAGGTGAACATTCTATTAGCCAGTGGAAATATTATATTTATCACCATACTTATGTCTACAAGCTATAGCTCTGTCATAGAAGGTAAGTAAATTACAAACAAGACTTTTCTCTTTTTACCCTGGGTAATTTTAACTTCCTACACTAACAAATAAAATTACTTCTACAAGATCAATAGACTGTGTATAAATTCACATAATGACTCACTACATAATCATGCAACCTCCAAAAGGCAAGGGCCAACAACTGACAACTACTCCATATATCCTAAAGTCTCTATTAGAATGCTAAACAAGTGTGAAACTATTAGGGAACCAGTTAATAATGGGAAAAACAAAGTCAGCACAATCCACTCAGATCTACACAAATATGATCATTCAGTGAAAAGTTTTTTAAAATAAATCCACGATAAAATCAACATATATTATCAGATAATATATATCAAGCATGATATTATCAGTTCTCGAGAGTAAAGTCCAGGGAATACCGGCAAATAGCAACCTCTTAAATGGTCAATGCTTTTAATATTAATATTTATAATAGACTGGTACCTATACTTTTTCTAGAATACTTCTATTAAATAATATTGCTTTATTTCCTAACTAAAAAATTATTTATCAGCTCAGAGCAAAATCATTCAAAAGACAAAGAAAAACCATCAGAAAAAATATAAAAATGACCTGAAAGACTACTGCCAATAATCAGAGCCAGCTAAACATTTTGGCATACATCCAGTCTTTTTTCACATGTTCATATTTTAAAACAGGAATATTCACACCATGATATTTCACATATTTTTTTTCACTTGGATAAATTATATTTTATCAAACATATTATTGACCAGAGTGATTTACAAACCATCTTCTGCAGTACCCTAGAGTTTCTAAGAAGATGCCCTCAGGAGCCAGGGCTAACAAATACATTAGGCACAGTATGGCACAAAGCCAAAGACTCATGATAATTTCAATGGCCCACAAAAATGTTTTAAGTGAAATTTATTTTAAAATCAAAGAAAAAAGGGAAATCACAATAATGAATATTTAATAATGAATCTAGGGCACCTGGGTAGCTTAGTTGGTTAAGCATCCAACTCTTCTTGATTTCAGCTCAGGTCATGATCTCAGGGTCGTGAGATTGAGCCCCATGTGGTGCTCTGCATTGGGCCTGGAGCCTGCTTGAGAGTTTCTCTCTCCCTCTCCCTCTGCTCCTCCCCTGTCCACACTCTCTCTCAAAAAAAAAAGTAAGGTAAAAATTAAAAATTTAAAAATTTAGAAACAAAGAGAAGAAGAAAGGAAGAGAAGGAAGGGAAGGAAGGGAAGGGAAGGGAAGGGAAGGAAGGGAAAGAGAAGAAAAGAAAAGAAAAGAAAAAAGAAAGAAAGAAAAGAAAAGAAAGAAAAAGAAAAGAAAAGAAAAAGAAAAGAAAAGAAAAGAAAAAGAAAGAAAAGACGGAATCTAGACTGGGTTTATACCTGTCTTTATACCAATACAGTCTTATATTTAATTTTTAATCATTTTTAATGGAGGAAGCGACTCACAAAAGCAAAAGAGCCTAGGGCCCATGAAAATAATAAGGCAGCCTAGGGATAGAGAGAGCCACTAAGCAGTTAGAGAGGAGAGGGTGCTTCTCCTCCTCCCACTTCAACCAGAAAAAGTCCTCTTCTATATTTTATATAATGGGCTTCTAGGTAAGAGTATAGTAGGGTGAAAACAAAGGAGGTGGCTTTCCCAGCTTAAAAAGAAAGTTTAAAATCCACTGTTTAAAAATATGACTTCTAGGGGCGCCTGGGTGGCTCAGTGGGTTAAGCGTCCAACTCTTGATTTCGCCTCAGGTCATGATCTCATGGTTCATGTGTTTGAGCCCCACATGGGGCTCTGCAATGACAGTGCAGAGCCTGCTTGTGATTTCTCCCTCTCTCTCTGCCCCTCCCCCACTCCTGCTCACTCTATCTCACAATAGTAAACATTATATATATATATGTGTGTGTGTATATTATATATACATACACGTGTGTGTGTGTGTGTGGTGAGTGTGTGTGACTTCTACTATATACAGTGTTACATTAAATAGGGATTTCATGGTGAATTTAAACAATCTGGTGTTTTTTTGGACATGTGTAAGTTGTGTCCATGTTTTTATTGTTGAACAATGCATATGCATACTATTTGCCCACTGCCTGGTTATTCCCTTAGAACAATTCCAAAAATAAAGCTGCTGGCTCAGAAGTGTTTGGACACAAAAAAGGGTTTTGGACACAAATAACCAACCTGCTCCACAGAAAACCTGTAGCAATTCTCATACCAACAGTATATGAAGGTGCACTGATGACTTACATACCCTTCAAAAATAAGTATTAGTATGGGGCGCCTGGGTGGTGCAGTCGGTTAAGCGTCCGACTTCAGCCAGGTCACGATCTCGCGGTCTGTGAGTTCGAGCCCCGCATCAGGCTCTGGGCTGATGGCTCAGAGCCTGGAGCCTGTTTCCGATTCTGTGTCTCCCTCTCTCTCTGCCCCTCCCCCGTTCATGCTCTGTCTCTCTCTGTCCCAAAATAAATAAACGTTGAAAAAAAAAAAAATTTTTTTTTTAAATAAAAAAAATAAAAAAATAAGTATTAGTGCTAGATCTTTCCTGGTTTCATAGGTTAAAAACATATTATTTCATTGTTTTGATTTGCATTTCCTTGTTTCACAAATTTACTGGTCTTTTTATATTTATTTCTTTTATTATGAGCTACCTGATCATATCCTTTGTTCATCCATAAATTTGTGATATTTTTATTAAAAAAAAAAAACTTCTCACAAATGTTTCAAATAGTATTTTTGCTATTTGCCCTTTCACTGTTTGAATTGTTTTTGACATACACAACTCTTCAGAGCCATAGATTTTGTCCTTTATAGTTTTTTGGGGGGAATGGGGAACAGAGAGCAGAAAAGTTTATGTTTAGAAAAACCCTTCTCCAAGATTACTATTTATTAAATGTTTTCTTATATTTCATTATACATTTGGAATTTATTTTAATGTATGATATATGGTAATTTCTTCCAAATTCTTAACACATTATCTCAGCCCCATTTACTGAATAACCCCATCTTTTAAAAAATGCCACTTTTGGGGTGCCTGGGTGGCTCAGTCAGTTTCGGTCATGATCTCACGGTTCATGAGTTCAAGCCCCACATCGGGCTCTCTGCTGTCACACGGAGCCTGCTTTGAATCCTCTGTACTCCTCTCTCTGCCTCTCCCCTGCTCACATGTTCTATTTCCCTCTCTCTCGCTCTCTCTCAAATATAACTAAACATTAAAGAAATGGATAGGCTTGCATAAAATACAAGATTTAAAAAACAAATACAATAGTATTTCTGAGCTTTCTACTATGAGACTGTTGATACGTCTATCATGCTTAATATTGTACAATTCCCAAATATCATAATAGCTCATATCAAAAGCGTTCTTTAAGGATCTTCTTTTTCAGTATTTTCTTCACACTATTACAAAATTATTCTTCCAAGTTGACTTTAAATTTATTTTTGTCAATTTCTAGAATGAAAGAACTATATACATATCTGGAACTTGATTAGAATTACATTACATTTATGAATTAATTTCATAAAGACAGATACATTTCCAAAATTTAGTCTTCTCATAAACGAACACTGACTTTACTCAAATTATGTATTTGGACTTTCAGTAAACTTCTGTGTGTCTTTAAAGAAGTACTGCATATTTCTTATTAAGTTGATCCCAAGATATTCAGAATTTTTGGCAAATAAAGTTTTTTCTAATGTTTTTCAAAATAGTTATAACTGGTTTATTAGAAATCTACTTATGACTATGTTTCTAATAACATATAGACATATAACATCATTAACTACCCCCTCTTTTCATATATTTATTCCTAAATCTTTTCCTTATTCATTGTATCAGCTAGAAAATCCAAACCAAAATAAAGTAATAGTACTGATAGTATCATGTATCCTCAATATTTTATGGTTTCCTCTCTAATATTATCCCCATCCTTCTCCACTGTTCTATGCTTAGGAGATTGTACAGACTGCATCCAATGATACATGGCCAATAAGAGGCACTGGCAGAGATAAGTTGGTAGGAGAATAAGGCTGATTATTCCTATGGGTCCCACTCTATCAGGTTCACCTGATGTTGGTAGTTTCCCTCTACTTCAACTCCTAAAGGGTCAGTCTCCACAGTCCCCCAACAGCCTTCTCCCGCTATATCTTCTACATTCCTACCGGTTTGCACACTTAACAACTTCTTGCTGTTCTCATGGGGAAAACCATATATCACCTTACATATCCGAGATCATCTTATGTTCATGGTGAAGTTTTAATATGCAGTAAGTTTTAAAGGTAATATTCATAATACCATTTTATTCAAAATACTATATAATTACCTTAGACTTTAGGTCTCTAATACAAGATTTACTCAGGAAAGTGTTATTATTTTTTTAAAATGTTTACTTACTAATTTATTTTCAGAGAGAGGGCAAATAGGGGAGGAGCAGGAAGAGGGAGGCAGAGAATCCCAAGCATGCTCTGCACTGTCAGTGCAGAGCCCAACACTGGGCTCAATCCCACGAAGGGTAAGATCATGACCTGAGCCAAAATCAAGACGCTGAACTGACTCAGTCACCCAGGCACCCCAGAAGAGTGTTTTTAAATTACCAACTCATTTAAGGGTTCTTTGTTAATATATCTAATTTTACCACAGTGTGGCTAAAGAATGAGACCTGTTCTATTTCTGCCTTTTTTTAATTACGTAAGTCTTTTGGCAAAATACTTGGTCAATTTTTGTTGAGATTTCTAACCCTGAAATGAAGATATATGCTCTGTTTGTACAGAGTTATATTTTAATCTATTAAATCAACCATACTAATATTTATTTAAGCCTCTATAATCTTATGTTATGTTTATATAATCTGTTAATGATTACAAAAGATGTTTTCAAATTTCCTCTAAGATATGTGCTCATTTTTCCCTTGACATGCTTTTTACATTATATATTTTAATAACACAATACAAATAATTATAATAAATGTTCATTAATGATTATATACCTCATAATTGAAAAGGGATCATTTTTGCCTTATTTTGAGCCTCTTTGTCTCAGGTATGTTTCCTAGATAAAACATTTCAATAAAGTAGTGTGAGACCTAGTCTAAGAGGCATTCCATATATATTTGTCAAAAATGTTGTATTCGGCCTTAAATTATTATATCTTACACTTTGTATTCTGTAACACCTCAACAGTATGTTCTTTAGGGCTTTTTTTTTCTATGTGGAATCCATTTTGTAAAAATTTTTTGTCCTGGGGCACCTGGATGGCTCAGTCAGTAGAGCATGTGACACTTTATCTCAGGATAATGAGTACAAGCCCCATGTTGGGTGTGGAGTCTACTTAAAAAAAAAAAAAAAAAAAAGTATTCTCCTTGTGAATTGGAAATGTACATCCTGTTTTCAGTTCTTCCTTTAGACTATTATTATGACAATTTAAAATGCAGTTAGATGGGGCGCCTGGGTGGCTCAGTTGGTTAAGTGTCTGACTGCAGCTCAGGTCATGATCTTGTGGTTCATGAGTTTGAGCCACGCGTCCGTCCCTGTGCTGACAGCTCAAAGCCTGGAGCCTGCTTCTGATTCTGTGTCCCCCTCTCACTCTCTCTCTGCCTCTCCCCCACTTGCACTGTCTCTCTTTCTCTCTCTCAAAACTAAATAAACATTAAAAAATTTTTTTAAAATAAAACAAAATGCAGTTAGACGTATTTCTTCCACTTTCTGTGATTTTATACCTCTCCCACTTATTTTTTTTTTTTAATACTATATTTTCTTTCAAGCTCTGTTTGTTCTGGTTGTTCCTCCACTAAATCCAATGGCCCATAAACTATTCTTTCCACTGTGTTCTCAACCTCTACTCCATCTTTCTAACTTTTAATCTCTGTTCTTTCCCTCTGCAATCTGGAAAGCTTATCAAAACTGACTTGCAGATCTTTTGTGAACAGGCATTAAGGAGGAGTCACCCACCCAGGGCCAAAATGAATTCCGGTGCTAGGACCAAGATAAACTCAGATCTCTTAAATCCACTGAGGGAAGTCAGGAAGAAATCCCAAACACTTCACCTGTTCCATTTCCTAACACATGCAGCCCGGCACCAGTCCCTGCCTTGAGTCTACCAGAACAAATCTCGTTATGTCCTTTATTTCTGTTTACATCTATCACCATAGCAAGCTGTAGCTCTCTATGTAGGCCCTTGTCTCCTTCCTGTTCCTTTACTATGCACCCTGGAATTCACAGTCCATCAGCAGCAAAGACTCCGAGATCCTCAACCTCTTCTCTGAAAGCACCTTTCACTGTCAAGCTCTACTTGAAATTCAGCTATTCCCTGATTTCATAGCTTCCACTAGAACCTTTTCAAAGCACAGCAGCTTTTTCCCAGAACCCTCATACAACTAAAGATAGAATCGGTGCTCTTCCTCCAGACTGCTGCTTCCAGTCCATTCTCTCTCCCACCTTCCCAAAATCTCCCAGCTTTGAATCTCATAAAATTAAACTGCCTGCTGTCTTTATTACTAACATCTACCAACCCCTGGGTTACTCCCTCATCTCCTTCTTGCTAACATTGTCACTCTAACACTATTCTTATCTTAATTTTTGCTGAATTCAATATACAGGTAGATAATCCTATTAATCCCTTGGGCTCTCCTTGGCTTGAATTCCTCTCCTCCAATCATCTAATCCTCCACCATTAAACCCCTCATCGCCACACTTTTAATGGACATTTTACCATTACTATAATTTACAATTCAACTTTATGCATTTTATTCTCCCCAGGTACACCTTTATACTCCAATATACCTTCAATCCCATCAGGACATCTGATTCATTGATGTTTTCCCTTTTTACTTCCCTGATCCCCTTGATGTCCTCCCTTTCCTAAACCTTATCCAGCTTAAATATCACAGTCCATCATTATAATTACTCCTTTGCAAACAGATTTGACTTCCTTTCACCTCTCTTATTTCATTGTATTTGGCCTGACTACAACCTAGTTAACATCAACCCTCTTATGTGCCTATGCAGTTGAATGTGGCTGCACAAAACCATACAACCAGAGACTAATCTCATTTAAAATTCATGACTATGAATCTCAAGTAACCCTTTAAAACTGCCCGGGAAACATACTCTCCTCCATTTATTCTCCCATGCTACCACATGACTATTTCATACCTTCTCCTATTTCCTGAAATCCCCAACAGCCCCGTCAACCTTTCAGCTGATGAACCTACTTCATATTTCACTGACAAAACTAAACCACAGACTCCCACCACCACATCTATCTATCTACCAGCATCTATGTCCACTTATTTCCATTACAGATACCCTACAAGTAAGTGCTCCATTAGAACAAACCCCTCCACTTGTGCCCCCGATCCCAAACCCTCTCACCCACTCAAGGTCTACTACGGCAATGCCCCCCTCTTTGTCCTAGATTACCAATTTTACCCCTCTACTAAATTAGTCCTATTAGCATACAAACCTGTTGTAATTCCTTCCATCTTGAAAAAAAGTCTATCCTGACTGTCCTCCCTTTGTATTTGGCTCTTCCCTCAGATATCTACACAGCTTTCAACTCACTTCCTTCAAGTATTTAGTCTAACATCATCTCAAAGAAGCTTACACTGACAATACAGATTTAAAATTGCAACCTGACCTCTACCATCACCACTTGTGGCCCTCCCAATCTTCCAATCCTGCTCTATTTTATTTTCCATGGCACTTATCACCTTCTAATGTTCTATATTATTGATGTATTTATTACATTACTAGTTTGTCTTCCCCCATTAAAATGTAAATTCCATGAAGGGCAAGTCTTTATCTAATTCTCGGAGATATTCCAAGTGCCTAAAACAAAGCCTAGCACATGGTCAGTGCTCAACAAATACCTGATGAGTGAATGAGTAAGTATGGGTCCATTCTTCACTACTTCTTATACCATTTTAAGTTCCACTACAGCACTGTTTCAGGGCATTCCTTTCCTAACTCTGCATGTCACTTTTTATCTTAGTCTCCTGTCTTATTTTATTGTTGATCATTCTTTTCTTATTCTCTCAATTCATGTCTTCCTCAACTCCACTCTCAGCCAAAGCAAATACTAAACTTACTTCCTTCTCCTACAGGAAATCTTTTATAAACATATGACTTTTCTTGTGAATATAATTATTTTTTTTTTATTAAGTATAGGTTTTTTTTTCATAAGCACTGTTCTAATTCTTCCATATCTATTTTTCAACCTAGTATTCACTCAAAAACAGATAAATTCTCCAGTAAATTCTGCTTGAGTGCTTCCCTTTCCACCCAGATTTAATTAGAATTACACCTTCAGATCTGAAGATAAAGAGCTGGCTAAAAGCAGTTTTTATTATTCTTTCTGTGCCCCAGGAACTTGAGGGAGATAGGAAAGGAAATGAACACTTGGGGCTATGGATATTCCCCATATGAAATCTTCAGCTGTGTTTGGAAAAGATGAAGTGCTTCCACATCTAATTTTTTTCTCTGGCTCAGCTTCTACTCCACATATACATTGTGACTATGTCCAACTGTCTGCTTAGCACTACGACCTTCTAAATTAATTAGGAAGGAACCTTGTTCCCTTATGACAAATCTGCATCAAAAGAAGCCCAACAACTCAGTGGTGTTGTTCACACTTAGACCCTCTCTTATAATTACTTTTGAACCCTCACAAAGGGAGGGGTTCTAAGATCACAGGTTTTGGACCCAGACTTCTTGACTTTTTTTTTTTTTAATTTTTTTTTTTTTTCAACGTTTATTTATTTTTGGGACAGAGAGAGACAGAGCATGAACGGGGGGGGGGCAGAGAGAGAGGGAGACACAGAATCGGAAACAGGCTCCAGGCTCCGAGCCATCAGCCCAGAGCCCGACGCGGGGCTCGAACTCACAGACCGCGAGATCGTGACCTGGCTGAAGTCGGACGCTTAACCGACTGCGCCACCCAGGCGCCCCAAGACTTCTTGACTTTAAATCCCACCTTCGCCACTTACTCTGATGCTTCTTCATCCGTAAATAGAAATACCCACATCTCATTAGGTTGCTGAGCATTAAAGATTAATATATTTTAAGTGCTTAGAGTGGTGTCTAATACATAAGAAAAATTCCATGGAATTTTATTCCATAAATGGAATGTTTCTTCTTCTTCTTCTTCTTCCTTCTCCTCCTCTTTGTATTGCCTCCCACCTTTATCTATAAAATTGGAAATGTCAGTAGAACTATGTCAAGATTTCCTCTACTTACAGTGACACTGCAGCACTTTCTCAAGAAGGGGTTTATGAGTAAATGCTTCATATAGTCTTTCAATCTAATCCAACCTGCACTGCATCTAACAGAAACCCTTTGCTAATTCCTAATGCAGATGTAAATTTTTCCACATTCTTCTACTCTTTTGTTCTGTCAACTGGTTTACACAAGAGTGTAGTTACATATTTGTGCCTACATAAATGTTTATTTCTTAAAGCTCTCTGGAATCACTTATTTAGTTAAAAATAGACTTCTCATTGGTATATCATGTATTAATTTCACAGGAGCCAGGAACATTTTTTTCAGCACAGACATGAGTATATCATAGAGTGTAAGAAACACTGATCTACAATACCACATAAAAGAAGAACAAAGAATTCAGTCACTCACGATGCTCCTGAATTCATGATGCAGCTCTTCGCTCCACAAAAACAATCTCTGCCATCATCATGATTCATTCCAAGGTTATGACCCAACTCATGAGCAACAATGGATGCAAAGGTCTCCACCGTGATTTGCCCAAACTGCCCAAACACAGGAAAAGTATTAATTAGGTTTCTGAACAAAAAGGACATGTTTTGTTTCTCAGATTATATTTTTCCACAAGAGGAAATTTATCAGTCACTACAATGGTGACAGTCTTTATATAAATCAAGCATCTAACATCAGTCTTCATATATTTCAGTAGGAAACTGATGTGACTCAACATACTGATTATGAAGATAGATCCTTTAAGCAACAGACCAATTAGCACTAATAGATTATGTGCAATGATTTATGGGAAAACAGATTCATGGTTCTAATTTAATTTTCTTAAATGGCATCTCAACTTCCTTGTCCAGAAAGAGTGAGGAGCTGATAAACATATAATATTAGAAAACTTAATCGAGTCTCTAGGGAAAAAAACACATCTACCATTTCTACCCAAAATTTTGTTTTAAGGAATAGGGGAGGAAGTAATGCAGAGAAATGCTTGACACTGTCCTAATGCAGGTGTCCAAAGTTAAATATCAAGAACAAAAACGTACCACATTAATCCCACCTGCGTGGCTCCTTGAACACACTGTTCCCACAAATGCCATTCCCGCAGTCCCACCAAAACCTTTCTTCCTAAATGAAAACAAAAAGTTAAAGTTAGAACATATACTTGGTGGGGAAAAGGAACACACTGCTTTTATTTCTTTGGGTAAGTTTAAACTGGATTGGTAGAACCTACAAAAACTGGAAGAAAAATGGCAAAGATAACTAACATTTTAAAATCAGAATACAGGGGCATCTGGGTGGCTCAGTCAGTTGGGTGTCTGACTTCAGCTCAGGTCATGATCTCACAGCTCGTGAGTTCAAGCCCCACATCGGGCTCTGTGCTGACAGCTCAGAGCCTGGAGCCTGCTTCGGATTCTGTGTGTGTGTGTGTGTGTGTGTGTGTGTGTCTCTACCCTCCTCCGCTCATGCTCTGTCTCTGTCTCAAAAATAAACAAACATTTAAAAAAAATTTTTTTGAAAAAAAAATCAGAATACAACTGGGGCACCTGGATGGCTCAGCTGGTTAAGCGTCCAACTTCGGATCAAGTCATGATCTCACGGTTCGTGGGTTCAAGCCCCATGTTGGGCTCTGTGCTGACAGCTCAGAGCCTGGAGCCTGCTTCGGATTCTGTGTCTCCCTCTCTCTCTGCCCCTCCCCCACGGTGCTCTGTCTGTCTCTCAAAGGTGAATAAACGTTAAAAAAAAAGTTTTTTTAATCAGAATACAATTAAGTCTTACTTCATTTTTATTATCAGAGAACGAGATTAACATCACAAATTCATTTTTTCAAACAAATGAAGATATGTTTTAGATACCAAGCCAAGTTTTTCTCTTCCCTCGAGGTGAAAAATCTTCCGAAAACGCATTACAATTATTTTTTCAAAAATTCTAAAGAGGAGAGACAGGTAACACATCAATGAAATATGTACACAAGAGGCTTCAGGGCAGGAAGCACATGGAACCAAAGAACCACAGTGGCCTCCATGTGGTTCCCAATCATCCCAGACACGCTCATATCTCAGGACCAATTTTCTCCACCTGGAACTCTTTGACCAGTTATATCCCTAACTCATTCCCTCACCTCTTTAGGTCTTTACTCAAAAGTCTTCCCATCGCGGCCTTCCCTCACCACTCCAACCTCACTCCTCCAATACTTTTTTTTTTTGACAGGTACTCAACTATTGAATAAAAAAAATAATAACAACACAATGTATTTAAGCCTTCACAAGTGCTTCACAAAAATAATATCATTCGATCCTGAAACCTTACTACATAAAAATCATGGTACCCACTGAACAGATTTAGCAACTGAGGCTCAGGGAAGTTGTATCTTTACTGTTAGGTAACTGGAGCTTGACGTAATGCTATCTGAGTCCATACTGACTGCCCTCCATAACTATACCATCCTGGCCCTTTCTTCCCTGTAAGGCAAGCAGGTAAGCAGGCTCTAATTAGAGAGAAATGAAAGAAAAGAAATGTATCTTCATGTCACCAAGAGCTGAGCCTTCAGTGCAAATATTGTGGCTCCTAAGTTTCTTCAAACATTTCCTAGATTCTAAGTCAGAATATGAGCTTCAATGGTTGTCACCTTAACCTTCCTGGGAGACATGCACCTACAGGAAAAAAGAGGTACTTATTCCTTCACATGATGACAAAAAATCAGAAACCAAGAGAGTGTGTTGTATGTCTGGGTCCATCATCACAAATTTACATATGACAGAGGTCACACGACATGCCCAAGCTCACAAAGGTTCTTTCTGTACCAGTCTTCACAAACAAGCCAAGGTAGGCAACTCCTTCCAGTGATAAAGGCAGATGCCAGCACCTTGGCTTTCAGTGGCTAAAACAAAGGCAAGGAGGTGGAGAATTCAGCCTCATGCATCAGCTCAGGCAGTGCCACTCAAACTAGGGGAAAGGAACAGTAATTTTTTCTTTAATTTCCAATTCACTGCAGACCAGTACTTCATTTTGCCACTTTTTTACTTGAACTATCACTGACATATTAGTTTCAGGGCTACAGCACAGTGACTGAATAATTATACATTATGAAATGCTCACCACCGTAAGTGTAGTTACACGCTTCCAATACTTTTACTTCTACCTTCCCTGCTTTATTTTTCCTCCTTACCACTTACTAGTATTTAATACATTATACACACTCATTTATCTCATTTATGGCCAATCTCCATCACCAGAATATGGACTCCATGAAAGCAAGAACTTTGTCTGGACAAAAACAATAAAACTGTATTATTTTCCTTACAGAAAAGTCTAGAAAGTGTAAATTAACCCACATTAACAGGAAAAAGATTAGCGGTTGCCTGGGGAGGGAACATTTTTGGAGGGGAAAGGAGATTGGATTACAAAGGGACCAAGGAGACTTTTAGAGGGACTGGATGTTTATTATCTTGATCATGGTGACAGTTAAGTGGTTATATACATATGTCAAAATTCATCAAAATGTACACTTTAAATATGTGCAGTTTAATCTTCATCAGTTTTACCTCAATAAAACTGCTTAAAAATTTAAAACAGTTTGGGGCACCTGGGTGGCTCAGTCAGTTAAGTATCCAACTCTTGATTTCGCCTCAGGTCATGATCTCACAGTTTGTGAGTTTGAGCCCCATATCAGGCTATGTGCTGACAGCATGGAGCCTGCTTGGGATTGTCTTCCCTCGCTCTGCCCCTCCTCTGCTTGCTCCTTATCTCTCAAAATAAATTTAAAATGTTAAAAAAAATTGTTAACATTTTAAAATAGAGAATTTTTGCCTACTTTATTCATTGCTATCCCCAGTGCCTAGCGTATACACCTATAAATATATTATAAATGAATGAATATATCTTTCTCTGGGGCATCTGACCAGCAAGGAGAAGAGGACCAGAGATACTGACATAAAGAGATGGCCAAGGAAAACACTTTAGCCAGATCACCTCTACTTAATGCCATAGTGTCCAAGCCCCACTCATGTACTCAGTGCTTCCAAAAGGCTCTTTAGTATCCCATTCTTAACCAAAAACACAACCAGAAGTCATCAAACATTTGGGAAATGCCTCTAACATTACAGATGGATACCAGATAGAGAAGAAAAGATAGCTTGGTAGGTTTGGTTGGACAAGGTATGGAGAATGTGCTGGAGGCCTGTTCTTTCTGGCCCTTTGTGAATTAGAAGGCATGCTCACTGCCAGGATACTTGCAAGTGCCATATTACTAAAAATTAATAAAAAGGTCACGACCCAGGCTTTGTGAGTATAGGGCTATAAAAAATTATTTTGGCATTTTCAGTGCCTTGCTCTAAATTAACTCCCATAACAAAAAAAGAAATCAAAGGAAATTTCTCCTTGGAAAAAATTATGAGTTTTAGGTACTCTCGACACTGAAGGAGGCAAAATATATAAATTAGAACATTTTTCTGCAAGAAGCCAGCCTATCAAGTTAGAAAACGTTTTTTAGGAGGTTGTGGGAAATAAAGAGGAATAATAGCTTTATTATTTTGCCGGGCAAAGGATGCTACAGCAGGCTAAGGCCTTCAAAACTGCAAGCCCTCAAGCCAGAAAACTTAAAAAAAAAAATTTTTAATGTTTATTCATTTTTTTGAGAGAGAGAGAGAGAGAAAGAGAGAGACAGGGAGGGAGAGAGAGGGAGGGGGAGAGAGAGAGAGAGAGAGAGCGCGCGCGCAGTGGAGAGGGAGACACAGAAACCAAAGAAGGCTCTAGGCTCTGAGCTAACAGCACAGAGCCCAATGCAGGGCTCAAATCCATGAACTCTAAGATCATGACCTGAGCCGAAGTTGGACATTTAACCAACTGAGCTGTCCAGGCGCCCCTCAAGTCAGATAACTTTTAAGAAGAATGAAATGTTTTAAATAGTTTTAATTTTTTTTAACATTTATTTATTTTTGAGAGACAGAGAAAGACAGAGCATGAGCAGGGGAGGAACAGAAAGAGAGGGAGACACAGAATCCGAAGCAGGCTCCAGGCTCTGAGCTGTCAGCACAGAACCCAATGTGGGGCTTGAACTCACGAACCATGAGATCATGACCTAAGCCGAAGTCAGACGCTACCCGACTGAGCCACCCAGGCATCCCTTAAATAGTTTTAAATGAGGGTTTTGCTGTAAGTTTTGGAATGTGTTTGTATTAAGTGAGTTATATAAGTTTAAGTTTTATTATGGTACCATGAAGATGCTGTGTAAAAGAAGAAAATTTTTAAAACATGTATCAGTAATATCTCAAAGAGAGCAAAAAAATTATTATATCCATGAAATCAGTACTTGATTATATAAAAAAATTAAAAGGAACAAAAAGATCTACTGAACATTAAAAATAAGATAGCAGAAATTTAAAAAACCCAATAGAAAGCTTAGAAGAGAACAAAGAATAAACATAAAGAGGATCAAATCATCTATAAAATAATTTGAAAACAATTCTTAAAATTGCAGGACATGAGTTTCAAGACTGAAATGACCCACTAAGAACACAGCAGGATGAGCGATAAAAGACCTACACCGAAGCATATCATCAGGAAAATTCAGAAGCCTGGGAACCAAGAGAAGATCCTACAAGTTTCCAGAGAAGGAGGAAAACAAACCTATAAACAAAGGATCCGTTATCAGAATGGGTTAAGGCTTCTCAACAGTGATACTGGAAGTCAAAAGATAAGAGCCATGCCTTCAAAATTCTCAAGGAAAAAGATTGCATGCCTAGCATTTTACACACAGCCAAAGAATAAAAAAGTTACAAGGCAAACTGTAAAGCACACCGTGGAAAGACTGAGTTACTCAGGCTCTGGGATGATACGAGGTCACATTGATGTAATTCTTAAATTCTCTTCTGAGACGGTAAACACATTTTCTGACATGTAAAAAGCCAAAAGTTTTTTCTTTCCATATATCCTTTCATAAGAAGAAACTAAAAAACATGCTACACCAAAAGTGAAGAGTAAATCCAAGAAAGAGGAATGACATGGGACAAGGTGACAGGGAATCCAACACAGAAGAGAAGTCTCATTATCTTAGTGTAACTTGTGAGGTGTCATACAAGTTCTCCTTATGCAAATGAACACTCAAAAACCTTAAGAAAACATGATTCTAATAGAAAAAGATAAGCAAAAGTTATTCTGACCATTTCATTAATAGTACTTTTTTAAAAATCACTTACAGAACTAGCTGTGCACTGTCGTGTCTCCGACGTGTATGAGAAACTTTTCCCGCCACTGTACAAAGTTCCCCAACACATCACCAGCACCTCCAATTATGTTGATCAGGTTTCCATTTGTCCAAATCTCCCGCCCAACTAACACAATTCGAATATTCAACAAATATACATCTAGAAAGAAAACACAAATGAAAGTATATAAAATATATTAAAGAATATGAGACTATCTTTAAACTTATGATGAAATAACCACAACTACTTAAAAACATTTCCTTCAGTATAATGAGATTCTAATCTCTCAAGGGTCTCGGTTTCCCCATTCATAAAATAAAAGTAACAGAAGTTCAACATCCTTTTTTATCTTCCATTCCAAAATCTGACAAAACTGAAAATTTTAAGTTTTTTGGTAAATTTGTTTCCAACATTGCCCTCAACTAATGCAAGTCTATTTATAGTCCTGTATTGTTATCTCACTTAATGTAAATATTCATACACTTCACTACAGGACTATCAATGAGTTTGATAACAAAGTGCTACCACAAGATCCTGTTAGAGGTGTTAGCAATACATGGGAACCATATTACCTTTCTACAGTTTTTATCTAAAATTCTAATTACACGCACCCCAAAGATTTCAGATAATGCACTAAGGACCCATTTTTAATTTTATAGATGATACTGTGAGGAATAAAGAACAATAAATATAAAGCACTGTCTCATATTATAAGTACTCAGTAGAACACTATTGTCCTCATCATTATTATTAAGTGTGATATTCACTCAGGGAAAAACCTTATAGGTGAATGATCTTATAAGAACATATACTACTTCTTCAGTATCTCTCAATGGGTGAACGTACTCCAAAGTCTCAACCAAATTTCTCTCCTTCCTCCTTCCATCTTGCTCGCCCTACTGCATTCTCTCTCTCTCTCTCCGCTCTCTCTCTCTATATCTCTCTCTCTCTATTCCCTCTCTCCCCCCACCCCCCCTCTCTCTTTCTCTCTCACACACACACACACAGAGTCATATCATGATTTCAGAGAAGGAGGCAGCCTTAATCAAAATAAGATTGAGTACAAATTCAAAGATCTTTTCATAATGCCAAAGTACCTTAGCCTATCTACCCTGAGGATAAATAGATCCTAATATGAAAGAAATCTCTTGCTTGTCTCCAAGTCTTTGTACAATCATACATTCCTTTCAAACATAAAAATGTTACAAAACAATCTAGAAAGCAAAACCCCTGAAATGAACAATTTTTTAATTCTGCTCTGAAACTGTGAAAGACAGGCTAGAATAATCCCAGGAATAGAAAACACAACTTACACTATCCAAGTAGTTTGCTAAACGGATCATCTCTTCTCTCACCGCAGTCTGATTTCTTCCCATCATGTCATACTGAAAAGCAAGAAAGGAAAATCATTTTCACCAAGTTATGAAAAAATTTCCATAATCTGTTACAACGAAGATAAGAATCCCAAATATTTCCTCTGAACAAAAATGGAGGCATTTAGACATTCACCTGCATTTTAAATTAATAAATCTAAGGGATACATTTTAGTGTTAAATACGAATAAAAGAAAACAGGTTCAAGTGTGAAATAAGTAATAAGACTTATTATTACTGAAGTCTTTATTCACTCCAAATTAGCATAATTTTAAAATGAATTTTCTCTTTAATGTCCCTTTTACTCATTTCAATGCAAAAATGGTTTCCAAACTAAATTTTATAAAGGTAGTGTTTAAAACAATCAAAATGCAGGAAGCCTGGGTGGCTTAGTCAGTTTAGTATCTGACTCTTGATTTTGGCACAGGTCATGGGATCAAGCCTCACATCGGGCTCCACACTGAGTATGGAGCCTGCTCAAGATTCTCTTGCTCTACCTCTGCTCCTCTCCCCTACTCAAACTCAGGCTCTCTCTCTCTCTTAATGAAATCAAATGAAATGAAAAAAATAAAATGAAATACATAAAAATAAAACAATCAAAATGCACAGATAAAGGAATAAAAACAATTTAACAGATTTTCTGACCTTTTTTTCCCTTAGGCTAAAGACATTATCAGTAAATAACTTCTAAACTCTGGGCTAAATTAATAATGAGATTAACCAATGTTTACCAATAGAGACATTACATGTAGACAAAATAGATATTTAAAAGTTTAACCATATTAAAACAAACAGTTGATATGACCTATTCTTTTCTTCAAGACCTGGCTAAATCCAAATGTCTTTTTTTTTTTTTTTTTTTTAATTTTTTTTTCAACGTTTATTTATTTTTGGGACAGAGAGAGACAGAGCATGAATGGGGGAGGGGCAGAGAGAGAGGGAGACACAGAATCGGAAACAGGCTCCAGGCTCTGAGCCATCAGCCCAGAGCCTGATGCGGGGCTCGAACTCACGGACCGCAAGATCGTGACCTGGCTGAAGTCGGACGCTTAACCGACTGCGCCACCCAGGCGCCCCCCCAAATGTCTTTTTTGTTTGTGAGTTTCATTTATTTATTTTGGGAGAGACAGCATGAGTGGGGGAGGGGCAGAGAGAGAGGGAGAGAGAATTCCAAGCAGGCTCCATGTTGTCAGTGCAGAGGCCAACACGGGGCTCGAACCCACAAACCATAAGATCATGACCTGAGCCAAACCAAGAGTTGGATGCTTAACCGACTGAGCCACTCAGTCGCCCCAATTCAAATGTCTATTTTAACATTATTTTAATATGACCAACTAAATAACAAAAAGAAAATTTTAAAAGAATGTATGGTTTTGTTCTAAGATAAGAGCATTAATATCAGAATATATCAGATCTTACCAGTTGGGCATTTTATCATGATTCTCCTAAACAAACAAAAAATCTAATATATCTGACAAGGTTTGATTTAAATGGAACCATTCTTATTTTGAACCAGTTTCCAGCAGTACATAACAAATCTATCTGGAATGAGTAATAAATAAAAACATCTCAAATCTCTATTTTTGTCACTTGTCCCAAACATTCTCCAGAAACTTTTTATCCATTATCTGGTGCAAAGTTCATGCTTCGTCATACTCCCTGTGCTTTTTCCGTCTACCACTTGAGGGTTAGGAACTTATAATGAACAAATCTGAATACATTTCTATCTATTAATAAACACAGCTTATTTATTTCCAACCTACACACAATAAGAGGTTTTTCTTAAACCATAAAAATCCTCTAACTGTCTCTGCAGCTTACAGGAAGGAAACTGCTAATATTGCTAAGTTTCTACAAACAACCTTTTCACACAAACAACAAAGCTGACAGTAAAAGTCAGACAAAACATTTAAAATAATCTATATGGTAAATTAAACAGCAGCTATATCTAAAACTGATAATCCTATAAATGCTGAAATAGACCTATTACTTAGTTAAGTTAAGCACAATTCTTAAATATCAAAAATCCCTGGTGTTATCCTGAACACAGAAATTAATAGTAAATACTAAGATCAAGTACTCTCCTCGATTCCCTTCTAAAGCATGCCATGACTTGGAAGTTTTCCGTCTCTTAAAGGGAAGTACAGGTTAGCTGAAATTCTAAAAAGCAAAGCAATTTTATTAGGCAACAAAGTAGTATCTGATTAAGTGGTTTTTCAACACAATCCTTTAAAGTCATCTGAAAAAGGCAGAACAGTTACACTTAAGAAATTAAGCAAATCACCCAAAAGAACAAAGGGGGGGGGGGAATCACCAGTAAAAAATAGTTAGATGTACTCTCATTCACTACATTTGGCTTCTGGGGGGATTATGAATATCAAGCATGTTTAAAGGACGAAAGTCATTCTAGTTTTAAATTACATTTAAGAAAAATCAACACAAATATATCACATTTTATGTTTCTTTCATGGGATGCTCACTTCTCATCTGCTTTTCATGAAAAAGAAGAAAAACTGTCACCAATCCTACCCTTTCCTTGTCTACGACAATGAACAGCTCCACATAGCGGGTCTGTGGCAGGATAGCTCTTCTTCTCTGTCAAAAACACAAACATCATAAAGGCAAAAAACAACAAAAAAAAGTTATAACACTACATGATTTTTATATATAGTGGTCTTACTCTAATCTCTAGTCCCTTAAAACATCATACGATTAGTTTACTTCACACAGATCATTAAAGCCAAAAACGTGTTGCTGTTGTTTTAAGTGGTAACTGCTCTCTGTACTAATCTCCGAAAAATCCTAGGTAAAGATAATATGAGGTATTCAGGTTTCCAAGGAGAATTACTGATTTTCTAATATTGACAATTATACACACCCACACACACTTTAATGGGAAACCCCATTACTGTGTTAAGAGTGGAAAAAACAAATATAATAATTATAATATTATAAGAATATAAGAACCCAGAGCAGAAGTAAGGACAAGGTTGCCACTTCAAAAAGTGACTAATTCTGTGATTTTCAGAAATTCATATGTAGTGCAGAATTGGGCAAAAACTTGAATGTTTTCCAATGATTAAAGCTAAAAAGAGTGGACAGCTGAAGAGGCAATGAAAACAATGCCATAAACTGGCACATGCCCTTTCCCAACCCAGCAGCACCATGACACATATAGAAAGGCACAGACAACTGTAGCTGACCTATTCCTAGAAACACCTGGGTCAGCGAGACCCTTGCCAAGAGTAAGCAGTGAATTCTAGTGAAGACTCAAAACTGGGATACAAGTGTCCCTGCAAGACCTCTGAAATAAGTCATAATGCCCGATCTCTCTCTGTTTCTTCAATCTAGCACTCAAGAATCCCCATTCTGTTTGTGTAAAAGGTATCTAAATAAACTGCTCTCTGAAAGACAGTGTAATGGACTATAATGCAGCAGTGGTAAAAAATACGTATATAAGTATCGTTTAAGATCTAAGCCCTAATTTCTAAAACACATAGAAGCTTGACTATGTTCGACTTGGTGGAAGGAACTGCATCTTTTTATTCCCCAGTAGCTACCACAACATCTGGCACATAGTTGGCAAAAACAAAACAATAATAAGTATTGGTGTGATGCAAAATACATGATTTTTTAACACCTTTAGTCTGGGCCATGAAGAAACATATTTCCTTACTCGAAGTAGCTGAGTAATCCTAGGAGGCTCTTCTTCTTCATAGTCTGTGGTTTCTTTCTCTATATCCTTGTTGGAAACCCCACATTTCAGAGGCTCTTTGTGGACATGATCCATTCGATAAAAGATGTGCTCAAAACGAGAGCTATTTTGTAGGGGTTCGATCCCGTAACTCACATTCTCTATATGTAGCATTCCTCTAAGTGTCGCATTACACGTACACAATTTTTAAGAATGAAGAAAATAATACACAGGAAAAGAAATTAGAAAACACGAAATCAAGTCCCAGTGCTTAACATGTTTAAGAAAAGAACAGCCCAACAGTCTGTGGATGACAAGAGAAGCAATGAAAATAATGCCATAAACTCAAATGAGTTAATGAAATACACTAGAAGAGGCACATGCCTCTCTCAACCCAGCAGCACCATGACACATGTACAAAGGCACAGTGCCCACAACTGTAGTTGACGTATTCCTAGAAGCATTTTGGTCAAAGGGACCCCTGTCAAGAGTAAGCAGGGAATTCTAGTGAAGACTCAAACAGGGAGTCAGAACATCTGAAATAAAGTCCTAATGCCCAATCTCTCTGTTTTTCCAATCTCAGACTGTTAGTTTGTTTCTCTATACCCTGCTACCTAGAGAAAAATACTAGGTTTTAGAATCACGCAGACCTAAATATAAAGCTCAAGACTGCTAGTTACTAACGTCACTCCCCTGAAAGTCAGTTATCTCTCCAAGTGACTGCTGTATAATGGAAGGCAATACAGAGGAGTGGCTAGAAGTATGAAGTCTGGAGCCAAAGAACCAGAGTTTGAATCCCAAAAGTTTCCTACTAGCTACGGGATTTAACACCTCTTCTTTATGTTCCTACTAGCAATGATTTAACACCTCTTCTCTATGTTACATTCTACGTGGGGCTGTTCTGGAAACGAAATTATTTAATAAGTGTGAAATACTTAGCACATTGCCTGGCACACAGTAAGTGTAAGTGTTATTACTTAAATGGAGATAATTATAGCCATTTATACAGCTGGTTTGAGAATTAAAAGTAATATTTATTAGTTCAATCAATCACGTAATCAACCAAACAGCACAGCATCATATTGCCAGGCCCTCAACAAATGTAATTTTAATATTATTATCACTTTACTTCAATATGTGGTACAATTTCTCTAAATCCCAGTTTGCTTAATCACCTAAATATGGAGATATGAGCCCCTTTTCACAGGCACTGTGAGACTTAAATGAAATATAGGTGAACATTGTGTAAACATAAAGTACTACTCAGACTTAAAGTATGTTTTTTAATAGCAAAATTACTTAGCAATCTCAAACAACGAAATTTTCTCTTTGGATATTGAAACTCACCACTGTAATATTTTCTTAAATAAACATGCCAAGAATGATATCTGATACATAGCTCTAAAGACCTTCAGCAATACCAAAGTAAATCTAATATTGTTAATTCCCCCAAATGACTTGATTTGGAAACAGAGATAGGGAAAGGGGTAAGAAATAGAAGGAAAAAAATGATAAAGAAAATTCCTTACCTGAGTCCAAAACAGTCGCTCAGAGCAATGGATGAATTATAACTCCCTCCACATAGCCCCGATAATGACAATGATTCTAAATGATAAAAACTGTATTATCTTCAAATACTGTTACATTGCTAAATCATCACAGAAATTATAGAGCTAATAAAATTATTTCAGGTCAGTAAACTAACAATTTTGTTCATATCACTGGCATCTTATTACATGGCATTCTTCGGATTATCTTCAGATTATCTACTGCCCTCCTATACAAGGATACAAATATTTAGGCAGATTTCCAGAGGATACTAAGCACAAAGAGCTCTATCCCAATAACCATTAAGCCTAGAAGCAGAACAAGACACCACTATATCATGTTTAACATTTTTTTTAATGCTTATTTTTGAGAGAGAGAGAGAGAGAGAGAGAGAGAGAGAGAGAGTGAGTACGAGCAGGGGAGGGGCTGAGACAGAGACACACAGAATCCAAAGCAGGCTCCAAGCTCAGAGCTGTCAGCACAGAGCCTGATGCGAGGCTCGAACTCACAAACTACAAGATCATGACCTGAGCTGAAGTCAGACACTTAACTGACTGAGCCACCCAGGTGCCCCATAACATATTTAACATTTTAGATCACAGTCAATCCAAGAAGCAATAGCAGCCACATGACACCTAATACAGAAGGGGACCTTGTGACAAGCCAATGATGCCAAGGCGGGAACAAAATCAGTATGTGGTAAAAAAGTAATTTTGACCAGATGATTTTTTCTTCTTAACTATATATTGATTATATTATTATTAGTTTTACATTTAGCCATCTTAAAAAAACTAAAGAGCCTTTATCGTTAATTTTGAGGAAGAAATTGGCCAGTGGAAACACAAGCATAATATCACTTACTAATATCAGATTTTTTTACTGCATGATGAGATCTTGTCCTCTTTAAAACAATTTCAAAGCACAAAAAAAAAAAAAAAAAAAGCTAAGGTGGGTGGGGGAGGTGGTTGTTAGGTAACATTAAGATGTATCACAAGGCCTTATATTAAAACAGTACAGGGACGCCTGAGTGGCTCAGTCGACTGAACGTCAGACTTCGGCTCAGGTCATGATCTCACGGCTCGTGAGTTCAAGCCCTGCATTGGGCTCCGTGCTGACAGCTCAGAGCCTGGAGCCTGCTTCAAATTCTGTGTCTCCCTCTCTCTCTGCCCCTCCCCTGCTCTCTCTCTCTCTCAAAAATAACGTCAAAAAAAAATTAAAAAAAAACAACAACAGTACAGTACTGGTGGTGCATTGGGATAACAACCAGTGGAACAGAATTTGGGGACTTGAAATAGACCAAGTACACATGGAACTTTTTGTGATAAAAGTGGCATCTCAAATCAATGCAGCAAGGATGCACCTTTAAGTAAATGGTGCTCAGTCCACTTAGACATTTATAAAAGGATAAAATTAGATCGGTACCTCACACCATGCATAGGAAGAAAATCTTAATGAATCAAGAGTCTGAACATTAAAAATAAAATCATATATAAAACCAAAAGAAAACATGAGTGAATTCTTCTCTAACGTGGGTATAGAGAAAGGCTATTACTTGAAATATAGACGCAATAAAAGAAAAACTGATAATTTTTACTACATAAAAAGTTTTTCAAGCTTTTATATGGCAAGAAACACCAAAAAACAAAGTCAAAACACAATACACAAACTGGGAAAAAATATTTGTAACTTGTATCAGAGACACAATAACTATAAAGAACTCTTAAATATCAAAGAGGAAAGATTAAAAACCCAACAGAAGAGAGGAAGAAGTAAAACTGTCACTATTTGCACATGACATGATATTATATATAGAAAACCCTAAGGTCCCCACCAAAAAACTGTTAGAACTAATAAATGATTTCAGTAAAGTTGCAGGAAACAAAATCAATATAAAGAAATCTGTTGTGGTTCTATTCACTGATAATGAACTAGCAGAAGGAAAGATTAAGAAAACGATCCCATATCCATCAAAAAGAATAAAGTACCTAGATACAAATTTAATTAAGGAGGAAGGTCCTGTACACAGAAAATGGTAAGATATTAATGAAAGAAATTGAAGATACAAATAAACAGAAAGATAATCCATGACCACAGATTGGAAGAATTAATATTGTCAAAATGTCCAAACTACTCAAAACAATCTTACAGATTCAATGCAATTCTTATCAAAATTCCAATGGCATTTTTTACAGAAATGAAACAAATAATCCTAAGATTTGTCTGGGACCACAAAAAAACACCAAATAGAATAAAGACACTCCTTCCTCTTCTTGAGAAAGAAGAGCAAAGCTAGAAGCATCATGCTCCCTAATTTCAAACTATATTACAAAGCTATAGGAATCAAAACAGTATGGTGTTGGCATAAAAACAGACACACAGATCAATGGAACAGAGAGCCCAGAAATAAACCCATACATATATGATCAATTAATTTCTGACAAGGGAGCCAAGAATATACCAATCTCTTCAATAAATGGTCCTTCAGAGGAGCACCTTGGTGGCTCAGTTGGTTAAGTCGTGAAGACCATCACGACTTCAGCTGAGGTCATAGTCTCACAGTTTTTGAGTTCGAGCCCACATCGGACTCTGTGCTGACAGCTCAGAGCCTAGAGTCTGTTTCAGATTCTGTCTCCCCATCTCTTTGCCCCTCCCATGCTCATGTTCTGTCTCTCTCTGTTTCTCAATAATAAATAAATGTTAAAAATAAAATTAAATTAAATTAAATTAAATTAAATATAAAATAAAAATAAAAATAAAAAATTTTTTTAATAAAAATAAAAAAAATAAATGGTCCTGAGAAAACTGGAGAGCTACATACAAAAGAATGAAACCAGACCACTATCTTACACCATACATAAAAATTAACTCAAAATTAGATTAAAGACAGCATAGTGACTACAGTTAATAATGCTGTATTGTATAATTGAAAGTTGCTAAGGGAATAAATCTTAAAAAGTTCTCACTACAAACACAAAAAAATTTTTAACTATTATGGTAACAGATATTAACAAGACTTACAGTGGTGATCATTTCACAATATATACAAATATCAAATCATTATGTTGTACACCTGAAACTAAGGCAGTAAAATGTATGTCAATTATACCGCAATTTAAAAAACAAAATCTTAGAGGGACAACAACAAAAGAAAACCCAGTGGAAAATTGGGCAAAAGACATAAACAGACAATTCACAAAAGAACATAAAAATGCCCTCACATACATGCAGATTTTCAATCTCACTCATGAAAAAGTAAGAATCCATGAGTCTGCACTGATATAAATAAATGGGAAGGGACATCTTTTCCTTACAGAAAGCACTAATTCATACAGAAGCACTAATGAAATTAAGAAATCACCATTTTAACAACCATCATAACCATTAATTTAGACAACTACTACATACTAACACTAGTGGGTAAAAATTTGAGAAGTAACAGGATATTTATATTAGTCTCAAAATGTCTAACCATAATATTAATTAAAAAGGCAAAAACAGTAACTTTATAGAAGAGAACCTGGCAGGCAATTCCTTAACTAAATGATCAATATTAATACCATCAGGAACAGCACAAATGCAGCCCCTGCTTCCTGACAGGATACACTGAGGACCATTCGGTATCACTTTGGTGGTATTCCTGCCAAAAGTACATAACCTGACTCTGATCACGAGCAAACGTCAATCTCAAATGGCAGGATGTTTACAAAAGTTGGCCTATACTTCTCAAAAATGCTATTGTCATGAAATACAAGGGAAGACAAAGGATTTCCAGATTAAAGGCGACTACAGAGACATGACCACTGAATGCAGCACAATAACATGGATTTTCTTTTGCTATAAAGTATATTACTGGGATGATGGACCAAAAACAAAAAACAAAAAGAAAAATCATTAAGGTCTGTATATTAGAAAACAGCATCACTTCAATGTTAACTTCCTAATTTTGAGAATTGTACTTGATTAAATAAAAGAACTCCTTGTTTTTAGGGAATTAACAATGAAGTGTTTAAGGGTAAAGTGATACCATGTTTGCAATATACTCTTTAAAACTTTCAGAAAAAAAATAGAGAAGAAAGAAAGGATAAAGCAAATGCAGTAAAATGTTAACATTTGGGGAATCTGGGTGAATGGGACGCATGAATGTTTTATATTATTCATGCAACTTTTCCTGTAAGTCTGAAGTGGTGAAAATTAAAAAAAAAAATTAAACAATTTACACTAAAAATACAGGCTGAATTTCAACACTTTACAACTTTTTCTATTGTGGGGCAATTCACAACCACTAATGTTTTTCTTTCTAGTGCTTTATGTTAAAGTCTAGCTTTGATATTGTCTTCTTCTCACCAGAGAAAACTAAATACCTTCTACTATTACTAATGCCGTAGCATCTATGAGGTAATAATACTTGTAACTCATGGCACTCTAAAATTAAATGTTTCTAGGGGCACCTGGGTAGCTCAGTCGGTTAAGTGTCCTACTTCGGCTCAGGTCATGATCTTAAGGCTCATGAATTCGAGCCCTGCGTCAGGCTTTGTGGAGTCTGCTTCAGATTCTGTGTCTCCCTGTCTCCTCCCTCCCCCACTCATGCTCTGTCTCTCTCTGTCTCTCAAAAATAAATAAACGTTAAAAAGAAATTTTTTTTAACTAAATGTTTCTAGTTTCAATTATAATAGAAGCTCTCTTATTTGACATGACTAAAATCCATCACTTGGTTGCTTAATCTGCCAACTTGACAGTATTTTTTAAATAACTGGGTTTTATTAATAAATCTTTCCAAAGGCTTCAATGTACTTTAAAAAATCTTATTTCATAAGTTTACAAAACATCTAGTTAAACTGCATGATTACAGTAAAGGTGCAAATGTCACAGTTTTGGAAATACACAAACTATAAGCAAAGCACTCAACTAGGGAGAGGAGAAATACACAGAACTATTATAGAGCCACCTAAAAAAAAAAACAAAACAACCTAGCCACAGCCCACAAGCCTTGGGCAGTCAGTATACCCTTCATATGGAACAAAGAGTATTAATTAATTAAAGAAGTTAACTTTAGAAGTGTCTTAAGACACTTGCTAAAACATTTGCAAGGTACCCCAAAGTTCTAACACATGGTAATCTGGAATTTTATTTCACACAGAAACTTGAATAAAGTGGTTATTAAAACTTAGTTTCTTTGTGAAAAATGGCCTTTGTGAAAGACACGAGGGGCGCCTGGGTGGCGCAGTCGGTTAAGCGTCCGACTTCAGCCAGGTCACGATATCACGGTCGTGAGTTCGAGCCCCGCGTCAGGCTCTGGGCTGATGGCTCGGAGCCTGGAGCCTGTTTCCGATTCTGTGTCTCCCTCTCTCTCTGCCCCTCCCCCGTTCATGCTCTGTCTCTCTCTGTCCCAAAAATAAATAAAAAAAGTTGAAAAAAAAATTAAAAAAAAAAAAAAAGAAAAAGAAAGACACTAATGATAAAAACCAGGTAATAGCACTCATAAGGGAAAGCATTCATGTTTACTCAGTGTAATTTCATTGCATTTTATAAACAAAAGTAATGTCATTATAATATCTGACAATCTAGCCATAGGCCAAAAATTCCCAGTACCAAGGTTTTAATTGGTATCTCAAATCTACATACTTTCATTTATCTAAACAATACTAAAAACCAAGAAATAAGAAAAAGACTTCATCTGTCTTAATTTGTATTTTTCAATCACCCAAGAAACCACAATTCCATAATAATACTTTCAGATAACAGTTGCATCAATTTCTATTGACTGAAATCTATTTTTAGCAGTTTTAAGCATTTATATTTTCAATAATAATAAATAATATTTATTGAGTTAATAATGGTCAGACTATCTGTTCTGAGTATCTTACAGGTATTAACTCATTTAATGGAGACACAATGTACAGCATAAGGATTATAATTAACAATATGTAACAACTTTGTATGGTGACAAATGGGAGCTAGGTTTGTCGTGGTGGTCATTTCATAACGTATATAAACTTTGAATCACTATGTTATATAGTGAAACAAATACAATATTGTAAGTCAACTACACTTCAATTTTTTAAAAAGTATTAATTCATTTAAGCTTTCCAGTAACTCCATGAAGTTGTAATTATCATTCCCATTTTAAGGTGAAGAAAATAAGGTACAAACAACTCAAAGTAACTTGACCAACAAATAAATGTCAGAGCCAGCAACAACAACAACAACAACAAAAAAGAGCCAGGATTACATCCAAGCAGTGTGAAATTAATCTAAAACAAGGGTTTGCCTTCTATTTATTTGAAATGCACTGCAAAAGTGCGTAACTGACATAAACAATTCAACCCAGCCAAACATTACAGAGCTTGCAGGAAAATAACACATGTTTAATGGGAACAAAGACTTCCATGGACACTCATGCAAAAGAAAGAAATACAGAATAGCTAACTGCCAAAAAGGACTGCAAAATGCTCTTCCCAAAAGACACGAAAAATGTTTATGCTCTAATTTAATAATGCATAAGGCCAAATTCAGCAACTACCAATTATTTTGAGTATTCCTGGCCAGTTCTGTCTTCAGAAATACTCTGTTCTCTGATGCAAAGAAGACCACATTTCTTTAGAAAAGAACTATTTTTGGTAAAAAATGACAACATATAACAGCATGCAAGTGTTTGTTCTTTACTAAGTACTAATGGCAAATCAAATGTCTTAATAAGTAAGAGATGCTTTCAGGGAGATTAACTTCCAGCAAAAATAATTTTTTAGATTTTAAAATCTAGCAAACATTCATAAGGAGTAAGGATTACCATAAATAGAAGATTATTTCTTGAACTTTAAAAAAAAACATTTGACAATTTGAGGACCTGGAGAACTGTAAAGTGCGCTCCAGTCCATGTAAATACACCCACCACACACCCCCTTCCCAGGACAACTCCATATATTATAATGTCAAGAGCGGCCCTGGGTGACTGTGCAATGTATAGTCTTCTGTACCTGAATAGAACTAATTGTAAAATTATAATTATGTTAAATTCCAATATAAGATCAAGAGGAAAATGTTACCTGTACATCGGGATGATCAGAGATCAGAACCCCTTCCTTGTTGTAGGTATAAACTACAAAATCTTGGGGCAAAAGGTCTCTGGAAGAGGAATAAAACATATCACTTAAAATTATTTTACCTACATACAACTAAGAAACAACTCATAAGGCAATATTCCTAAAACATATAAACAGGAACAAAAACTTTCACCTGACAAATTATTATTTAAAGGGAAAGCTATTATAAAACAAAAAGGTCATAAATAGACTCAAATCTGAAATCATGTGCATTGCTTCCTCATAAAGAATGCTAGGCTGCCTATGTGTTCTAGTGGTCATAAAATGTTGGCTGCAAAAAATAAAAGTAATGTCTTTAAATTTTTCTGATACATCTCATAGGAAAAGTATAAATAAGGTTATGTACTTATCATATTTCTAGATGATGTACTCATCATGTTTCTTAGAAGAAAAATAAGTGCTTTTACTCTTTCCTAAAAGTCCTATATAAACGAGAAGCACTCACTGCTTTAACCTTGTAAGTAGAGAGGCAAAATCAGTGTCAGTTGGAGGAAACAATTACTGCTGATTGCTGAACTCCCTTGCATGTTAAGGGAGCTCAGTATTGTAAACCATATGTGTAAAGACAGGGTTATCTTCGTTAAAGAAAACAACTGTTCAGTGACACTTGTTAAAAATGGTAAGGCACGTGCTCGCTTCGGCAGCACATATACTAAAAATGGTAAGGCAGACTTTATTCAGCTCCACTGTGATAAGTATAGGAACCACTGCAATGAGAGATAAAGGATCAACTACAAATACAGCATGGGCAAGTGGGAATTTATACCCAAGGGGCAGAGGTCAGTGGATAGGAAATTACTAGCTGAAAATATCAGTGGTGAGGGGTGGTCTGGCTAAACTAACCTAACAGATTCTCGCTGAAGATAGGCCAGGGTGATAGGAAATCACCTGGGGGGTGGTAAAGGATGAGGAACCTGATCACACGTCCAGAGGGATCAGAAACCAGGGGGTTCTTGCTAAAACCAGATTTTATAAGGAAGTGCATGGATGATGTACTTAGGAAAAGGTTCAACCGCCTAAGGTTTGGTCAAGCAAAGAATGTTTGTCAGTCTCCACTCTTGTTCAAGAAAAGAAGAGACATCCTTCTTCCCTCTGAACAATATAAATCCAGACAGAATCTGGAATCCTTTTGTTCATTAAGGACCAGCTGAATCATCTATTGGAACTTGGTAGTAAAGGACATTTGCTGGATGGTGCTAGCAGTCAGGCATTTAATGAGGACGGTTGCTATGAAAATAAAGACAAATAAACTCAGTTTCTGAATCCAGTGGGCAGCAGTCAAGGTTTTTAGATTTGAAATTCTCGAAGCATGTTTAGATGGTAGAGGATGGCACTGTCCATCCGACAAATCTTCCTGGTTGGAAATTTGAATGTACCCGGTGATGGCATGAGGCGTTCTGGTGAACTTTTTGAATGGTCCATACCAGAAGAGACAGGAAGGTTGCCCATATGTGAACTGTTGTGGTAAATTTTTTTTTTTTGAAATTTATATCAATTTGTTCACCTTCTGCTTGTAGAGCTTCAGGAAAAGGGCAGTTTTAACTCTCAATGATTCCAACTCAGAAGGGAGAAAAACTAGAAATGTTAATTTGGAGAGTGGTAGCCAGATATTGGAGGAAACCAGAAGATTTCAGATTTGGTAAAAAAAAAAAAAAAAAAAAAAGGCAAAATGTGCAAGATGGAACTGGCAAGGATACATTGGAGTTTTCTACTGAAACAAACAAAAATATTCTCTCTACAGTCACCCTCATTTCTGTCAAAGATAATCAAAGTAAGACTAATCTGTTTGCCAAGTAAGTCAAGTCTCATTAAACCTGCCCTGATTATTTACGTAAGTGCAGCAAAAACAGTGATTGGCCACACAGGTCCTTGTTTGAGTTTCATTTCCTGGAACATTTCATAAGGAATCTCAGATGGGACTTCTAAAAGCCTCCCAGGATGGGGCATCTGAGCAGCTCAGTCAGTTAAATGTCTGACTTCTGCTGAGGCCGAGATCTCACATTCCTGAGCTCAAGCCCCACATAGGGCTCTCTGCTGACAGCACAGAGCCCACTTTGGATCCTCTGTCTCCCTCTCTCTCTGCCGTTCTCTGTCTCTCTCTCTCTCTCTGCCATTCTCTCGTTCTCTCTCTCTCTCTCTCTCTCTCAAATAAATAAAATAAAAATAAACATTTTTTTTTAAATAAAAAAATAAATAAAAGCCTCTCAGGGCTTAGAAGCCATCAGATTTTGCCTGCAGTGCCTAGAGGTATGGAGAATTCCTCTCTTCTCAAGGTTTTCAAAATACCCAGAGGTGCCTGGACCTGCCAGAAATGACCTTCCTTACTCAGCTGTAAGGCAGGAAACCCTGCAAGAGGCCAGGTACAGGCTGGTTTTACCAAGGTGTGTGGGGTGACGGGAAGGTATAAAATTGGCTCCTTAAAGTCAACCTTAGCTCCTTAATGCTGTCTGATCATACCTGATTTGATGCATATCATTCTCAAATATGACATTCCAGTCAAAAACCTTGATAATACAACTAAGGTTTCCAACTGGATCCTCACAGATTCTCACTGAACTTCCACAAAAAACCATACTGCCATGAAAATAAGGATACTCTCTAAAAACTTCTAATTTCTGGAGGTCTTGGATAGGGAGAAAAGATCAATGGTTCAATTCCATATACAAAAAGAAAAAGGTTTCCTGCAATCCCTATCAAAATAACACCAGCATTCTTCAGAGCTAGCAGAGCAAACAATCCTAAAATTTGTATGGAACCAGAAAAGACCCCAAATAGCCAAGGCAATCCTGAAAAAGAAAACCAAAGCTGGATGCATCACAAAATTCTGGACTTCAAGCTGTATTACAAAGCTGGAACCATCAAGACAATATGGTACTGACATAAGAACAGACACATAGATCAATGGAACACAATACAGAACCCAGAAATAGATCCACAAATGTATGGCTAACTAATCTTTGACAAAGCAGGAAAGTATATCCAATGGAAAAAAGACAGTCTCTTCAGCAAATGGTGTTGGGAACACTGGACAATGAAATACAAAATGAACCTGGACGACTTTCTTACACCATATACAAAAAATAAACTCAAAATGGATGAAAGACCCAAACGTAAGACAGGAAACCATCAAAATCCTAGAGGAGAAAACAGGAAACAACCTTTTTGACCTTGGCTGCAGTAGCTTCCTACCTCACATGTCTCCAGAGGCAAGGGAAACAAAAGCAAAATGAACTATTGAGACCTCATCAAGATAAAAAGCTTCTTCACAGAGAAGGAAAGAGTCAGCAAAACTAAAAGGCAGCCAACAGAAGAGGAGAAGATATTTGCCAATGAAATATCAGATAAAGGGTTAGTATCCAAAATCTATAAAGAACTTACCAAACTCAATACCCAAAAACAAAAATCCAGGGAAGAAATGGGCAAAAGATGTCTTTTCCAAAGAAGACATCCAGATGGCTAATGGACACATGAAAAGATGCTCAACATCACTCATTATCAGGGAAATACAAATCAAAACCACAATGAGATACCACCTCACACCTGTCAGAATGGCTAAAATGAACAACTCAAGCAACAACAGATGTTGTGAGGATGTGGAGCAAGAGGAACCCTTTTGCGCTGCTGGTGGGAATGCAAACTGGTGCAGCCACTCTGGAAAACAGTATGGAGGTTCCTAAAAATATTAAAAATAGAACTACCCTACGGGCGCCTGGGTAGCTCAGTCAGTTAAGCATCCAACTTCAGCTAAGGTCATGATCTCATGGTTTGTGAGTTCAAGCCCCATGTCAGGCTCTGTGCTGACAGCTCAGAGCCTGGAGCCTGCTTTGGATTCTGTGTCTCCCTCTCTCTCTCTGCCTCTCCCCCACTTGTCCTCTGTCTCTGTCTCTCTCTCTATCAAAAATGAATAAAATGAAAAAAACAATTCTTAATTAATAAAAAAAAAATAGACTACCCTAAAACCCAGTAATTATACTACTAGGTATTTATCCAAAGGATTAAGGAGTGCTGATTCGAAGGGGCACATGCATCCCAATGTTTACAGCAGCACTATCGACAATAGCCAAATTATGGAAAGAGCCCAAATGTCCACTGACAGATGAATGGATAAAGAAAACGTGATGGACTACTACACAATAATCAAAAAGAATGAAATCTTGCCATTTGTAACACATGGATGGAACTAGAGTGTATTATGCTAAGTGAAATTAGCCAGAGAAAGACAAATATCATATGATTTCACTCATATGTGGAATTTAAGAAACAAAACAGATGAACTTAAGGGAAGGGAAGCAGAAATAACATAAAAACAGAGAGGGGGACAAACTATAAGAGACTCTTAAATACAGAGAACAAACTGAGGGTTGCTAGCAGAGTGTTGGGTGGGGGGATAGGCTAAATGGGTGAGGGGCATTAAGGAGGACACTTGTTGGGATGAGCACTGGGTGTTACATATAGGTGATGAATCATTAAATTTTACTCCTGAAATCATTATTACATTATATGTTAACTACTTGGATTTAAATTAAAAAAATAAAAATTTTAGAAATTTAAAAAAAGTTTTCCTTAAATTTGGGAAACAAAACATTAAAGAACCAGGAATGTTTCAACAGAAAGTCATAAAAAAATTATAATAATCCTCATCAGTTCATTCAGGCCCACGTAATTAAGTCTTGTTCTACTTAATCTTGTGTTAGCAGTTTTTATGAATCCATCAGTTTCTTCATTAGTTCTGACATTCTTACTCAATCCAATGGCAAAGTCTGAAAGTTTTTAAGTGATGCCATCAAGGAGCATTCTAACCTGTAGCTAATTATAATGCTTTCAGAGAAGAATCACAGTAACTGTCTGTGACAAAACACCTAAAATAGTTGTGGTTAAAGATCTGACAAGATTTCATTATAATGCTATTGACAAGGACATTTCGTTATTTCTGTGACATACAGCAATTTAAGGTAATAATTCAACAATGACAGTATTGATAAATTTCTATGAATATCATACAATTTCTGAAATAACCTGTAACAGTAACATATCCACACACATGTAACCTAAGAAGGCTTATCATCACTTATTTGACAATGCTTCCCATGTAATTTAACATATCAAATACACGTAATTAGTTATACATCTCTCTTTTTATAAGAGACAAAACCCATGAGATTTTCCAAGGGTCATCTAGGAAATCTCAAAGTTAGTTTAAGGTCAAAAAGACTTCACTTAGAATCTGATATGGAGAAGTTGTCATGTCAGAAGGTTTGATCACTTGACTAAAGAAGATCACAGTCACTGTAAAACAATCCTTAGTCATCCACTTAACCAAAATCACAATTAAAAGATATCAAAGGCAAACACAGAAAGTTACATGGTTGTAAAACTTCTTAGCCTCTTACAATTAAGAAGACCTGGTTTTCTTCAATAGTCAAAGAACTGATCAACATAATATGAAGCACAAGAAATTATTTTAAAACACAAAATCTTGTTTTCCTAGGCATATTACTTACAAGGTAAAGAAAATCAACTTTTTTTTACAACTTCTTATTAAGAGCAAACCAAAAGAAACTTTGCTGTTTTAACACTGAGAGAAAATCAAATAATGGTTTTACATCAATGTACTATTATTACAAAGGCAAATTTTTTTTAATTAAAAACAATTTTGTTTAATAATAAATACAAATAAATCCATCCAATCTTGGCCAACTTTGACCAGAAAAAGAAAGATTCCTTTTCTAAGGTTCCTTTTCCACAAATCTTACAAAATTTTTTTCTTATATCCATTCAGTTTTTCTCCTACTCTTTTCTTCTTTCTCATTCTGGAACAACCAGTCCATTCTACTTTCCAGTAAAATTACTCTCTTCTTCCCTTAACAAAAACGCGTCCTTCATAACTTTCCTCACCAAAAATACATCTTACTTTCCCTGAATACAGTTTTTCTTTACTATTACCATTCCTAGTAGTTTCATTTACATATATTGATTATATTTTTAACCATCTGAAACCCAAATTTTCGGTGAAAAGTAGGAAGCAGACAATTGCAAACTCACATACTATCACATACTCAACATACTATCATAATATAGCAAGTTTAAGAATATATCATTTCTATAGACATGTCTTTTTCATAGTATAACTTTATCACACTTACTTATAGACCTAAATATATTCAGCTTTTCTATACCATATTAAAAATGAGATACCAAAAGTAAAATAAAATTAATGTTCAGCAATTAATGTCTCAATATTTCTCTAATTTGGAAATGATCTAGATGGTCAATAAATATCCATCTTTAACTTAGTATAGCTTTAATGTTTAAAGTTATGAAAAAGGTTTTGAAACTATTCTTAAGGAGAACTATCATAAAACAGAATGATCAATGAAAAGTTCATTTATAATCTTTTATTCCATTCATATCTATTTAATTTACTTGATTTTGATAACTATACTTGAATTACCCATGAAAATTTCATAAGACATTAACTAAACAAAGCTAGCCATCCATCATCTTAAGTTATTTTTCCTGTTGACCGATAAAGTAAGTAAAAAAAAAATCACAGAAGCAAACATCCTAAAGAATCTAAAAAGTTATTCATGATTCTTCTTTCTTTTCTAACTGCTGTGTTTGATGTGCACCAAGCAATTCCTTTTTATTATACATTTTGTTTTTAGGTTGGATTTATAGTTTATAATCTTAAACATCTAGTAGACACAAATTTGTCTGACTAGTAAACAGAGATAGAAAAAAACTTTGTATCTGCAACTCTGACAACTCTGAAGTAGTCAGAGTTTATCAATAAGTTTAGCAATAATTTTAAAGCTAGCTTTATTTACCAAAGATCATCCCAGATCATGTGAACTTAAAAAACAAAAAACAAAAGACAGGTTAGTTTCTATACTTCTGAATGTTAAGAAAACTTAATTTATGTAAGTGTTCATTGTCTCCAGACCAATTTTAATAGAACTCCATTAAGGAATTTTATGAATTAATTTGTTAATACCATCCAGAAGTAGAAAACTACCACACATCTAGAATATACATATATAAACATATATATGTATAACATATATATATGTATATATATATAAACATATATAGACAGATACAAACAGAGATCCTATAGCTTCCATTTCAAAATTCCAGCTATGAGTCAGTACAACAGTAATACAATCTCACTGGTTTATCCCCACTTTGTTTTTTCATCCAAACTGTGTTTCTGGCAAATGGACCAAGTTAAGGTTACCTGCCTACCAATAACTGTGGAGACTTTTTAAGATTTTCTTTTGTTGTGATAATGTAATATGAAGGCAATGAGCTAAATTTTAGGTGAGTGACTAGAAGACATCTAAGTGCTGTCTGGATGTTTCCAGCCCATGCATGGGCAAATCATCCAGCTCTATTTCCAAAGAGTCTTTTGTTTCTCTTCTGAGCCTTAGGTAGTCGCTCTCAGGGGTACCTGACTCCCTTAAGAGGCCCCAGTGGAGGCCAGGGCACCTACAATTCCAGTGGCTGTAGAAAGCCGAAGGGCTGAAGTGGGACGGGAAAGGCAGCAAGGGTGGACAGAGGGATGGAGAACATAGGGGCTTGAATAGGAACATCTCAAAGGAGTCAAAGGAACTAGGGCAGAAGACTGAAGGTGGTAAAAGGAGGAAGGAGCAGCAGCAGCAGTGGGAAGGGAGAGGTATTGGGAGTCAATCTGGGGAGATCTCAAGTTTCCCAAAATGGCCAACGAAGTTCCAAATTATCCTCAGCAAAATCATGCCAACAAGAAAGGAAGTAGGCCCAGCAGAAAGTCATCAGGAGTTTGAGAAAAGGGTTTCAGTTGACCGAGAAATTCCCCTGGGAGAAGTGGGATGCAACAGAAGAGAAGAGAGAGACCTCACAGAGAGAGTAAGGAAGAAGAGTCTTCCAGCCCAGGAAGTCAGGGAATAATCCCCACTCCCTACACAGAACAAGGAGCCAGGAAGACCTCCAGCCCAGCAGGTACCTTGCAAAAAAGCTTGCAACTTTAACCCAGCTTCAGAGAGTATAACCAAATCTTAAAAATCAAAATCTGTCCTTACCAGCTTCAACAGACATTTTTCTGAAGCAATAGTTCAAGAGTCAGATTCACCTATGGATCCCCAATCAATTAACCAGTAATAAAGACAAAAGCTTCAAAGATAGGTACATACTTAGGGCCCTAGGTGAGAGGTCTGAGGGTCCAATGATGAATCTGACCCTACCTAAGTCATGGCACCATGACTGCCAAAGAAAAAAAAATATCAATGACACTTTTTTTAAAAAGTTTAATTTTGAAAGAGAGAGTAAGCACGCACATGTGTGCACTCTTGCATAAGCGGAGGAGGGGCAGAGAGAGGAGATAGAGAATCCCAAGCAAACTCCTTGCTGTCAGTATGGAGCCCAATGCAGGACTCAGACTCACTAATCACTAGATCATGACCTGAGCCGAAACCAAGAGTCGAATGCTTAGCCAATTGAGCCACCCAGGTGCCTCTCAATGACGCCGTTAAAGATGGTAATGATGAGAGAGCAGAAGGCAAGCTGAGGGCAAAGCATAAGCCAACACCCTGTAACCCCCCACCATGTGGATATGTGTGACATTCCTCAGGCACTCCTGGCTGCCCAAGAACAGAGGAAAGGGAAAAACAAATGGCCAACTGATAGAGATCACAGGCAGAACATAAATCCGTATCAGTTTGCAACTGTCTTAATGATTTACAAGAAAAAAGCAATCTTATCAATAGCCAGACTTTCAGAAACCTATAGACTCAATTTCCTGGGATGCTAAAATTACCATCCCCTCCAGAACATACAAAATCTTATATAATCAGTCACTCCTCACACTTATAACGCAGCTCTTTCTGCCCACAGGTCCTGTTCCTGTGCTATAATGAAAACATCTTTTCGCACCAAAAAAATCTCAAGAATTCTTTCTCAGCCATTGGCTCCCAAACCCCATTTCAAACCACATCAGTAAGGCAGACTTTATTCAAGTCCATTGCACTGAGTGTAAGGACTACTGCAATGGGATTTCACAGTGGAGGAAAGAGATAAGAATTAACTCCAAATACAGCATGGACAAGTGGGAATTTATAGCCAAGGGGCAGGGTAGAGGGGTCAATGGATAGAAAATTACTAAGAGGAAACTTCAGGGGTGAGGGGGGTTCTAGCTAACACAACCTAAGAGATTCTTGCTTAAGACAAGCCAGGGTGATCAGACCTCACCTGGGGATGGTAAAGGATGAGGAACCTGGTTACATGTCCACAGTGATCAAGGGCAAGGGGGGTGGTGGTTCTTGTCAAACTGACTTAGCAGGGTTCTTGCCAAAACTGGATTTTACAAGAAAGTGCACTGATACACCTAGAAAGAAGGTCAGCAGCCTGACTGAAGTTTGGTCAAGCAAAGAATCTGTCATCTGCAGCAGAACTGGAGCAGCTCTACGCTTATCTCCAGGGATTATGGACAAGTCAGGGAGGCAATGTGCTAGCTGGTGATTTAGAATACGCCATTTAACGTTCTAAACTCCCCCTAGAGGCAGCCTGGACCAGCTTCCCGGTACTGTTTAGAGACGGAGAGATTGATGGTTTGCATGCAGAGTAATGAGCTACAGAGCCTGATTTGGGCTACATGACCAGAGTAGTATAAAAGATCCCTGTGTAAACCTGTGCCTGGGCTCCCATGAAAATAGATGCTACACACTATCTCAGAGGTTTGTTAAACTGAAGACAAAGCACATCTGTGCAACTGAGAAAGGACCCTGAGGGGCTTTGCATAAAGTTTTCAAACCCCTTGATTCTCTGCACTTTCTCTGTCCTGATGCACTGTATCATTTACCTTTATTAAAGGCAACTTGAATAAACTTGGGAGTAGCCTGTGGAGTCTTCAGTCCTTTTGATTCGTTCATCACTGCACTGTCTCCCCTTCTCTCTCCCCAACACGCGCACGCGCGCGCGCGCGCGCACACACACACACACACACACACACACACACACACACACACACCTCCCTCTAGTGGTGAATCCGAAAGATAGTTTGCTTTGCTCTGCTTATCTTCCTCTTTGGAAGTCACTGCCTACCCAGTGAGAGAGAATTCTACTATGCTTCTCCAGAAGCAAACTTGCCACTATGTGGCATTCACATAAATAACTAAATCTGCCTAATACTAGGGTTCAGGATTAGTAGGTCCGTTGGGCTTTCATTCTAAGCTAAATCCTCCAACCGAGCCCTTATCAATAATAAAAGTAACATGTAACCTCTCATTTAACTTACCCTTGTATTTAATTTTTAAATTTGCTCCTCACAGGCAGAGAAAGATGTGATCTCTTCTTTCCCACAACCCCCAGTTCCTGCCAAATACTCCATATAAGTGACTATGTACCCTCCTCCACAAGAAGGGTTCAATGGCTTTTACCAAATTCTCAAGGGAGACCCAAAAAGAGTTAAGACCACTATTCTAGAAGCAATGGAAGGAAAAAATAAGCATTTGCTACAATACAGTCACTCTTTTATTGAATGTCATAACTTCTCCATTATTACAGAGAATGTATCTGAGCCATTTTATTCTAGGCTATCTACCCTAACTTTTTTTCATTAGTAATCATAGCTTTGATAACCACCTTTTAAAGACACTCAAACAAATGCCTGGAAAAGTACCATTTGCCACCAAATCAAGAAGCATAGTAATGTAGAGTATACATGGCACATATATTTGGATCACCAGACTTCCAGTCAAATGACCTGGATTTGTGCCCCAGCTTGAACCATTACAAACTGTGATACTGAGCAAGGCAGTAACCTTCCTGAACCTTAGTATTCTTATGCATAAAATGAGGACAACAAACACTGCTCAAGAATTAAGTTGTTATTAACAATATGATAAATGAGATCAAGGTTGTGAAAATGTTTTGTAAGATGAAACCTATGCAAAAAATAAGGAACTACAGTGGATCCTTGAACAACACAGGAGTTCAGGGCGCTGACACCCCACACAGTCAAAAATCCACACATAATTTTTGACTCCCCAAAAACTTAACTACTGATAGCCATCACTGACTGGAAGTCTTACTGATAACATAAGCAGTCAATTAACACATATTTTACACATTGTATGTATTATATACTGTATTCTTACAATAAAGTAAGCCAAAAAATGTTAAGAAAATCATAAGGAAAAAATACATCTACAGTATTGTACATATATTTATTATATGTATAAGTTGACCCATCAGTTCAAACCCATGTTGATCCAGGGTCAACTGTATTATTTTATTGACATAATTTTAATTGATTTACATCTACAGGAAGGATGAGAAGAAAATATTTAGACCTATTAGATTTTTTTTTTTTTTACATAGTGACATCACTACATTGGAGTCAAGCAGGATCCTTCAGGAGTTTTGTGAGAATTAAATAAATACTATACCTAAAAGTACCTAATACAGTGCCTGGAACACCAAAAAAAAAAAAAGTGTTCAATAAATGTTAACATCCATCAAATACAGTAGAAGACTTCAGAAAGTCTGTCTGAAAATATCTGTCACATTGCCTGAAATTCTGCCAAGGAGACTCAAACCCTTTGGGTGAACATCCTCTTCTAGTAAAAAGTCTTACTCAAACTTGAGGATGCAAAAAAAAAAAATCAGGAAATCCTGTTAAAACACAGATTGCTATGACACCTCCCAAAATTCTGGTTCATTCTAGAGTTAGGCCTGTGAACTGGCATCTCTGACAAACTCTCAGCGGCTGTGGAGAGGTTCCAGGACTAGGCTTTGAGCAGCACTTCCTTAGACAGAAACACTTAGCATCCCTTCATTCATACCTCATTGTAAATGGGTCTATCGTGTGGCTTTTTTTTTCCTAGGATATCTCACTAAAGATATTAGAAGTTTTGCTGCGTAAGAAAAGGGAAAGATGGGAGAAGACAGGCCATAGGAAAGTTGGGTGATTCAGCATGCTTAAAAACTTGGCATTTCAAAAAGACAGCCAAAGAACACAGGTTACCAAGGTGGGATTAGGAGAAAACATGCCAAAATGCAGAGAAGGGATTAAAATGGGGATGTGAGGAACAGCTGGGTGGCTCAGTTGGTTGAGTGTCTGACTTTGGCTCAGGTCATGATCTCGAGGTTTGTGAGTTTGAGCCCCACATCGGGCTTGCTGCTGTCAGCCTGTCAGCAAAGAACCCGCTTTGGATCCTTTGTCCCCCTCTCTCTGCCCCTCCCCCACTTGCACATTCTCTCTCAAAAATAAATAAATTTTTTTTTTTTAAAAAAGGGGGGAGATGAGGGGCGCCTGGGTGGCTCAATCGGTTGGGCATCCAACTTTCGGCTCAGGTCATGATCTCCCGGTTTGTGAGTTCAAACCCTGCAAGGCTCTGTGCTAACAGCTCGGAGACTGGAATCAGCTTCAGATTCTGTGTGTCCCTCGCTCTCTGCCCCTCCCCCACTCGTGCTCTGTCTCTCTCTCTCAATAATAAATAAATGTTAAAAAAAAAATTTTTTTTTAAAGGGGGGTAGATGAGAGACTACTATTGTGTTCTACACGTTTGTGTCCCTCCCCCACACCAGAGAAACATTCATATTTTGAAACCCTCACCACGAGTGTGGTTGTATTTGGAAATGGGGCACAAAGGAAGTAATCATGGTTAAATAAGGTCATAAAGGGTGAGGTCCTGAGCTGACAACATTAGTGTCCCTATTAAAAGAGACACAAGAGAGCTTGCTCCTTTCCCACCCTTCACCCCCCGCACCAAGGAGGCCATGTAAGTGAACACAGCGTGAGAAGATGGCCATCTGTAACTCAAGGGGAGAGTCCTCGCCAGACACCAGCCCAGATAGCACCTTGATCTTGGACTTCTGGTCTCCATAACTTGTGAGAAAATAAACTTCCTTTTTTTAAGTCTCTGGTATTTTGTTATGGCAGCACTAGCAGACTGATACTAACTATTAAAGACTTCTTTACCTCTGCTCAATTGTTCCTTGGGCCTATCACAATTAAAAACTTTTCTTCTGAAATACAGCTTTCTGTAAATTTATTTTCCCTTGCCTTAATGTCAATGGAAACACCAAATAGTATGGCTTTTTCCACACTGCTACTCTTGTTATCCTCACCTTTTTATCCATCTACTAAACAATATCTAACTAAATATACTATTTAAATATACTACTTAAAATATACTTTCTTAAAAATATATAATATTTTTAAACCAATTACCAAAAAGCCAAAGTAAATTAAATTTCTTACTTGTTCTTTTCCAAGTGAATAATATGCTCTTTTCCTTCAGCTTGAATAATATAAGATACCTAAATGCACGGAGAAGGAGAAAAAAAACAATTAAAACACCATCTTATAAATTACTTTTCAAAAACAGGTATTTATAAGATACTGGAAATTATCCTGAATTAAAATAATTTAGCACTGACTGAAATTGTTTTATAGAACTTTATAACTGTTCTTAATAAAAATATACTCTGACAGGGGCACCTAGGTGGCTCAGTTGGTTAAGCATCCAGCTCTTCGTTTTGGCTCAGGCCATGATCTCGCAGTTTGTGGGATTGAGCCCCTCATCAGGCTCTGCGCTGGCAGCAGAAGTGTGCTTGGGATTCTCTCTCTCTCTCTCTCTCTCTCTCTCTCTCTCTCTCTCTCTCTCGCACACACACACACACACACTGATCACCCCTACCTTCCTTTAATAACTTATTGTGGGAAATCATCTGCATGTCCATCTAAACTCTTCTTAAATTCATTTATAATTCAGTTGTAACTTCAGGGATTATTTCTATTAAGTCTGTCCAAGTATTACCTCCAGTATAAAGTAATTCTTCCTTTTGTTTAAGTGAAATGAATTTCTTAGTTTCAAGAGATTATCTCTAGTTCTAACTATCCAAAAGTTGACATTTGTACGCTTTTATGATTTTGTATCTTCACACAGCTTACCACATTTCATCAATCCTAAATCACACATTTTTCCCCTCAAATGAACATCTCCTGAATTCAGGATGCATCATACAAAGGCAGAGCAGTCAAACTGGTAGGACTCTGTTTCTTTCTTAATTAGTGGTATATTAAACAATAGTGTGCCTTACAATGGACAGCATCTCAGAGCCAATGAACTAAGATAAGACAACTTGCACTTACACATCCTGAAGTTCATAGGATCCTCTTCTCTACCTCAAACAACTCTGAAACAACTTCCCCAGCAACTCACCACTTCATTAGTCGGAAGCATTTAATGCGACTGCTAGAAGCATGAGATTCCACTTTGCCTTAACTCTTTAACAAAAGAGAAAGTCATGGAGGGACTCAACAAATAATATTATTAGAAGTGTTCTCTTATTTTCCTCACTGTCTCTGGACTCTAAGTTAACATTTTGTCAAGAAATAGCATGATCCCCTCTTCTAGGGCTCATCAACATCTCAATTCGAAGGCCTAGACCAAGTTACAGAATCTGGCACTCTGCTTCCACATCTGAATGCGAGCCTGTGATCTACTTCGATCTCAACTTAGGCATCAAAAATACCAAGCTCCTAGTTACAAACTTCTGGTGACAAAAAAGACAATGGAAATGAAAGGTACAGCACAGAAAATATAGTCAGTAAAATGGTAGTAACATTGTTTGGTGACAGATGGTCACTACACTTAACATGGCGAGCACTGAGTAATGTATAAAATTGTTGGATCATAATACTGCATACCTGGCACTAATATAAAACTGTATGTTAATTATACTTCAATAAGAAAAGGATGAAAACTAAAAATAAAATGAAAGAAAGAAAGAAAGAAAGAAAGAAAGAAAGAAAGAAAGAAAGAAAGAAAGAAAACAACAAAAAAAAAATACTAAGCTCCTTCCATTGTCATAGCTTTGGCATGTGCTGTTCTATCCTCTCTGCTCTTGGTCAGTCATATGATATAAAATCACACCATCATGTCATCTGAGAAAAATTCTGAAGAGTCTGAGGATTGTTTCATAATGCTATATTCCTTCCCCAAATATCTGCCTGGATTGCTCATTCCCCTGCTTTACTCAAGGGTCACTTTCTCAGTAAGGCTTTTCCAGGCTTAAAAAGTACAAACCCTCTTACCCCACCCTTACCCTCACCCAACACTCGTTATCCACCCTGCTGCTATAATTTTCTCAAGAGCACGCATTACCACCTGAAGTAATCTACATCAATCTACCTTAGTTCTTTGTTTTTTGTCTCCTCCCCCAACCCCACTAAAATGGAAGCTCCATAAGAACATGGATTTTGTCTGTTTCGTTCACTGCCATAACCCTAGTGCCCAAACAGCACTTCTACTTCTCCAAATATTTATCCAGGCACATGAATGACATTTATTATGATCACAAGTATCTGTGTGCATAGTCACTGTGCTAAAGAGTGAAGAAGAGGAGACAAATAATGAAGCAAGTATACATTAATTCTATTCTAAGTCAAAACATAATCCAATGGCAGTATGTCCAGCTCAAAACAGAAACAAGGAAGAATTCTAAATTGTAGGGTTATTTATTCCTTACTTATAGAGAAGAAATGGGGTTGAATGATCTACCCTAGTGGTAGTACTTGGAGGGTACTAAACCAAAAAGCTCCTGACTCTCAACTCCAGTGTTCTTTTTACGAGGTCCAGCCCCTACACAATGTTCGAACTACCCTCTTTTTATGAATATATCAGCAATTCAGACATAATTAACAAAACTCTAACCCTCCTTATCTATTACTGTTAAATTACAGTACAGTTAAATTATGCTTCTATAAAGTTGAAGAACTGGCAAAATCAGTTGAAATCCAAACATTTTTTCTGAACTTTACAGTAGGAGAAAATAGTATAAAAAATAATTTTTGTGCATTGGGTTACAGTGTTCACAGCACAGTAATGTTTCTTCTGATATGGAGACAAAACACTTTTGAGTAAACACTCCCATATATGAAATATATACATGTAACATACTACTATTCTCCAGAGCCTGTGAAGATACAGTACGAAGTATTCTTCCTATCACACACTAAGAGAGGTTCATTCTTATTATTATGAAAAGACCACTGTAACCATCACCAGTGAGAAAAGGGTTACAAATCTGTATAATCAGGGGCACCTGGGGGGCTCAGTCGGTTGAGTGTCCGACTTCAGCTCAGGTCATGATCTCAGTTCATGAGTTTGAGCCCCATGCTGTCAGCACGGAACCCACTTGGGATCCTCTGTCCCCCTCTCTCTTTGCCCCTCCCTGCTCACGCTCTCTCTCTCAAAAATAAATTAAAAAACACTTTTAAAAAATCTATATAATCAGCATCCTAAACTGGTCATAGAATTTTATTTAACTGACTATTTCATTCTGTTATGTTTCAAGTTGACCATTTGTCTTAAAAAAAATAAGAAACTACTAAGGATCAATATATCACTTTAAGTAGAGTAATGGCCAACAGATATCAGTGCCATATGTATGGTGGTGCACTAATCACTGACCAACACTACTCACTGAACCAATCCCTGCTGAAAATAACACATCTATCTTTAAAAAAAAAATTTTAACACATACATATTTCTTAAGAGATAACTTGCCTGTTCTGAAAAGGGCCTAGGGGCTTCTCTTCGTTCTCTAGTTAATCTCCAAGGAGTTATAATTTCATAAGAAGAGAGATGTGAGGTCTGTTGAAAACCTACAGAAAAGGGAAAAACAAATATTATATAACAAATGAACCTGAAAAATTAAATGGTACCAAAATGTAATGGAAATCAAAAGATTTATGTCCAAATCACACAAAAAAAAAAATCACGTGACCTTCACATATATACCTGTGTGTGTATGTATGTATATATACACCATATAATTTTATACAAAAAAATAGCAATATACCTGATAAGTATGAAGGGGAAAAATATATTTCCTAAAAAATAATGTAAGTCTTCACAGTGCATACACAGCAATCATTTTCAAACAATTGTTTGCTATTAACTCTTTTTCTTAAAAGAAATCTTAAGATATAGACACAAGAAAAAAAAAGTGCTTTGGTGGGAAAATAGAAGGAAAGCATCTGGAGCCTAGCCCATTCACTCATCTCCCATTTTCCACCCTCATCCAACACAAATGAAATCCCAAGACGGTATTGGAATACCTATGAAACAGACCAGGACAATTACAGGGAAAAGTTGCTTTCAATGCCTGATGGATTAACTCTAATAAATATACACTTAACAATGTAGCAATTATCTCAAATGAAATTACTGCCACAAATCTGTCCTAAAAACTAAAACTTCTGATAAAATTTATTAACACTGAAGAACTCAAAACCATCATGCAGCCTTACTCCCAATTCCAATCCTGTTCACTTTACTGCACAGTAGAATCATATCTAAGTGGAGGTTGGGTTCTAAAGTCATCACTTGAGCAAAAATTGAGTATAACCAAAATTTCCCTAATTCCTTACAAGACTTCTCTTATTGGAGTCTGATACAAAGTCTCTCAATACATCCAACATAATATCTGATGGCATGTCAATTTTTTTCAGTGAATTTAATGAAGTAGATGGTTACACCTAAGGACCATGGATGAAAATTCCTTGTCTCTATATGTTCATATGTACCTAAACCACATCCAGTATGAGGAGGCTTCAGTCTAGCATATACAAACAGGAAGACTAATGCAAGAATAGTCACATTCTTCACTCAGTAGATCAATGTATGAAATAATTTCATTAAGTGGAATTTCTTCAACAAATGCCCAAAAAGGGGGGGTGGAAGGGTGAAAGAGCCTTATAATTTAAAGAGCCTTATAGGGGCACCTGGGTGACTCAGTTGGTTAAGGGTCTGACTTCAGCTCAGGTCATGATCTCATGGTTCGTGAGTTCGAGCCCCGCATCAGGCTCTGTGCTGACAGCTCAGAGCCTGGAGCCTGCTTCAGATTCTGTGTCCCCCTATCTGCCCCACCCCTGCTTGTGCTCTGTCTCTCTCTGTCTTTCAAAAATGAATAAACATTTAAAAAAAATTTTTTTAATAAATAAAGAGCCTTATAAATGTATGGATTTGTTGGATCCTAATTCAACAAATCAATAGAAAAAAACAAATTCTGAATCAGGGAAATTTTAACACTGCACAGATGTTTGATGATCTTGAAAAACTTAATTTTTGTATGTGTGATAACCATATTGTGGATAAGACTTTCTTTTTAAAGTCCTTATGTCTTAGAGATTCATTCAGAATATTCACAGACAAAACTGTATGTCTAGGATTTGTATCAAAATAATCCGGTGTATGTCTGAGGTAGGAGATACATACGAAATTATATTGAAGTTGGGTAAGGGGTACATGTGAGTTCACTCATTATTCTTCTCTCTACTATCATGTGTGTTTAAAATTTTCTAGAATAAAATAATTATTCTTTAAAGTAGTTACCTATAGGAAGTAGGATGAAGGGAAAGACATTTACTTTTCACTTCAATCAACTGCATTATAGCATTTATGAAATATTACATCATATCATATACACTACAAAATGTCATAAATAAACATGTAAATATCATAAGTAAACATACCAAACTTGCTGAAAGGAGTTATCACAATGGAATAGAACCAGAGAATACTGAGATAAGGACTTGGGGCTTTATTTCCTGCACTACTCTATATCTGTATTGTCTGAATTTGTTTTTACAATGAGTAATTCATAATCCCTGTATTACTTTTGAAATTATAAGGAGAAAAAAAGCATGTTTCTTCAATAAAGAAAAGTATAACCTATTTAAAGTACTAATTATCGGGGCGCCTGGGTGGCTTGGTCGGTTAAGCGTCCGACTTGGGCTCAGGTCATGATCTCACAGTCCGTGAGTTCGAGCCCCGCGTCAGGCTCTGTGCTGACAGCTCAGAGCCTGGAGCCTGTTTCAAATTCTGTGTCTCCCTCTCTCTCTGCCCCTCCCCTGTTCATGCTCTGTCTCTCTCTGTCTCAAAAATAAATAAACGTTAAAAAAATTTTTTTTAATAAAAAAAAATAAAGTACTAATTATCTAGCATCTCCCAAAGCTCCTTCCTTTTCATCAGCCTTACTAACCCCACACCTTAGAAAGAAGACTACAATCCTTCTTACCCGGTCTCCCTACTCCCACTCTCTTCCTTGAATCCAACCTGTGTGTTCATTTACCCATTAATTGTTTATGTCCCTCAGATTTCTCAAATACAAATGAAAATGAAGTATTTATAGCTTTCTCTAAGATAACACTGTATATACAAATGTCTATAACCTTGTCTAGTTTGAGATTTTAAAAGACACAACAGAAAAACAAATTGTATTCTATCCAATACAATACATATAATACTAACAGTTTTCAAACTCTTTACCCATCTTTAAACACCTTATGTCTTTATAATATGATATACTATCTAAATGTGGATTTAAGCCATTACATAAAAACACCAGAAATGGATTCCAATACTCACAAAAGCAACCATGAGCTTATCCAAGGCATATTTATAACATACTATGACAAAATATCATTCAGATATTTGGAGTTATTAATTGAGAACCATGACAAAAGAAATCCATGGCCTTAATACATGCCGGCTTCAAATCACTAGATAGAAACATCCTTAATCCCATCCACATTAATTGAGGTACAGGACTACTTCCTCACCCAGAATAAACCTTTCAATGACTTTTGGGTTTTTTTTTTAATTCCTAAAAATACAAGTTTCAATATTATCCTTAATAATTTCACTCTGGATCATGTTAATCTGTTCAACTACTAGGACAGTCAGTCACTCTAGAAGTGGTGTTGTTAACAGAACCAGACCCTTGTGCTCTCTAGCCAAAAGAAACTGACAAGGGGGGAGGCGGGGAGCCTGGGTGGCTCAATCTGACTCTTGGTTTCGGCTCAGGTCAAGATCTCACAGTTCATGGGATGGAGCCTCATATCGGACTCTGTGTTGACAGCATGGAGCCTGCTTGGGATTCTCTCTCTCCTTCTCTCTCTGCCCCTCTCACTCTCTCTTAAAATAAATAAATAAACATTAAAAAAAAGAAGAAGAAAGAAATTGACAAGAGGCCGAACAGGAGTTTCAAGCAAGGCTTTTATCAGGGGCTTCTGCAGGAGCAAAAGGCAGGGAACACAAGGCAAAGTATCCTTGGGCTAGCTCCCTGAAAAATGTCCAGGGAAAGTTTTTAAAGGGGCTGAGGCAGGAAAGAGGCGACATCTTAGCACATAGGGGCAGGAAAATACAGAAAGTTGGGCCCACAGGTAGTTGACAGACCATACTTCATACATGGTATGTTTCATCTGCATGTTAAGTTAAATTTTTAGCATTACATTGAGGAGAAAAGTCAGTGACAGGTCAGAGCTAGGTCCACTTGGCTCTAACTGGCCTGGTGTTTACAGGAGCATACAGGCTGTAAATTGGGTCCTGGAGCTTGTTACAAGCTTGTGGCTTTTGACTTCCTGATCACATGCAGCCACCTGCAAGCTGGACTAGAGAAATGGGTTATTGCCATTCGTGCTCTGAGAAGGTTCTGAGTTTTTCTGCAAGTTCCTGTTCTGTTTCAGTGGCACGAACAGTCGGCAGGAATAAAATTATTTTAGTGAGTAAAATAGATTAGAAGCTCTGTGTGACAAAAAGTAAATCATTGTGTATATTTATTTGCAACTTCCTCTGACTCTAGAATGATTTCAAAATAAAACCTTTTGAAAGTAAATCGTTATAGGCAAGAATACATATGCTAAGAGGCTCAGGCAACTGTTAAACTAGAAGCTAAACAATATGCAACTGAAGTTTTCTCATTACAACTCAGAACAAACATGACAGAGAAAAAGAAACATCTCAGAACTACAAATGCGCAGGCAGATAATTTAAAGAGCTTTCAATTTCAAACAGGTTAAATGACTTTAAAATGTCATATAGCTAGCTTCAGGCCAGGTCTCAAACTATGATCTTCTACCAAGACTGTTAGCAAAGAATAACAATCCAGTATAGGAAAGTAACATTCTTTCTGTCCTTTTCATTTTAAAATATAATTCTTGATAGGAAAAAAAACAAAAAAACAGCACCACAATTATCCTTTATTTTTAATAAGACTTCCAAAATTTTAGCAACCAAAAAAAACTTCTGTATGCAGAGCCATTATTCCAATACTGACTTCTTGGTTTTAAAATCCAAGGATCTTTCTGAGTCCCATAAGGAGTTCCAGAACATCATAAGAAATTGCACATATTTTTTTCCCAAATTCCTTTCTCTCTTTTTTTTTTTTTAATTCCAAATAGAGGCAACCTTCTCATGGGAACCAAAACAATATGTTCCCCATGTTACTATAAAGTAAGTATATGCACATTATTTGTATAAAGCTTCAACCTCATCACTGCTGACATTTGGGACCAGAAAATTCACTGCTGTGGGGGGCTGCCTTGTGCAATGTAGGATGTTTAGTAGCATTCATGGCGTCTACCCACCAGATGCCAGAAGAACCAACAGTGTGACAGCTAAAAATATCCCCCACATGCTTTCTGTGGGCAAAACTGCCCCCAGTTGAAAATCACTGGTATAAAGATATAGTTCACAATGAAAATACAAACCTATCAACTAGATGGAGAATACAAATTTGTTATTTTAGAATTTGACAAATAAGCACACTGTCAAAAACCACATTACCGGGAAACATGGGCTAGAGACAAAAATAAGAGCTGAAACATGAAACTTAGAGTCTTAAACTTAGTGAAAGAAAAGAAAGGATGTTAGTTGCACTTTTCTTCCTCTAGCTCCTTAGATCTTTCTATGAACTCTGTTTTGGAGAAAGTCTATGTTTCATAATAGTAACTGTAGTAGAGGGCAACAAGTTAAAAGAATTGTACTTAATTGCAAAGCAAACAAACATGGGCTTTTCTCCTTTCCTTCCTGCCTATTATATAAACAAACAGCCACCTTTAAGTATTTTCACTGTAGAAGATAAACCCAAGTGCCACATATAGTACAAACAAAATACTTCTGTTGCCCAAATTATTTCTTGAAGAGAAATTATTGTAATTAGATCCATAAAACACTGTTATTTTGAGCCACATATTTCCATCTCATTCAAAAGGTCAATCCCAAGTGTGTATATATATATATGATATATATCATATATTAATAACTATATTTTAAAAATTATAATTGCCACTGCTATGTCCTACCTTTTTACATTTTTTGAGTGTTGTAATTTCTTTCCACATTTACTTGTCTTCACATTTAAAAATAAACAGGGGCACCTGGGTGGCTCAGTCGGTTAACTGTGCAACTGTTGGTTTTGGCTCAGGTCATGATCTCATGGTTTGTAAGTTCCAGCCCCTCAATGGGCTCTGTGCTGACTATGCAGAGCCTGCTTGGTATTCTCTCTTCCCTTCTCTTTCTGCCCCTCCTGCTCACTCACTCTCTCTCTCTCTCAAAATAAATAAACTTAAAAAAAAATCTAAAAAAAAAAAAAATGCCCCTTTGGGAAAACCACCAACCACTTATAAGATTTAATGCCCTCAAGAACTTAAGTTCCTCTAGCAAGGAATTTAAGTTTTTTGAGACAAAGGATGATATATCTAGTAAGGATGATAATCTTATTGATCATATGTTTCCTACCCTGGTACAGGGTTGAGTAAACGACTTTTTACCTTTATATCTATACATACATAGATTTCCTAATTGTTAATTATCATCTACAACCTGAATTATGCTTTATTTTCAAGATTAACATCTTTTATATCAATTTTCTAGAAATCCACATGGTCCACATATTTGTCATTTTAGGGGCAATGCTATATTTCTTTTTTTTTATATGAAATTTATTGTCAAATTGGTTTCCATACAACACCCAGTGCTCATCCCAACAGGTGCCCTCCTCAATACCCATCACCCACCCTCCCCTCCCTCCCACCCCCATCAACCCTCAGATTGTTCTCAGTTTTTTTTTGTTTTGTTTTGTTTTGTTTTTTTTGTTTTTTTTTTTAAATTTTTTTTCAACGTTTTTTATTTATGTTGGGACAGAGAGAGACAGAGCATGAACGGGGGAGGGGCAGAGAGAGAGGGAGACACAGAATCGGAAACAGGCTCCAGGCTCCGAGCCATCAGCCCAGAGCCTGACGCGGGGCTCGAACTCCCGGACCGTGAGATCGTGACCTGGCTGAAGTCGGACGCTTAACCGACTGCGCCACCCAGGCGCCCCTGTTCTCAGTTTTTAAGAGTCTCTTATGGTTTGCCTCCCTCCCTAACTTTTTTTTTTCCTTCCCCTCCCCCATGGTCTTCTGTTAAGTTTCTCAGGATCCACATAAGAGGGAAAACATATGGTATCTGTCTTTCTCTGTATGGCTTATTTCACTTAGCATCACACTCTCCAGTTCCATCCATGTTGCTACAAAGGGCCAGATTTCATTCTTTCTCATTGCCACGTAGTATTCCATTGTGTATATAAACCACAATTTCTTTATCCATTCATCAGTTGATGGACATTTAGGCTCTTTCCATAATTTGGCTATTGTTGAAAGTGCTGCTATAAACATTGGGGTACAAGTGCCCCTAGGAATCAGCACTCCTGTATCCCTTGGGTAAATTCCTAGCAGTGCTATTGCTGGGTCATAGGGTAGATCTATTTTTAATTTTTTGAGGAACCTCCACACTGTTTTCCAGAGCGGCTGCACCAATTTACATTCCCACCAACAGTGCAAGAGGGTTCCCGTTTCTCCACATCCTCTCCAGCATCTAGTCTCCTGATTTGTTCATTTTGGCCACTCTGACTGGCGTGAGGTGATATCTGAGTGTGGTTTTGATTTGTATTTCCCTAATGAGGAGCGACGTTGAGCATCTTTTCATGTGGGCAATGCTTATATTTCCTTGAATGGTTGTACTGTACACTGCTTAGCCACCCTCTCAGGTAGCTGGGATCAGAGCTTCTATTCACAACAGGATTCCAATGTGTCAATGAAGCCAATGGAACAGGCTCTCCAGGGGTCTACTTGCACGAGGGTTTTAAGGAGCTACAAAAAGGAAAGGGGGGAAACCTCCTAAAATGAGTAAAGACCTCATTAAAAGAGAAATGTGTCAATGGGAAAAAGGCATTTCCCTTATTTGGGAGTGGATTTTGTCCTACAGTATGACAAATGTCTGGCAGTGGCATCGCTTACCTATAAACTAAAATACTCTAATCCTTAAGATAAATATAAACAAATACAAAAACAACTGCAGATTTAAAAACTAACCAAATTGGGGCACCTGGGTGCCTCAGTTGGTTAAGCGTCCGACATCGGCTCAGGTCATGACCTCGAGGTTTGTGGGTTCGAGCCCCACATCGGGCTCTGTGCTGACAGCTCAGAGCCTGGAACCTGCTTCGGATTCTGTGTCTCCCCCTCTCTCTGCCACTCCCCGGTTCATGCTCTGTGTCTTTCTGTCTTTCAATAATAAATAAATGTTTAAAAAAAATTTTAAATCTGACCAAATTAAGTGAACTTCTCAGGTTTCCTAACTCGCTCTTAAAAGGTCTGATTCAAGCAGTATCTCATGCAGGATCACTTCAGAAAAATGACTAGACTAAAATAACAATGTCGCAAAATGTAAAAGAAACTAGAATAACCTCTCAATATACAAACAAGACCATACAATTAGATTTATTTATGAGGCAGTCCTATAGCACTGACTCTAAGGATGGCATAACTCCAAAACTCTGAGATATACTACGTATCAAAGGGGGAGAAAAATACCATGAGGCTATAGTTATGTCATGTATCAGTGCTTGTGCATATTCCAAGAAAAAGCTTTCAATTACTTAGAGCTTGCATATTTGGGGAAATTTTCTAATAAACCAGGATTTTTAACAAAAAGCAGATATAAAGTCAACTTTGGTAAGATAAAATTCAAAATTCTTTTTGAAAACTATTTTGAACCCGGCAACTTGTTTTGTATATATTTTAATTATAAGAGTTTTATTTTTTACTTAAAGTTGGAAAATCAGACTATCTTTAAATTTAGAAGACTGCATTCTCCGATACAGCAAAAACACAAAGATATCAAATTCAAATAATTTGCTGGCACCCAAAAACAAAATGAGTATGGACTTAAGCTCTTTCTACATAGTTCGTTTTATAGTGATTCACCATGAGTAAGCTTTAAAACTCAACGTATTTAGAATGCTAGTCTTAAAAAAAAAAAAAAAAAATTCTAGGGTCTGCATCATAACTACTACCTTAAAAGAGAAAATCAGAAAAGGTTTCACACCCAATTCCCTTTGTTATTTTTTCACAATGATACAAAGTTACCTTTGTCAGCCTCAGTTTTGTTTTTTTTTTTTTTTAAGTTTACTGTAAGTGTCAGCCCTTTGGAATTTATACTGCATTTCCTCATTGACATGTTACAAATGATCCTACCAAAGGCTGTTTAGCTTTTAGTGTTACTAATGTGTGGGTGGTACTTACTGAGTCCTCAAATTCTTCATTAGCAGAAAATGTTTCAGTGCATGTTTTAAACATCCTGTATTGCAAAAATTTAGTCAGCTGATTTTGGAAGAACATTCCCCTAGGGAAACATGAGTTGACTCACTGCACACTATTACAAAGGCCTCTCAAATGGTCTCTCACAGCCTCCAGTCTCTCCCTCCTATATTCTGTCCTCTACTGCCTTTGCCAGTTATCTTAACCGCAAATCTAGTTATATCACACCCATATTTGAAACCCTTCTTGCCCAAAGAACTTCTTGATAAAGTCCAAACCTCTTAGCATGAATAGAAGGCGCTCTCCAACTGGTACTAACTTATCTTAGTTTCTTCCTCGCCTCCCTTTCATGTAGACTGCCTGCAGACATTCTCATCATTCCCTAACAAGTCATGTTCTTTCATCCTTCCATATTCTTGTAAAGTTTTTTCCCCTTAGAATGAACTCATATCCTTTTCCTTGAACATTCCCTAATGTACATGAGTTCAAATACCACTTACACTATAAAACCTCCCCTGAGATTTTATATATCGCCCAGAAAGTCTTAGCACATTTACTCACCTTTGTCCCTCCATAAGCATTAAGCATGTTGTTCATAGGAGTTCGATAAATGTTGACTAAATTTTGAAAGTATACCCATGCTTAAATGAAGGGACTGGCCATAAATTGTTAAAGCCACAGTTAAAAGCCATAAGGGTTTTCCATTCATCTATATGCAGGTATGCAATAATACCTACATTAATATTGGAGCACCTGGGTGGCTAAGTTTGTTAAGTATCCAACTCTTGATTTCGGTTCAGGTCATGATCTCACCATTCATGGGATCAAGCACCACGCTGGGCTCCAGGCTGACAGCTGATAGAGCCTGCTTGGGATTCCCTCTCCCTCTCCCTCTGCCCCTCCTCTGCTCACATGGGTGCGCATGTGCTCACGCTCTCGCCCATGCTCTCTCTCTCAAAATAAATAAATAAACATATACTATATATAAATAAACATATACTATATATAGTCCTATTTATATTTGCAAACACTGAAAATCATGGATTACTAAAACTCCAGATGGGTAATATACTACACCTTACCTACTGATAAATGTTAACCATCTAAAAAAGCACAGCAGAAACAGTCTTAACCAAAAAACATATGGTGTCTTCCCATTCAATAAAGTTTTAGTATTTAGAGCTTCAAAATTCCAACATTGGGGCAAATTTACTTAATTGGAAAAAAAAAGTAAGAAAAAATTTAATTAATTTCCTGAAGGTCAGCAGTCCTACATTGAAATCTTCTATCATCACCTTTGCACAACTCTCAAGGCAACGATTCAGTAAAAACCCTCATTCTCCATACTTTAGGGCTAATAAAGGAAATACAGCCGTGCAAACAATAATTTAACGCAAGAGCCAAAATAAACAAAGAAGTTGTTTCCAGAAACAAGCTAGAGTGTTAGCAATTTGTTTCCACTATGTCTGGGCATCTCCAGTATAAATACCTTACATATTCAAGGGAAGTTTCACAATTCAAAGGCGACCTCACATAAATGATTTAATTCTTACGGTAATCCCGTGAGTTAAGCAGAGCAGGGATTATTTTTACGGATTTAAGACATTATGAACCCAGTAAAACCACAGATAAAAGACTGTTTGGCTATACAAACACAGCACCTCGCTTCCAAAAAGAAGTACTCTTTGCTACAGCAACAAAATGGCCCAAGACAAATGGGCGATCCCCCTTTATTCCATCACTAAATTTAGCTCTGTGAACCTACAAGGGACTCCGCTATTAAAAAGAACGTCAAAATTTCAAATTATGATAACCTGGAGCAAAAGTTCCATCTCCCAGTCTATTTCCGAGTGACATTAACTCTACAAGCAAAACGAAGCTCCATTTCTCAAAGCAGTTCAAACAAGAACACACCCTCGGCGCGCACTCAGACTCCAAAGCTTTCAGCCGACTCCCTGAGGTCAGAGTAGGTCCCAGAGAAGTCCCAAGAGAGTCTGGGGGACCCAGTTATGACGAGATGGGGGTGGGGCGCAATGCAAAAAGCTCCGCCGACCAGGAGACGGAGATAGAGGAACCAGGCAGAATACTGACAAGAAGGGTCTGGGGCGCCAAACCCCGAGCTTCGGGTCTGAGCACTGTCCACACACAAGCTGGAGTGGCTCCGCCTCCCGACCCCAGGTCCAGTCCCCAGCCAGGCCCCTCTGCTCCCAGACACCACAGGGTAACTCCGAGCGTCCCAGCCCTAGAAACAGAAATCTCAGAGGTCCCTGGGGGGAGGCGGACACCCACCTGGCCGAGCCCCACCGAGGACTGGGCCCACCACGCCAAACAACAGCAGCCACCGGAAGCGGAGGACCCCAAAGGGCGAGCCCGCGCCCGATCCCATCGCGGCAGATTCCGCAGGTTCCACTCAACACTCGGTCGCTTCTGCCTCAGCGTGCTCCATCATTTCCCAACCCAGACGGGGCCCCAGAGCTGGCCGAGATGCGCGCGCCTGGAACGAGCACGCGCTCGGCACTGACGCAACTTGGCTCCAGTCCGAGCTCGCTCCCGGCATCGCGCTCGCTACGCTGACGTAAAGAAAAATCCAGTTGCCGGCGGGAGAAGGGGATTTCTGTCCCAGCCGCTAAAACCCTCACTAGCCTACCCCGCCCATTCATACTAACTGCCCCGCCCACTACCATTTATGCCCCTCCCCCTCCGCTTCCAGGCCCGCCTACTTTGGGCGTAGAAGGACCTAATTGGAGGAAGTACCCGGAGGTGGAGCGCAAGACCCAGAAGCGGAATTGAGGAAAAGCGAAGGGCAGCCCCGCCCGCTGCGCAGCCTTTTCTGATTGGTTTGCGGGCATTGGGCCGAGCACACCCATTGGCTGTTTGGTGGCAAGGGGTGGGGCTACGCGCGGAGAGGCCTGACCTGGCAGGACTACCTTGGGTCGGCTGTGCCGGCCGAGCTTTGCTGTTGAGGTCGGGTCTCTTCCACTGGGCCCGGGAAGATGGTGCTGGGTGGTTGCCCGGTGAGTTACTTACTTCTGTGCGGCCAGGCGGCTTTGCTGCTGGGGAATCTACTTCTGCTTCACTGTGTCTCTCGGAGCCACTCACACAACGCTACCGCCGAGCCCGAGCTCACATCCGCTGGCGCCGCCCACCCAGAGGGCTCCGCCGGCGCTCCGAGCTGGGAATATGGCGACCCCCAGTCTCCAGTCATCCTTTGCTCTTACCTGTAAGCTACCCAGTCGTCGAGGTGGAGATGGAGATGGGGCCAGGGATATATGGGTGTTGGGGTTGGGGGGGAAGGGAGGCTGCTTTTTTTTTCAGACCCTCTTCACCTGAGGACCTGATAGTCAACACGCGGGAGGTAAATACCATGACAGGTTTCTCACTCCTCTCACCCGTGCAGGGGAAAACCTTGTGTGTCAGTGGCAGATCCTTTGGGATCCCGAAAAAGGACAACTAGGAAGGAGTGACCTCATATAGCCTCCGGAAGAAGGGTACGAGGTTGTGCCTTCTCTATCCTGCTCCCTTTAACTGAAGGAGAATCCGTCGTATGTGCTGGTACTGAGGCACAAATGGAGTAAATTACTTACCGTTGCCTACAAGGCACTTTCCTTTTTTTAAAAAGCAATATCCTGTTGCAGAACCAAGTTTTTAACATCTCTTTTTAGTCCATAAGAAAAGGCGTTTGGGAAATGCAAAAGAGAACTGGGAACCCTTTGGCTTCAATTTTGCTCCCATAGCCTTGTGGCTCTTTGCCTAGGGAAGAGGAAGCCTTGGCAGAAGTAGAATCTATGTAGAAATCAACCAGAAACACTCCCTTTCCCCCAATTAAAGGATGGCTGTTTGACCTGCTGTTCTTCAGTCTGATTGACAGCAACTCTTGGGTACAGTCAGAATGAAATTAAACCCTAGAAAACTTGAAGCAATGTCTCTTGCTTGTTTTGTTTATATATACATAAACAGCCACTTGTAAAAACCATATGAGATGGTGATCATGATCTTACTGGTGATTTACAGACCTGATGAATTTATAGAATGTGACGACCCAGTGGATCATGTTGGAAATGCAACTGCATCCCAGGAACTCGGTTATGGTTGTCTCAAGGTGGGTTTTTATTTTGTTTTATGAGCAAACTCTTCCATAGAGAAATAGTACTAGGTAAATGCTGTTATAATAAAAGTATAGGGGTATGAAGTTACCTTTTTGTAGACTGTATTAGAATGACTTACTGGAAATTTCCATCATGGCCAGGGTCATTAACTGAACAAGACATTTCACTTCCTCAGGAAGAAGCAGTGTCTGTGCCAAAACTACCCAGGTGCACAGACTAACCTGTCTTTGATTCTTTGGGCCATTGAGATTGACTGATAGAAAGCTATTATGTAACCTCATTATCTTTCAAGTGTGCACTTGGCTGAAAGAGCAAAAGAAAGGTTTATGCACTTTCTAAAACCAATAATGGATTGAGCTGTATCTTTATTACACATGCATTTGGGGCAGTGATCGTTCTTTTCACCAGGCAAGCAGTTGCCATCTACTTCCTGTTTTCTTAGGAAATAGATGGGGTCTATCAGTATATGCCTTTGTAGGAGGTTATAGTATTCAAGGAGAGGCCTTTGGTAACAGTGGCCTCTTGATGGAAAAAAGCCATTCATTTCCATTAATAACATCCTACTTAGTGTCCCCAAAACCAGTCAAGTTCATGTACCTTCCCCTCGTATTATGCAGCATAATGCAAGTCAAGATTCAATCAGGTATAAGAGAGTTATGGGAAAACATTGTTTATACTAAATCAGAGACAAAGGAATAAACCTGAAAGTAGCAAGACCAAAAAAGCAACTCTTACTGCAATCATGTGTAAAGAAGTATTTTCAATACAATGAGATCTTGTTCTATTGATAATTATCAATGAAGGTTTGAGTTAGCATTATATAGAGATCACTTACTTTTGCCCATTTTAATTAAAAACCGAGTTGATCCCGTGAAGGCACTCAAACTGCTACTTTCCCCAGAAGTCCTAGAGAACCAGTACTCAGGCACCTGAATCCCAGGGAAGGTATGATTTCCAAGTCCCTTCCCTTTGAGGATGCTCCAATGAAAATACTAGTGAAGTACTTAATAAGGTGCCAGGGGAGAATGTACAGCTGTGCTTTCTCTACTAGAGTTCAGTTACATAAATGGTAACAGGTCCTGTTCTGAAATTTTTTTGCTGTAATTTAAACTAATAAAAAAATGTACTGTAGATATTTGATAATCACACATTCATGACCTAAATAGAATTCTGAGTCAGCTGATATTCTGAGTTTTTTCCTAATTATGTTCATTTATAATATATAAAGCAGACTTCTAATACACATTGACTTTTTAAATACCCATTTCCAAACGCTCCAGAATATGTTCTTTTTCCTGTAAATATAGGATAATTAAAGCATTGTGTCCATCTGTTCTAAATGACATTTAATGAAACTGATTGTAAAGGTTTTTACTATATTATTAAAGAAGCCAGTCACAAAGAAGAAAAAAAAAAGTTTACTTAAAACAATGCACAATTATGGTGGAATAGTTTAAAATCCCCTTGAATCACTAAATTCCTTGCTCTTGAACACAGCTTTACCCCAACTTTGTTAGTATAATTATTGTCCTGAGTCACCTTTTATTAATGAATATAAAGATATATTTTGTATTTACTTGCTTTGGTGAGTTTGGATTGTTTGTTTTGGTTGTTATGGCACAGTTTGGTGGTCAGGCCTACAGTGACGTGGAACACACTTCAGTCCAGTGCCGGGCCCTAGATGGGATTGAATGTGCCAGTCCTAGGACTTTCCTACGAGAGAATAAACCTTGTATAAAGTAAGTGTTACTTTGAATGGTTTGGTTGGTACTTAGAGGTACAGCTGTTTCTCTTGTCATCTCTTGATGTGACTTTTTCTTTTAAGTGTTAAATGGGGCACCTGGGTGGCTCAGTCAGTTAAGCGTCTGACATCCGACATCGGCTCAGGTCAGTGATCTCACGGTTTGTGAGTTCAAGCCCTGCATCAGACTCTGTGCTGACAGCTCAGAGCCTGGAGCCTGCTTTGGATTCTGTGTCTCCCTCTCTCTGCCCCTCCCCACTCTCTCTGTCTCTCTCTGTCTCAAAAATAAACATTTTTTAAAAAGTGTTAATTAGGGGCGCCTGGGTGGCTCAGTTGGTTGAGCGCCCGACTTCGGCTCAGGTCATGATCTCACAGCCCATGAGTTTGAGCCCCCACATCAGGCTCTGTGCTGACAGCTCGGAGCCTGGAGCCTGCTTTGGATTCTGTGTCTCCCTCTCTCTCTGCCCCTCCCCCACTCGCATTCTGTCTCTGTCTCTCTCAAAAATAAATAAATATTTTAAAAAAATTTTTTTTTAAAAAAACATTTTTTTTTAAGTGTTAAAGGGGCAACATGATTACTACTGTGCATAATCCATGGACAGGGGCAATGTGGTTATAAACAGAGAGGACCCTGGACCAGAGGCCAGAAGTTTTAAATGTCTCTTTCATCAACTAGCTAAGTGCCTTTGGATGCCCAGAGACTAAATCCCTCCCTAACCTACAGAATAAAGGAGTTGGACCAGATGATCTAGTGCCAAAATTCTTATGATAGGTATAAATCCTGTGAAAATAGCCTTAGTATTTCAGGAGTAAAGGTTTTATTATGAAAAGTGTGGGTTTCTCTCCTTGAAATAAGTTTATCTTAAAGAATTAGGGTCATTTCTGTAAATTTTGCTTGAAGGCACAGAATGTACATCATTTGCTAATAAAGAGTCTGTGATGTTTAGTGATATTAGGGCAACTGCAATTGAGTGTCATTGCAGTATGTAAGACCCAAGTCCTTATTGAAGAAACCTCACTTTTAGTTGCCACAAAACAGCAGAAGGGTATACGAAGATCAGTGTTCACCTGATGAAACACGACAGCACTTCTTTAGAGAACTGTATTCAGAAATACAGCCTCAGGAGCCTGCCTGTGTCAGGGAAGGATGCGGGCCCAGACTCCCCTCTACCAGACTGTCTACAGAGCAAATGTGCTTGACTGTTTCTTGTCTAATCCAAATCCGTATTTGTTCCTATAGGTCCCAGGTAGTGCTCTTTTACAACACTAGACCAACTAGAGATTTTCTTCAGGCGGGGGGGGGGGGGGGGGGGGGGGGGGGGTGGGGGGGGTGGGGAGGGGTGGAGGGGGGTGGGGGGGCGGGGGGGGTAATATCCGAGGCCACAGAGGAACTGCTACACTATCTCTTCACTTATGTTAAGTTCATTAATCATTAAATGTTTTAATTTTCATGTGGTAAACATCTTCCTTTTCATTCCTTCTGTCTAGATATACTGGACACTACTTCATAACCACTTTACTGTACTCTTTCTTCCTGGGATGTTTTGGAGTGGATCGTTTCTGTCTGGGACACACTGGCACAGCAGTAGGGAAGCTGTTGACACTTGGGGGACTTGGGATTTGGTGGTTTGTTGACCTTATTTTGCTTATTACTGGAGGGCTGATGCCAAGTGATGGCAGCAATTGGTGCACTGTTTACTAAAAAGAGCAACCGTCATGGCCCAGAGAGGCACGTCTTCTGAATTCATCTCTACAGGCTCAAAACTCTTCCTTGATGCCAGACCTGACCATTACTTTCCCTCTTTGGAGGGAATGGGTTTGGTTAGGAAGGTTTCTCTGGACTCCGGGTTTTCAACCCAAATTTTACCTTGCAGACTAGAAATGACAAACCAACAGTGTTTGGGAATCAAGTGTGTACCTTTCCTCATGTACAAAATATAAAGGATAGTGACTAACTTATAAGCTGCAGAGGGGTTTGCGTGCTCTTTATTTCTGTACATTGCTGTATCTTTAATACTTTGGAGCAAGTGGACCCAACAAGATGAGAAAGTGAACCTTGTGCCTTTTGTGACCCTAAATCTTCATGCAGAAGAGATCTGAAGCTGAACCAGTGAAAATCTTCAGCAGAAGTAAAATGGCCATGGATTTTAATACATACTGAAATTCTGACTTTCTGAATTTAAATTGCAGAATAAATTTTGCCAACCTGGAATGCTGTTTGGTACTTTCAGTAGGTAGAATGAGACTCAAAATTCTGTTTGTTTTGCCAAAAGCTAGGCATTTAAAATGAACCACTCTGTTAATAATCCTACTGTTACATCACTATTTTGCCCCAGAGGCAGTATATACAGTACAATAATTTCTTCATTTCAATTATATTTTGAAAGCCCAACAATATCAGTCATATCTGGGTTAAGCTATCCTCTTGGCTATCCTATCCAAAAATTAGTTATTCACTAGTTTAGAGAGCCTACGTTTTAGGCTGGTAAAAAACATATCATACACCTAACTGTAAAACTATTCTTCACAATTATGTAAGATAAGGTGAAAGAAAAACAGATGCTTAAAGGACAGAATTACTGAGTACTGGGTAGAGTTAGGATGTGATTTATGGGGACAAAGAGAAACTGAACATATTCTGTCAAAATAAGTGTGGTTCCAGAAGCTCTCACTGTGGGCTATAGTAGTCAGTAGGGAAAGAGACAACCAGGCTTTTGCATTCCCAAATCACGGGGAATAAAAGGAAATGTTCTGAATTATAAGTGGTTTTAAAAGCTTAGTTCCCATCCTTTGCAATTTAAGTTGAAAAGAACTGCTAACTATAAAGTAAAAGGAGGACTTTGTGGACAAACTAAGAGCCTGATATTCAGGATAAATTCTAGAAACAATCAAGGTAGAAGTACTCAAAGTTTAGTCTCATAATAGTTGACTTAAAGACCAAGAATCACAGTTAAAAAAAACTCTGGATATGTTCCATCATTATGAATCAGCTTTTCTAAAAGTTTCAGCTTTATTATCCCTGATAAATATGCTCACTGTACTTCTATTCTTAAATGGTAGCAACTGTGAAAAATTAAAACAGATTATTCTGTCTTGAAAGTTCTGTGCCACATTGACCTTAACCTTGTTGTCTACAATAGTAATAATTGGTAGATTCTTATTCATAGTCTCTATACTATAAGTATATAGTATTTTTTAAATTGTTGTAGGTCATGAAGAAACTAGACCCTCTCCCCAGGAAAAAATGCACATAAACATAAAATTCTGCATAGAATTTAAGGAGACACTGTATTAAAAAAAATAACTACTAAGAGAAATCTGGAAAACAAACTAAAATTAAAACCTTACCAAAAATAAGATACTACTCTAAGCCACAAGTCCTGCCTCATCTCACACTTTTTAAAAAAATCTCAGGACTGGGGCGCCTGGGTGGCGCAGTCGGTTAAGCGTCCGACTTCAGCCAGGTCACGATCTCGCGGTCCGTGAGTTCGAGCCCCGCGTCAGGCTCTGGGCTGATGCCTCAGAGCCTGGAGCCTGTTTCCGATTCTGTGTCTCCCTCTCTCTCTGCCCCTCCCCCGTTCATGCTCTGTCTTTCTCTGTCCCCAAAATAAATAAACGTTGAAGAAAAAAAAAAAAATCTCAGGATATTCACAAACCCCCACCAAAAGCTACTTTCTTTAAAAACAACACTTTGGCAACTTTCAGACTCAAAATCATTAATGTTGCCAGGAGGATGAGCTAGGGTAAAAAGGTAAAAATCTATAAGTTATTGAAGTATCTGTCTTATAAAAGAAGCCCTTCTCACAGTCAGAAAAGCTTTTGGAGACCACTGTCAGGGTGATCATGAGAATCTTTAATATTCTCTGTGACACTCTGCAGTTGCCAGTGTCAGTTTGACTTGCAAATGATGCCCATCCTCTGCATCTATAAACCTTGGCCAAATATGATACAACCTGAAAAACTGGGAAAAGGAGTATTATTAACAATTGGATTTCCTTTGCACTCTGGATTCAGGTTGTTTCTTCATATTTGGTGTGTGTGTGGATGTTTGTGTTATATCCAGTTTGTAGCTATAGTGAAGTTTTAAAGTCCTAAAGCGGCCTTCTGTCAAGGTTAAATTAGAAACTGTGCCTGTCTTTCAGTTGTTTCTTTGTTTAAATAAAATGTTATCAGTTCCCAGACTTCCTGTCCTTCACTTGCTTTAGTAAGGCTTCTTAGCAACCAACAGTAGAGCACCCCAACCAAAAGGTCCCTGAATGTATGTGTGTTTTAAAGCATTCATTTTTCTTTATAAGAAAGAGAACCTAAAACTTGCCATCTTTGGTACATCTTCAATACAAACCAGGTAATATAGCTTTGGTTTTGTTAGATAATTTCTCTTTAAGGCAAGATATTTAATTGATTATTTCAGGTGTGACTGTCAGGATCAGAGTTTGACTTCCCCGACGAACCATCATGGAAAGGGAATCACTGTCCTTAACAGCTTGAGTAACATCAGTTGTGGTGGTAACAGGTTGCCCATTTATGCTGACAATTACATCGTGGTCTCTCAACCCAGAGCTGGGGGGGGGGGGGGGGGGGGGGAGAAAAGAACCATGAAACTGTAAGTTTTGCTTGTCCCCATCCAGAATTTAATGTCATTTCTTGGCATTATTTTGCTGTCATTAAACATACAACCAGGAAACCAGAAATAGCCTCAATCCTTCCAAATATGAGGACTATCCTAAGATAGTCCTGGGGACTATCATCTGGGGACAACAGTCTTACTTACCTTTATAAAGTCAGTACTCTAACAATCATGTAAAAAGTTTACTCCTCCCGTATATTGGATTTGGTTTGGAATAGGGAATTTAGCTTTTGGTTTTTATCATTCTCTGACCTCTGTAAACCTCAAGCAAAGATGAAGCAATATATTTCCAAGCAATATACATTTTTCCCCAGACAGTTGTACTCTATCAGTTTGGTTTTGACAGCCCACTTGTCCCATCTTCACCCATGGTTGTGGAAGTAGACTACGCTGAGCTGCATGGTGGCTCTGCTTTCAGTTAGTCAAAAACCAGTCACCCCTCCAAGTCTAAATATTTAAGGCTCTGGTTGTAGGCTCCTTTTCCCCAAAGCTGTGATTACATTCTGTCTCCAACACGTTTGCTTCACATAGAGTACACAGTCTAGAAACAAAAAGCACCTCCAAACACAAAAACACTGCAATCATATATGGCCATGCTGATGATTTCTCTTAAAGTCAGTAATAGGCTGGAAGAGGCTCATCAAATGAAATGACTCCAGGAGACACCATTTTAAAGAAATGGGAGGGGTGCCTGGGTGGCTCAGTCGGTTGGGCAACCGACTTCGGCTCAGGCCATGACCTCATGGTTGGTGAGTTTGAGCCCCGCATCGGGCTCTGTGCTGACAGCTCAGAGCCTGCTTTGGATTCTGTGTCTCCCTCTCTCTCTGCCCCTCCCCCACTCATGCTGTCTCTCTCTGTCCCAGAAATAAACATTAAAAAAAAATTTTTAATAAAAATTAAAAAATAAAAAAGATATGGGAAGTCAAAGGAAGGATGTGGGAGGATTACCAAGAATGTGGAATTTTTTTTAATAGAAATTTAAAGCAAGAGGCTATGAAAAGAAGTTTGAGGGCAAAGCTAAAAGCATGGAAAACCTTTAGAACAAGGACACCTCAGGAGGATGACTGGGGCAGTGTACAAAGAAGAAACTTAGTTCATTATAGTTCTGTGAATAGAAGAAAAAAGATAAAGAAACCTGCCAGTTATTAGTGTAAACTACACACCAAAATGAGGGAGTGAGGCTTAGCCAGGATAAATGATCTTTCCCATGTCCTACAGCTTGGAAGAAACTAAAGGATTTGATCCTGGGTCTTTCAGACTTGAAAACCCACCTGGCTACTCACTCTGCCTCTCAGAAACAAGAGAAGGAGCTACAAAACGGGATAATCCAGGGGTTAAGCCAGATTCCACATCCCTGCTCTCTGGATAATTATGTACCTCTCAAGTAATTACCTCTCTGTACCACAGCTGCCGTTTCTATAAATTAATGCCTATATCATAAGACTATTGTATGTTCTATAAGTATGTAGAACACTTAAAATGATGCCTGACATAGTGGTTAATAAGTGCCAGCTGTTATTACTATAATAATTGTGATTATTATTAGATATAAGTGGGTGAAGCCAGAAATAATAGATTTCTGGTTTATCGGTGAGTTCAAGCAAGTCCCATATTTTAATGTTCATCCAAATCACCTGCAGCTCTTGTTTAAAATGCAGATTCTGGGGCACCTGAGTGGCTTCATTTGGTTAAGCATCTGACTCTTGATTTTGGCTCAGGTCATGATCACGGTTGGTGAGATCAAGCCAGGAGCTGGGCTGCATGCTAACAGCATGGAGCCTGCTTGGGATTCTCTCTCTTTGTCTCTCTCTCTCTCTCTCTCTCAGAATAAACATTTTTAAAAATAAAAATAAAATGCAGATTCTGATTCAGTGGTAGAGCCTGTCGTTCTGCATTTCTAAAAAGCACCAGGTGATGCCAATGCTGCTGGTCTACAGACCACATTTTGAGTAGCAAGGACTTGGAGAGCTGAAAGAAATAGCTTTGGCCTTGAGCCAAAAGTTAAAAATAAAGGGGTGGGGGGAGGGCAGGAAGCAAGAAAGTTTAGAAAAGCCTATGACAAGCCAAATTTAGTAACATGAGACCTACTACTTAGCTATTCTGAACAGTTAGTACCCTGTGGTTTCTTCCCCCTAGTAAAAGAGTTGCCATAGTCTAAAAAGGTGACTGAGCTCTTGAAAACCAAAAATAGTGAGAAAGGGATATTGAAGAAGTATAAGAGAGAGACTCAGGAAAATAACTGTAGGACAAACCACCTCTTCCCTCAGTAGTTAGTATAAATGTTTAAAGACAAGAGTAAAATCAGCTGAGCACTTCTTTGATAAGCTATTCTAGCCTTTGCTTTATTTACATTCATTCATTCATTCAGTGCTGGCCTCTGATACGGTCTTCCAGAGTTCAAAGAAAAAAGTGTCTGAAAGTACCTAAAATATATTATTAAACCATTAGTCCTCTGAATTCTTCCTGTTCTTAATAACTAAGGTATCGAAAGAATAGATTTGAGAATTCCTAGCAAAATTAATTTAAGCTTATGCTGTTAACTCATCATGAATTCTTGGGCTACAAAGAACCATCCCCTTCCCAAAAGAAGTCCTTCCAAACACAAGTATTCAAAGTCTAAATCCACACTGTCCAATAGAAACGTAAGGCAAGACACATACATAATTTTAAATTTTCTGGTAGGCATATTTTTTTTAAACTTTTTTAATTTTTAGAAATATCTTTAAAAGTAGATGAAACTAATGTTAATAATATACCTATTTGGGGGCACCTAGGTGGCTCAATCAGTTAAGCGTCCACCTCTTGATTTCAGCTCAGGCCATGATCTCACTTGTCATGAGATCGAACTCCACGTCAGGCTCCACGCTATCGGCGCAGAACCTGCTTGGGATTCTCTCTCTCTCTTCCTCTCTTTCTGCCCCTCCCTTGCACGTTCTTCTGTGTGCATGTTCTCTCTCTCAAAGTCAATATTTTAAAAATATACCTATTTTAGCTCAATATATATATTATCATTTTAACATGTAATTTTTTAAATTATTAAGTTATTTTCCACTGTTTCATATAAGTCTTTGAAATCCACTAGAAACAACACACACCTGTTATGCTACTATACAACATCTTACACAATGCAGTGATTAAGGTATGAAAGGCAGTCCTTCCAAAACAAAAGGTATGTTTAATGGAAAAATATTTTACATCCATTACCTCTTTTTTTATTTAAATAAAATTAAAGAACATTCAGTTCCTCAGTCACACCAGCCACATCTGGGTATTCAACAGTCATGTGCGGGGAGGGCCACTGTACTGAACAGTGCACGTCTCAATCCAACACACATTTTACTACGGCACGTGAGCTGCGCTCTTACCTTTCAGCAGCTGTTCCTTGAATCACCTCATACACAAAAACTCCAGAACTCACATCAGGGAAATCTGGATCTTGCCTTTTCATCTCTTGAAGAAGGCTAAGAAAAGTGAGAAGAGTTTTCCCGGAAGGTTAAGAAACACAATGACTTAATAATCTTCAGAGCCCTGGCCAAAATCTCCAACTCAGTAGGTACTCTTATCTGTTCTACTCAAGGCTCCAAGTGGCCAGGGAGAATTCCATCAAGCCGGTCACAGTTATTCTTCCCCGGGGGTGGTCTGGTTCTCTGCCGAAGCCTGGGACCATGGGACATTATAAGGTAGAGCCACAGAGAAAGAAGCTACTGAAACGTTCAGCAAATATTGGTGCCAGCAGAGGCACCTACTCAGTGACAACAAGGCCCTGCAGTCACAAGAGTAGCTAGTTGTGGTCCAAATGCTTTAGATCACCTGTTAAGACTGTCCAGCTGTGACTTTTGCTTCTGAAAAACAACCCAGACACATTCAAACCCACGCTTACTTCATAGTGAGAGGCAGCATCCGCAGACCGAGATACTTCTTCTGTGAAAGAGCTTTTCCTGGAAAGGAAAATTAGGAAAATTAACAAGAGTTCCTTTCTTTGGGCAGAGCATAAAAGACACCAAGTCATGGATTATCCTTACTATTATTATAACTGCCTTTTCAGGGGCGTCTGGGTGGCTCAGCCGGTTAAGTATCCAACTCTTGGTTTCGGCTCAGGTCATGATCTCATGGTTCATGGATTCAAGTCCTGGGTCAGGCTCTGCATTGACAGTGCAGGGCCTGGGGTGCTCTCTCTCTCCCTCTATCTCTGCCCCTCCCCTGCTCATGCTGTCTCTGTCTCTCCCAAAATAAGTAAATAAACTTAATAATAACTGTCTTTTTGGGGTGTCAGCAATGAAAATGCTTCAGAGAATCTTTGTCACTAGCATGAACACTCCTCCCATCCACTCCCATTTCTAGCCCATGGGTTTCCTTTCCACCACAATTCACATATTTCTGGGGACGATACATGCCTGGCTTTGTGCCTTGTCTCCCAATATTGCCACTCAAGCCAACGTGATAAGAGCTGGGTATTAGTGACTCAGTATTCTACAGAATTCCTAATGGCAGTCTCTATGATAGATTGAGTGCTCCTGAAAAACACAAGAAAGGAAGAAAAAGTCCTAACTCCCCTCACCTTTCAACTGGCGCTCATGGAATTCTGCCAAGAACTGTCGAATTCGATCTGAGGGAATTGCGAAGGAGATTCCCGCGGTCACCTTGAGTGTATTTATGCCAATCACATCACCATCCTGGCAAGGGAGGAGCCATCATTAGGTCTCCAAGTCATGCAAACTGATAGGTGCAAAACTAAAACCAGCAGAGGAGAGAGTGAAGCCAGTCACTGAGGGTCAGAACACAGAGGGGCTAGAGGAAAGCGGACTTCAACAGAGAGCAGCGGATGTTACCTTACGGGACACACAGCGTTGTAGGAAAACCAGGGGAGGGGGGGATACCTACCCATGTGCAAATCCCTACTGAGGACATTTTTTAAAATCTTGAGCTCATTTTTTTCCTTCGCCAAACTGATTTTAAAAGTGAACCACAGTTTGTATTTTGACAGGAATAAGAGGACAGGGAGTATTTGCCTTTTCTGCTTAAATGAAACTAAAAAAAACATGGAAAAGGCAAAAAGGCAACACTTCAGTGAAACTATTCAGGATTAGCTAATTGACCTTAGAGAACAAAGCTCTACAAGGCCAAAGCTGAGAAGTGGGAAACACTTTCCTCTTGGTGCACTTCATCATCCTTTAGCCTTTGTTGAGTAATGGCAAGGGTAGAAAAGAGACTTCTGATCATACTAAAATACGTATTATAGGGGCTCCTGGGTGGCTCAGTTGGTTAAGCATCCAACTTCGGCTCAGGTCATGATCTCACAGCTTGTGGGTTCAAGCCCCACATCAGGTTCTGTGCTAACAGATCAGAGCCTGGAGCCTGCTTCTGATTCTGTGTCTTCTTCTCTCTCTGCCCCTCCCCTGCTTGCTGTGCTCATGCTCTCTCTCTCTCTCAAAAATAAATAAACATTTTAAAAAATACATATTATGGGGCGCCTGGGTGGCGCAGTTGGTTAAGCGTCCGACTTCAGCCCGGTCACGATCTCGCGGTCCGTGAGTTCGAGCCCCGCGTCAGGCTCTGGGCTGATGGCTCAGAGCCTGGAGCCTGTTTCCAATTCTGTGTCTCCCTCTCTCTCTGCCCCTCGCCCGTTCATGCTCTGTCTCTCTCTGTCCCAAAAATAAAAATAAAAAAATAAAATAAAATAAAAGTACATATTATAATTCAGTAGGTCTGGAATGTGGCCTGAAAATGTGCATTGTCTACTAGAGTAGACAATGTGTCTACTCTAGTAGACTCATTGTCTACAGGAGAAAGCAGGTGCAAAAAATTACATGCATTGCTAAGCAAAAAGGGGCTCAGTAATTTCACATACAATTCATCCTCCAAAAAGTAACTGTAATGTGTAAAGAACCAAAAACAATCAGCTCAAAGGGACTCAGAAAGCATGATCACAGACTGTCTCAAACAGCACTACACTCTCATGCTTTCCCCACATAATTGAGCAACAAGAAACTCCCATTTCCACTAGAGATGCTGAATGAAACTAAAGAAACATGACAGAGCAATGGATTCTTACTGTGGCTTTTCTGTCATCTCTATCAAGACTAAATTTAACCCTGAACAGACCACATCATGTAGTTAGCATCTTGGGATCAGGAACAGTTCTTCATATGCAGCAGCAGAGGGGTTTCAAGGATAAACCCTACATAGTACTGTTGGTCATTTAACATCTATTTTAGTTTAGTGCCCAGGACTTGTGTTAACTACGCGATGAAGACAGAGAGCATGCTCAAGAGATGTCAGTAAGCATAAGTAAACCCTAGCACTCTCAGTTTGATGAAATCACATGCCAGGATGATAAATCCACTGTAGATTTAAATTTCTGATAACTGGTTACTTAAACGATGTAATAACAGAAAAGCATCTTACCACAAATCTCTACATAAGGGTGACATCCTAGTCTGCATCATGGAATTTGTAAAGTCTTTGAAAGTGAGGAAGAGACGTGAAGCAGCAAGGAAAGTGGTCACTTACCAAGTTCACCAGCGGTCCCCCAGAATTCCCATGCTGAAGACAGAAATTTGGAAAAGTCAGTACTTTTCTCCTTGTCATTTATACATGGTTCCTAAAGAGGTTTACCAAAAGCAGCCTACGCTGATGAGTGCCTGTTCCTCCTAGATAGGCAAAGCCGTGCCCCCGTCATCACCAACGCTGAAGTCAGTGCCAATGAAGGACAACAGCAAAAGGACCACCACCTTCTACAGCAGGGGGTGACCCCTATGACAGACCTAAGAGGCTACCATGGATGCCAATTATCACATCAAACAGGCTGAACTCTAACAACATGGCATGCCATCCCTCTCGTGAGGATCTAACTGTACTCTGGACATCCCCAACAGGCCAATGGGAAAAGAGGGCATTCTTACATGTCCTTCTCACTGTCCTGTCAGTACCTAACGGGTTGAGGATGGCCCTCCCAAGTGACTTACGTTAATTATGGCATCAGTCTGGATATAGTCCATGTTCGAATCCTTCAGCCCCAGCTCTTTGCCCTCTCTCTGTGTAGTGCTGACAATTCCTGCAGTCACCGTGTTCTGCAGAGAAAACGGGCTGCCCAAGGCCACCACGAACTCTCCAGCCCACAGGTCAGATGACCTTCCCAGCAGCAATACAGGAAGGTCAGTCTGCACAAGACCAGAAGGGATGGGAAGGACAGAGAGGTGAAAAACAAATCAAGAACAGAATCAACCAGTATTTGTTTTCAACACACATATGACACCGTCTCTATCATTTGGGCAGTTAAAATCCAAGAATCACCTACCCACCCACATACATTCTACAAGTGCCTGATGCTTCTTCCTCAAATTCCAGCAACCACCAAACTCTCTCACTTGATAAGATGATCAGTATCATCTCTAAAATCTAAAACTATTGCTTTGTAGAAATTACTATAACTAAACCACCAGTGAAGTAGCTGATGAACATAAACTGACATTAGCAACTTAGCTCGATTCCAGCTCAAAGGTTCCTAGTCAAGGTTAAGCCATAAACAGAAAGGAGATCACCCAGAGCAGTGCTTCTCAAATTTTAACGTGCACACAAATCACTTGGGGATCTTATTAAAATGCAGATTCTGATTCTGTAGCCCGGGGTGGGATCTGAGATTCTGCATTTCTAAAACATTCTCAGATAACGTCAATGCTGCTGAAGTGCAGATTACACTTTGTGTAGCAAGCACCTCAAAGTATTCCTCAGCAGCTTTGAATCCATTGCAATCATTCCTAGTATTCTAAGGCAAGCAGAAACAAAGCTTCCCAGAAGCAGCATCTGTTGAAAAAAGAGGTAAAGGAGGCTGGATAGTTAATAGAAATTGTTAGGGATATACAGATGGGCAGAGAAGAAAATAAACAAAGGAGGAGTGAAAAACAGGAAAAAAAAAAAGAAACCAGAAAAGAGCATATACCAGGTAGAAAAGATGTGTGGGAGTGGGATGGGAAAGAAAGTATCAGCAAATTGATGAAAATCCCCAGCTGTACAGACTGATTTGGCCCTTGCATACTCACGTTTGGCTCAATCTTAATCAGCGCAAGATCCAATTTATGGTCAATGTCCTTGACAGTGGCTTCATACTGGACCCCACTCTGGAGCTCCACCTGGATCCGCTGCCGGTTGGTGAGGACGTGAGCATTGGTAACAATGAGCCCATCCTCAGACACTATGAACCCAGAGCCACTGGATGCAGGAATATCCTTGCTGCTAAGAGGTGACCTGTCTCAGCAAGACAACGGCATAAGCAGAGGGCAGGAAAATTAGGGGATCTATCACAGTCTGGGGACATGGGAACCTCTCATTTATCAAGCATACTGCCACCACGGTTTTCTCAGACATTTTACTTTCTCCTGTTTTCATGCTCTCCATGTGTAATTGGATTCTGCATGTTCAATGCCTTGGCCATCTCTTAGGATCACGAATGAGAGCTGATTCCAGCTCCCTTTTTCCAGGGACCACCTCTGACCCCCACCTTCAGCGATGGTCAGAGCAGCAACCCTCTGCTTCAGAGACCTAATCTAATCATGCTACTGGGGCCAAACGTGGATCCCACGTTACTGAGTGCCACATTACTGAGGCCCCAGGCAGGGAGAGAGTGTAAGAGAAGGCTGGTTCCAGCTTGGATCCACTACTAACTGGTCTTGTCACACATGATTCCTTTCCATGCAAACGAGCAGCCTGAGCAAGATCACCATCAGGATGCCTTCTAGCTCTTACATCTGACTCTCAGATTTTGTCTGTGGGAGATGAGGGAGGGTGAAACCCCAGGCAACTAAGTGCAGAGGAGTGGCCCAGATTTGGAAGTCAGGAACCCTACGCTTCCGCTCTTTGGCTAAACCACCCTGAACAGATTACTCAACCTGTTTTGAGCTGCGATTTCCTCACAGCAGGTTTTATGACTAAACGATGCTTGTAAAGCGGTAGCGCAGGGACTTAAGTGGGCAGGCGCTCATAAACAGACCGCTGGGCAGCTGGCGGCCGCCTCTTGCCTCCTTTACCTGCGGAACAGCTGCAAGTGAACCACGGATGGCGCCACCTTCTCCACCACGGCGGCGATGAAGTTGTACTTGCTCCTGAGCCGGCCTACACTCCTGGTCCCTGAGAAGAAATGCTCCATGCTTGGGGGCGGTGGGCGTCCCGCTGCCTGACCGCATCTGGTGTCCTATCCCCAAACTCCCGGTGTCTCTCCTCCTCCAGTTCCCTTTCCCTCCCCTTCCTCTCTTCGGGCTCCCCTTTATGTTCACGGCCATCCCGTAAGGATACGCCTTGAGGAAAACAGCTGTCATCCCATCCCGGGTGGGGGAAAAAAAAAAAGAGAAAGGGAAAGGGGGAGACGGTGTTTAACAGGCCTGGGGAGGCAAGTGGGGAGAAACCACATGGGAACTGGTAAGGAGACACCTAAGAAGGAAAGAAAATTGGGAACAAGGAGTTGAATCCGCAGGCAAAGGCGCAGGGACGAGCCTGCGGCTAACCCCGAGTACGGCGCGCCGCTTAGAGGAGTCGCGAGCGCCCGAGCGCGCGCGGGCCGGCGCTCACCTTGGTCGGCGCAGTCGCCCTTCAGCACGGGCACGGCCGGGAGCGCGCCCCGGAGGCGCGCGGCGCGGTTCTCGGCGCGCAGCGCGCACAGGTTGGGGTAGGTGCGCCCATCGCTGCCGCACACGGCCGCTCCCGCCGCGGGGCAGCCGCAAGTGCCCATCCAGGCGCCGCGGAAGCGCTGGGCGCTGAGCGGCGCGCGGCACTGCAGCCCCGGGGCGCACCGCCGGCCCAGCGTCCCGCCGCAGGCCTCTCCCTCGGCCGCCGCGCAGACGCGGCAGCAGCGGCAGCGGTCGAGCACCGGCGTCGCCCCAGCGGAGCAGGTGGGCAGCGGGGGGCAGCGCGTAGGCTCGCAGGCCGCCGGACAGGGCAGCGAGGGCCTGGACTTCCTAGCCTCGACCCTGGGCACAGGCAGCGGGGGCAGCAGCAGCCACAGCAGGAGTTGTCCGAGCGCGGTGGGCCGCAGCAGAGATCTAGTCATTCTGCCCCCTTCCTTCTTCGCTCTGTTCCAGTTCCTTTGGTCTCGCAACTGCTCTAACGTGACCAACACTTTCTCCCGGCTTGGGTGCCGCCTCCGCCAACCCCCAGACTTTATGGGGCAGAACCTGGCAGATCCCACACGTATCACCCACACCGTCCCCGCCCCGGGGCCAGGTCTACCCCCACGCCACGAAGAGAGGTCGCCAGCCCTGCCCTGTGCAGGCACTTACCTCGGGAAGTCCAGAAAACCAGTAATAGGGCACACTGACTAGAGAGATCACCCACCCACGGACAGAAGGTCAGCGTTAGGAAAACATACACCATATTTCAGTATTTCACATGGTTTTATTACAAAACAAGCAACAAAACAGTTTTAGAAAATTATTTTTGCTACATACCAATTAGTAGATCACATAAAATGAGAAGCATAACAGTTTCCATGCACTCAGCTCAGTGCTTGCAGTGAGTGCATTTCACAGCTGAAACGTACTGGTTCAAAACACAAAATCATGCCACACCATAAGCAGTGGGGGAAGGGGTCAAACAGTATATTTTTGCCAATATTAGCTTTACTCAAACTCTACTTAGCATGAGTGACTGTGACTGCTGCAGGCAATAACATGGAGGAAAAAAAGGATGAGGGGAAAAAAAAGTGATGTTGGTAGAAAAGATTTAATAAACTGCCCATTTTTGATATGTTCAAAGTTTATAAACAAAGCTCATTTGGGAAACTCAATTTCCAAAATGGTGTTACTTCCATGTGCCTGTTTATCTGGTCAACAGTGAAAACTAACATCAAATTCCACTGCTCAGCTACTCAATCTGCTATTTATTTATTGGTTGCTTTTACTCGTATCAGAGCACAGTTATATTTAGGAAGAAAAAGAAAAAACCTTTTGTGTCAAGTAAACTACAAAGCTGGGCCTTACCTCTGCTCTTTTTCACTCAGCATTCTACTCAAAAATAAACGTATAACCTCCAATATTTTGACCTGAGTCCACTCTTCACCTTACTAGGGTTACAATGTCTCACAGGATGCAAAAGGCGAAACTACATTTACCAACCACCACAGAAATTCTTAAGCTTTCATTCTTAAGCTTAAGTTCTTAAGCTTTCAAGATAGTGAATGGTAAATAGTTCAATTATAGGGAAGACCACTTGGGGCACCTGAGTGGCTCAGTGGGTTGAGCGTCCAACTTTGGCTCGGGTCATGATTTTGTGGTTAGTGGGTTCAAGTCCCATGACAGGCTCTGTGCTGACAGCTCAGAGCCTGGTGCCTGCTTCGGGTCCTGTGTCTCCCTCTCTCTCTCTCAAAAACAAACAAACATTAAAAAAATTGAAAGCCAAATGCTTTGATTGCATAGGCACCATCTTTGGCTCACATGTGAAGTGACATTAAAAATTGTGATGTGAAATTGGTCAGAAGGTAAGAAATATGGACACAAAAGGAATTCTGAAATAAGGTTTGGGAATTAGAATGCTTTTAAGTGCCATTGAAGATAATTCTATTTATCTGGTGTTGGAACCACATTAACAATGTTCTCACTTGGTATTCCCAAGTATTTGCCATCTACAGTCCTTGTTTCCATCATAATAATACAGTCTAGATTTATAAGCATATTGAACTCACATTCTTAAAATAGACCCTACTGAATGAGAAATATATCAGCTTACTATAATGGCCAATTAATTTAGCAGTAGTATTCTAGCAGAGAGTTTACTTAACAAAAGAGAAATGGATACATTTTTGCCAGAGGATGACAGCTTTCATGAGTTGGGGGATGTTTAAAGAGATCTCAAAAGTTCCTAATTTATTTTTGCTAGTGCAATATCATTTATTGTGTACCTTCTTTGACCTAGCCAAAGAATTTTCTTAAGGAAAATTTGAAGATGAAACCAGAGATGAGGAGCTTTAAGAATTTGAAATGGCTACTTGAAGCTGTAACCTCACTCACCCATGAATAACTAACTCCCAAAGCACAGATTTCTGAGGACAAAAGTCTACAAGAGTCTGCAAAAAAGAGTGGGGGGAGAGAAAAAGAGAGAGATCCAGTAGATGTCTTTTTTTATAACAGGACCACTAGGCCAAACAATGCAAGGGAACTACACTGCATTAAAGGAACAAAGATTTCCCTCAAGCCCCTAGGGGTTTCTGATGACATGTTTTTACCTCTGCATTACATCTGGACATAAGGAGGGGAAGATATTCACTTAGGTAAAAATGCTTCTCTCAGTATCTTCCTCTACTCTTTAATTTTTAATTTAAAGGTAACTAATTGATCTAGCTGTTGAAAGGTATAGACAGAAATGAGTTAGTTTTTCTCTCCCTTTACGGAACCCTGGTAAGTTAGCAGTAGGCCACATTAAGTTAGACAAATTCTCCCAGGGACCTGGAAATAGTATCTTTTGTCAAGTTGAAAGAAGGTAGAAATTTGGGTGGAAAAGGCAATCTATGCTCTTCTACCTGGGAAATCTCTAGTCAGCAATGCAGAGCTTCTAAATCAATGTTTCTATGCATAGTTTCTATTTTATTAAAAATATAAATACCTCTCAGGATTATCCTTGTATCTCTTCACTGTTAAGTACATGGAACCTTATCATATTACAAGGTGTGATCATGCAAGTACACAAGGCTTCATTCAAAGGGCAACAGAAAAAGTTAGAAAGAAAGCAAATCTGCCAGGGTATATAATATACAGCACTTAAAATTAGACTAATATCAGCCCATTGAAGAGAGCTGTGAAGTAAGGATTCAAGAAATCCATCTGTACTAAAACAGACCTTTTCTTCTGTCTGGAAAACACGGATCAGAAAAGTTTATCTGGATGAACTATAATCCATGTTTTCCCAGCACCTGCTTCAAAACAATTCTAACACTCTAAAACAGAGATCCGATCTATCACACAAGTGAATTATCATACACTTATCAACCCTTGAGACTTCCAAATAACGCCACTTCAGTGGAAATGTCTGCCCTATTCTCAACAGTCGTAACTTTTAACACTGATAAACCCATCCTCGGGGCCTGACACAGAAACTGGATGGGCAGGTCTATCACTCACGTTGACATTATTTGGGGTCGTAGACAAGAACAGAATAATTCCCCAAACTGGCTGATGCACTGAGGTTGAATCTTTCCCCATACCTTACAAGAGATCCCTATTTCTTCCTCAGTGGAAGAGTCTCCCCTGGGAGGATCCACCTTAGTGGACATTCTGAGAGCTACCTGCCAGCCCCCAGATCGTAACACCTCCCCTCAGAATGTATCTCAGTCAAGCCAGAGCCTAGGTCTGCTGCTTTCAGCTGGGTCAGTTACCTACTCCTACTTCACTGTTAGACCTCAGCCAATAAACAGGAATAGGATAACCCAGATGACTGCCCAAGACTCTGTGCCCGGCCTGGAAACCTAAGGAAGAAACTATAACTAGGACACGGAAATAAAACTTGGTTGGGATGAAACTGCACTACTAAACCTCTTCTCACCAGAAAGACCTTGGAGTGGTCAAATGAGAGGCAACCTGCTCTCCACTGAGCATGCCTACAGGTCTAACCTCGTGATTTTCCAAGTCAAATACGCTGTATTATATTTAAAAAAACAAAAAAACAAAAAAACAAAAAACAACCGAATGGGCCCTCCCCACAGAGCATCCACAGGAATATGAGTGCCAAAGGGTCTCTGACCACCTTCCAAAAGGTAGGGAAACTGAGTCATGGCCTCCTTTTCTTGAGTCCTCCCCCCTCCCAGGGTACCGTGCCCTATCACACATCAGAAGTTCGTATGCTCTCATCATCAAGGCTGAACAGAAATGGCTTCTCCTTGGGGTGCTGGGGCTCTGATCTGTGCCTTATCCGGGAGCTGGGCAACACCCCAGAAGTACTGCTCTCCCCAGGTCGAGGCATGAACAAGGAGTCCCCAGGAGTCTCTTCAGCTGGAAGCAGCTTGTCCCCGGCCTGGGGGACAGGTGTCCAGGGTTGCCAGGAGGAAGCCACAGAGGGGGCTTTGCAGAGGGCTTTTTTCTCTTCCACAGCTGGCCGCCCCCTGCACAAGGCAGAGTTGGGCCCACCTGACAGGCTGGAGCTTCCAGAGCGAGTCAAAGAGATGGATCTAGAAAAGGACATATCCTACAAAAATAAAAGGGAAGAAAAAAACAAAAGAAAATAAGGGCTTTCCTGACAATGTCTACTCCAAAGCCCCAGGAAGAACAGCCACTTAGGATCACCACCTCATAGGTCCAGAGACCCCTGTCTATGGAAATCAAGTACAACCAACGGAATTCACTCCAGATGTGTCATGTTCTGCCTGGCAGGGAGACGTGTAGAACACATCAGAGTCTCTGTTTCTTTACCCAACCCAACTTGCCGCTTTCAAACAACCAAAAAATAAAAATGAAACTCTGTACTTAAATCAGTAGAAAGAGAAAACAAACAAGACAGCCTGGGGCTTCAGCTGCATCCAGAACAGGCTGCTTGCCTACATCACCAAATAAAACCTGACCACTCAAGCAGAATTCATCTCCAAGTTGACAGCGGCTGCGTACCAGAAAGGAAATGACTTACTCTGGGGTGGCATTTGAGGGCCTGGACAGCTGCCCTGATCTCCTTAATCCAGCTGTGCATGTCTTCTGGACTGTCCGCCTGCAAAACACCCATAGCACTTATGGAGAAATCTTTGGCACTGTGATTTCAGCTTTCAAGTCTGTGATTCAATTCTAAGTTTATGAAATTACACCATTAGAACTGGAAGGATCCCAGAGATCATCCAGTCCAGTGGCTTTCAGACTTTTGAGGACATTTTTTTCCTGCAAACTCTTATTTGACACCCCATAAATAAAACAGCTCAAAGTGGATCTGCTCTGCAGTGGGGCAGAGGCCGTCCCTGCTGAAGCCCCTCACCCCCACCCCCCACCGCCCGGAGCACAAATGGCCTCCTGCTTTACAGAAAAGGCAAATGGGGCCCAGAAAGCCAGAGTTCAACGTTTATTGCTGGTCTAGATTCCAGTTCTCCTGACTCCCAATGCAGTCCATCTTTCTACTACAGCTATCCAAACAGAATAATCCCATTTTCAACTCTAGTCCCGCTAAAGCCAAATCTTCTGCATATCCTCCAACATTCATATTATCTCTAGGAACAGGGCTTCCCTCAGAACACAAATGACCCGGGTCTGTTGTGACTCCATCCAGGCCTGGAGAGTTGGTAGACTCAGGGCACTAAGCTTAACAACATGTAGGACACTGCTAAACCTTTAAAAGGCATATCCCCCAGAAATGCCCACCAACGCCAGAAGGGGGCAGCAGCGACTCTGTGACAAAAGGAAGGAAAATCAAAACACCAAGGAGCGGCAGGTGGAGCCCTCGGAATTCTCAGTGCCTTCCAGCTTTATAGGGGTTGAGTTCAAGTAAACCTGGCAGATGTTTGCTGAGGCCCTCAGTCTTACAGCATCAGGTGCCAAGCACAGAGATGGGACCAGACCAAATTCCTGACCTCCAGAAATTTCTATTCATTAATCTCTCTCTGCCCCCTGTGCCTTCCCCTAACAGTCCCACCATAAATCAGAAGTGTGCATTTGTGTGCCTATGTACGGTATATGTAAACACCACGCTCCAGCCTGCAAAACTCTCCACATACACCCCTCCCTTTCCGCAGCCCCCAAATGATTCTTTTACTTTGCACTGTATTTGGATAAAACACTAGTTTTGGGTTTTGTTTTTTGGTTTTGGGTTTTGTTGTTTTGTTTTTTGTTTTTTTTTTTTAATCCTCATACTTGCATTCCTACCCCTTTCTGTCACCCCAAACAAACCCACATCGGTTAGGTGTGTGCAGAAGACACTTAGGAAAGAAACAGTGTCACATCCTGGCACGCTGCGTTAATCGGGTATAGCAGCAAGTGCTCAAGATGAACACCCCTCTCAGGTGCTAGAGCTGCAAACTTACGTGTATTCTCTCTCCACTGGGCTTTTCCCAGTTGTGTGACAACCTGATGGTTGGGTTTTCCGAGAAAAATCCATCACTAGTCCAAAAAGATAAACAGGACAAGGTGTCCAAGATCCTTCCAGAAGGTATTTTAGTACCATCAGACCTAGCCTGTTCTGCAAGTAGAACTGCTGGGAAAATGTAATGAACTCATTTAGGTAAAGCAGTTTGAACAGTGTCGGATGCACAGAAAGGGCTTCTTAAGTATTAGTTATCGTTTTTATTATTATTACACATGGGACATGAATGAAGCCTCAAACTGCAATATTATAAATATGTTAACTGCCTTCTCCCTGAGATTTTTTTTTCTGTTTCCTCATACTCAAACTGCACATAATTCCTACCTAAGGATGAAACTGTCAGGATCAAAAGAGATAACCTATTTGGTTACTTTGAATAGAACAAGATGGAGGTAATTAAATTGTCCATTAAGTAGAGAGACACACGATTTGGTAGGGGGCAATGTTAGAAGACTGGGAAAGAGAAAGATGGGACCTGAGGAGAGACAAACATCTCCCACATCATACAATAGGTCTGGCAAGATCCACACGACAACAGTTTCCAGGGCTACTGAGCTACTCTATCCCCTCCCACCACCCAAGCACAACACAGCACCCCCCAAGTCAAATGCTTCCCCACAAGCCACAGGCCACCTAACTGACTGTCCTTTAAAGCTCCACCAACATATTTGTACATCTTCTCTAGGAACTTACCTCCATCTAGCAAGGAGCCACTGAATAAGAGAAAACTAGGGACCACCTGACTTACCGTCTGGGAAGTCAGACACAAGAATCAAAATCCTATAAAACACATTTAGATTGTTTCCAATTCTCCTTTAGTATAAGTAATGCTGCTATTCACACCTTTGTGCACAAAGCTTTTTTCATTCTTACGATTCTAGGAAAATTACCAAAGACTTGCGTTCTTTTAAGGCTCTGGTTACATCTGGTCAGAGGGATTTCTGGCCAACAATATGGATTTCACTTACCACCAATATATTATTTTTTTACGTGCACCCTTGCTAGAATTAAATATTACAATTTTTAAGTCTTTGCTAATATGATGGGCAAAATTATTAAATCTCTTCCTGAAAACATTTAGAAATTCAGAGATGGAAATTATTTGCTAGTTATATTTTTCCCAATTCTCTAACTCCACATATGGACATTTTTCCGTTAGATAACCTACAGAGTTAACCAGCCATGAGGAGAGTAACGATAAACATTAGTAAGCATTATTTTAATGTTTGACAAATGTCATTTAAAAATATTATTCCAATAGAAAAGCAGATATTGTGAGAAAAATTGAGAAGAAACAGACTTCCACTTTATTGAAATCACAATTATAATCTCTAAATTCCTCAAGACCTCAAAAACTGTGTGCAAACATATGGCGTATGTGTATGTCTACCTTTTATGGAAGGCTTGTGCTTACCTTTCATCAAAACCCCCCAAATATCTTAAAATACCACCTCAAAGGAAGCTTTGTGAACCAGGGGTAAAAAAACAGTGCTGAAGTCCACACACAGCATGGAGAATTGCAAGAAGCCTAAATTATGCTTAAAACTCAATAGAATAAAAAAGGAAGTACCATGCTTATACCTTCACCTCTTCCTGGCGTGCTTAAGTGTGTGCATTTGTTTTGGGCAATTGGTTCAAAAGAAAAAGTACGGTTTCTGTCCTTGAGGGTAGTTTTGGAGGTGAGAGGAACAAAGGGTATTAAAAGCATGAGTCACCGTATCCTGATGTTTATTGCAGTCCTACAAGCTTTTACTGAGTACCTACTATGAGCCCAGCACTGTAACAGATGCCACGGTTTAAAGCAATGAATTCCACAGGTCATCAGTAATAGGTCTCCAGTCCCTACCAGGGTGGCTTCTCCTGCAGCTGCCCAACATTTGTCTGTTCCCAACCTCTGCACCTCCCCACCCTTCCCAACAGCTAATAATCCCTGCTTTCTCCCCAGGAACCAATCCCATCTTTAGACACAGCCCTGCCAGTATGATTGCCTAGACTGTGCACTACATAGTTCAAGATGCTGTCATTCACCCTGTAGTCTAAATTAAAACAGTAAGTATCTATCTTACTTACTGTAAGAGCTCTATACCAACACTCTGCAATTCACATAGGAGCCATCTTATTACTACTCTTATCCTGACATAGCCCCCTAGTTCTGACAACTAGGCCTATACCAAGTTACCCAAACCAGTCTGCACTACATTTCTCATCTGGAGTAACTACATCCTCCTACATAATACCCCTGACCTTCCATGAAAGGGAAATGGGGAAATGGTGACTGCTGCATGTCTTGTATTCCAAGGATTGAAATCTCATTTTGAACCCTTGCCCAGGACTGAGAACCTGCTGATAAGCTTGCTGACATCCCAAGCTTCAATACCTGATTACTGCCAGATCCTGGATCTTGGTCACCATGATCCATCACCCCAAGCTGATCTCCACTAGTTGTCTATAGCCACACCTTCTACATCTTTGTGCTCTGCACCAAGCTGCTTTTAAACAACACAAGTGGGTGGGTCCTGCTCTAGCACCTGACTAGGTGACTCCTACTCAGTTCCATAATTCACCAGGTTGATGATCTCAAACAAATAGTTTGCCTTCAGACATTCTGTCTCCTCATCTCTAAAATGGAGATGGTCTCAGATATCACTGCGAATTCAGTGATGTGCTGCCTGTAAACTACTTAGCACTGTGCCTGTGACATCTAAGTGTCCAACACAGGGTAGCATTCTCAGGCACAAATTATATAGATGTGTGACTTGGAAGGCAAATGTGACAGAAGATAAATGACCAACACCTCAGCAGATGGCAGCCAGCCCCATTCTGTTGCCCAAGCCTCTGTCCCTGCCCAAGGAGTCTGCTCACCCTGCCTACAGCTGCCCTGGTCCAGCTTTCCCGGATAGTGAGGATATGTGGTTCTTTCAGGCAGGTTTACTGAACATCCCCTAGGAGGCAGGTCAGAATGCCACATAGGCATGGTGGGTAAAGCTGCTGGCACCAAACTGTAGGGGAAGCCATTATATTCTTTTACGTTTCTCATGAAACACAATTTTTACTTGGAACAAATGACTGACAAACTGTCAGACTTACTCAGACTTAGGCAAATGGTGGACACTTCCTCAAAAATGAATGAAATGAGTCCGTTAAGTCAGGGAAAATCATGAAAGCATTTTTTTTTTCAATTTTGAGCTTCCAAACAAAATTAGAATTCCAAAAGCTTTCCGTACTTAAAGACTTTATTGGGTCACCTGGGTTGCTCAGTCGGTTAAGCATCCGACTTCAGCTCAGGTCATGATCTCAAAAGTTCATCGGATCGAGCCCTGCATGGAGCTTGCCGCTAATGGTGTGGAGCCTGCTTGAGATTCTCTCTCTCCCTCTCTCTCTGCCCCTCCCCTGCTCAGGTGCACATGCTCTCCATCTCTCTCCCTGTCTTTCTCTCTGTCTCTGTCTCTCTCTCTCTCAAAAGAAAAAAGAAAAAGGAAAAAAGACTTGGTTGATGATGATCGTTGTGGTGCTATTAACAAATGTGATTTTTTGATATTATATATAATAAAATGTGTCAACAATTAGAAGATCTGCATACCTCTGTGTGACCACTATTTTCCTAACGGCCAGCGCATGAAGTTACCAAATCATGCATTAGTAAAAAGGATCCATTCAAAGTATGAAACTGACCAGTGGATTTTAATGTAAAAGCATGGAAGTTTACCAATATTGATATTGGCTTCCAATTCCACACTGCACCTGAGCACTAAGAAACTACCATTTGTCAAGTTTTCATATAGAATCAAAGAAGACTATCCACAATTATCTGACAAAGCTATTAAAATAGTCCTTTTTTGCAAATACGTATCTGTGCAAGGCCAGATTTTCTTCATATTCTTCAACCAAAACAACATATGGCCACAGATAGAATGCAGAAGCAGATAGGAGAATGCTGTCTTCTTTTAAGCCAGCCATTAAAGAGATTTGCAAAAACATAAAAACAATGCTACTTTTGTTGCGTTTTTTGTTTTAGAAATATACCTATTTTTCATAAAATACTACTTGTGTTAACATAACTGAGTTTTTGGTTGCTATATGAAAATAAATTAATACATATTTTTAATGACTTTTACTCTATGTTCTTCTCAATTCTCTACTCTCTCTGAGTTAAGTGCTGTAAACAGACTTGTTCATTCACTCATTTGTTTATTTCAGGGAGATGCTAGTATTCTTTTATCCTGGAAATGTGAGACTAGAAGGCAAACGGTGGTAAAAGTGATGAGAAGCTCTGGTAAATGTGCATACATTCATTCAGATGATGCAACCAATGTCTCTTAAACATTGTTCTTGTTGGGATTCACGTTTCCCAAATCACTCTCTCTAGTCCAAAGCTCTTACCGAGCATAATCATTCACTTGGCAAATACTTATTTAGTACCAACCATGTGTCAGGCACTGTCTACTGAAGGACCTTCATAACACGTCACCTTCAATGTCCCACAGACACTGTCAACTCAGAACCCCCAACACTAGGCTTGCCTTCACACTCACCAGTACCTCCTCGCCTGGCTGTGGTCTAAGTGATTGCTGTTGTCTGACACCCTGAGGCCCAGGCCAAACACCCAGCGGTGTCCTTGCCTCCCCATCTCCCCTCAGCCCACAAGTCCCAGAAACAACTCTTCAATAGCTTTTAAGTGGTCCATTTTTCTCCATCCATCCTAGTTCAAGCTTCTTTCATCCGTCACCCAAATTACTACCACAGACACCAAACTTCTCTCTCTACCTCCTGTCTTACCTTTTCTTCGTCTGTCTATACTGCCCTGGGCCTGGAAACTCACAGCCAGCACACCATTAATGTGGTCGGTTGAGGGATATCATCGCCACTTTACAGATGAGGAAAACAGGGTTTGAACGTTAGATCACTTGCCCAGGTGGCATTTTTAGAAGGCAAATTTGATTGGGCCACTCCCTGGGTTCAACCTCAATGGGACCCAACCCTCAGGATAAAATACAAGCTCTCTAATAGGGGCTATAAGGCATGGGCCCTCCACACAGGCTTCCCAGCCCTCCCTGTGCCCTGTGCTCCTTTTATCTCCAGGCTTTTTCACACATGCTGTTCTCTCTGCCTAGGCCACTCTTCTCCCAACTGACTCAGTTTAGCTGTGCCTTCCTGCAAGAAACCTCCCCCAACTCCGAGATGGGGGAGATGCCCCTTTTATGAGTTCCCATGGCAACCACAACTCACTGTCATGGTAGCACTTACCACACCAGGTTTTTTTGTTCGTTTGCTTCCTTTTTTTTAATTCCCCTAGCCCTTCAGTGAGGTCGTTCCAACCCTATAATGCATTTAGGCTCTTTTGTCACAGTCTATATGCCATGCTAGAATCACCCAACTGCCTAAGTGATTTTTTAAATTCACATATATTAAAGTTTACTCTTTACTTTTATTGCCTTCTATAAGGTTCTATTTCATATATCGACCATTACAGTATCATACAGAATAGTTTCACTGCCCCCCAAAACTCCCGTGTTCAACAACCCAACACTCCTTCCTCGACCCCATCACACTGTTTTAATTGCCTGTTTACTTGACTCTCTCTCTCTCTCCAGTTCACGATCTGTTCTATTTAACACAGTGTCATCCCCAGTATGAAGCAAAATGCACGGCACTCTAAGGATACTCTACAAATACCTGTTAAATTCAAGAACTGGAAACTTTTCGAACCTACAATTTAAACCCTGTCCCTGAATGACAATGGAACCAGCTCTAACAACTCCAGCAATGCTATGCACAGCTCCCTTATGCTAGCTCTTCCCCAGTGACACATGCTTGGGTGAATGAATGGAGCCCACAGGTAGTTAAGGCTGCCAGCATGTCTGCTGGGCTCGGGCAGAATGACCAGCTCAGAAGGGTCAGGACTATGGAGCTGCTGCCCAAGAAATGGGGGAGGGGTGGCCCTGTGGAACAACAGATGGTACTTAGTGGGGAGTGACACTTGGAACAAAGAAAGAACACTGGGAACCCTGAAAAGCCTTGGCTAGGGAGCCCCACATCTAAACCAACATATTGCATGGCAGTCTGAATCCCAGAAACGCGGCATTATCACGATGCTGCATGGATCAAGGCATGCTCTGTAGATTACTAGGCCAGCTTGGGTAGGGACTTGGCATTGAAAGTCTAGGCCCTGCTCGGGTATCTGCCTTTCTCGCTCCTATGATTTAAGAAAGAGCTGGGAGAACTCCAAAGCTGTGGGTGGAGGGAGAAGCTTCTGAGAGCTGAACTGTCAGAGCCCAAACAATGGCTTTCTCTGTGCAGCTGGGCTTTGCACCTGGTGCCTGCACAGGGCCCTCTGTGCTTCGGTTCTTCCGCACACAGCAATGTCCACACAGGCGGGGCTTATAAATACCCTCCAAAGGAGAAGTGAAACCACTGGCTAGTTCTCCTTTTCTCTGCTTAGTTGGCGCCCAGCAGCTGAGAGCAGCTGGTACAAACTCACATTCCCCAGTTCAGAGGCTCAACCTGTTCTTATTATTTTATGGTTGGGAAGCTTCTGGCAAACATCCTGTTTAGAATAAAATGGGACTCAGACTGACTATCAGGGGCTAAATTTACCACCTAGAAACTTCAAACAAAATAAAAGAGAAAGCAGAGGAAAGGGCAAGACCTATCGCACACCATTCACAGAAAGAGAACACAAAAGTCTTCTCAGAGTGAGCCTTTTACCTGTATGTAGAAGGTCCTGGAGCTTGTTATGATTTCAAACAGGTTGTCCCTCATTAAGAGATCACTAGACAAAGAGAAAGCAAGTTACCAGGCATGCCTGCACACACACTGAGGACATGATTTATCCCAAGTAAAGGCTCCTGCGCCCTCTCCCATAGAAAGGGGGCTCCCAGGCCATTCTTCCTCCGGCCTCTGCCTCAAAAACCATGACGGGGTCTCCTCCAGCTTAACTTCCCACAGGTTCTCAGTAGGTCTCACCATCCCCATGGAAATCCCACACATACACACACCCCACCACCAGTTCTAACAAGATAATGCTCCTTTCCCTCTAAAACCTCCTGCCTAAGATCCATCACATCCCATACGACCTATAGTTGTGGGGGGAAGGGGCAGTTAGGGGCCAAGATGTATAAAGTTCTTTGTACAAAGCACTGCTTTAAATGCTTTTTTCAGGGTGAAGCAGATGAACATTTTATTGGTTTTATAAATATGTAAATGTAACTAATCAATTATTCATTTTACATATTTATTAATACATAAGATATTATTTATATATAAAGACATAGGGAGAGAGAATGGACCTGTAACATTTTATTAGTTTCAGGTACACAAGATAGTGATGCAGTATTTGTATATATTGTGAACTGATCACAAGAAGTCTAGTTGACATCAGTCACCACACATAGTTACAAGCTCTTTTTTTCTTGTGATGAGAACTTTTAAGGTCTACTCCCTCAGCAACTTACAAATATCCAATATAGCATTATTAATTATGGTTACCATACTGTACTTCACATTACTAGGACTTATTTATTTTATAAATGGAAGTTTGTGCCTTCTGATCCCCTTTACCCATTTTGCCCACCCCCCACCTCCCACCTCTGGCAACCACCAATCTGTTCTTTGAGTGTTTTTGAGTGTGTTATTTTATCCAATGTTTACAACAATCCAGTAAGGAACTTAAGACTTTCCCCACTTTGTGGATGAGGAAACCCAGCCTCAGAGAGGCTACGTGACTTGTCCATGGTGCCGAAGTTAGTAAACAGCAGAGCAAGGATTTGAACCCAGGTCTGACTTCAGAATCTATGCTTTTAAGTACTCCATTACCATTTGCCTCTCCTATGGGAACCAACTCTCACTTCCAAAGCCTTCCTCCCCACAAGCAGCAACCTCATCAGCTTCATTAAATTACTGCTCTGTGCCACCCTGTACTGGGTTGAGATGGGGAACCAATGAGATATGGAAGGAGAAACTAGACTCCTTTAAGATACTTCAAACTCGGTATGAGTTTGGGAAGAATCCTGACTTCTACAAGGAAAAAGGGGAGATGTAGGTGGTGCCCAGTGACAAACCCTAAATCGGCCAAAATTATTTGCAGTGTTGAGCGCCTGTTGTGTGTATCCAGGTGCTGTGGGCAATACATAAGGAGTGAAAGATCTAATTTCTTCCCAATAAAAGAACCAAAAAAAAAAAAAAAAGCAAAACTATACAATTAGATGTTAGACTGTGTGTTCTTACGCCAAGAGTGAGAATAATTCCAAAAAAGGACTGATTGCAGGCAGAGCTGGCTTCATGAATGAGGACTTGGAAGGACATGGCAGGCATTGAGCCAGTGACATGGGCACCCAGGCAAAGGAGGAGCAAGAGACTAAAGACCCACGTGGGAAGGGACAGCAAGACAGTGTCAGAAAGACCTGGGACCAAATCCTGACTCCACTTGGGGAAAAGATATTGTAGGAATATTTTAAATCTTTGTGGGCCTTTGTACCCCAACTGTAAAAAGGAGATGAGAAGACCCCCCTTACCAGGCTGGTGACCACAAAGATCAATGTATAAAGTACATAAGGCATCTGCTACCATGCATGTCATATAGCGGTCACTTGAAACATTTCACTGACCATTATTACTTTCTGAATGGAGATGGCTCTTCTTACTGACTAAACTGTTTTCATTTTTTAAATTACTCACACACATACAGTACACTCATGTCATCAACTCCTGAAGAGACGAAAGCAAAGCAAGGAGGAAACCCCACCCTTGTCACATCTACTTCCCAAGCTACACGTTGCCTTTCAATTCAATTCAGTTCAATTCAATTTAATTCAAGTTAACAAATGTTTGTTGACTACGCAGATGCCCTAAAGCTTCTTAACTGGGTTTGGGGAGGCCGCACAGTCTCATAGGCCTGGAACCCGAAGAGCCTTGGGGACTTCTTTCCCTAATGATCTGAAGCTCTCTTAATTCCTTCACTAAGGATTCAGTCTGACTGTGGCAGTGAGAGACTCAGGTGAAGTACAGAGCACTCTTAGGACTCAATGCCATCTGGGCTCGCTAAGCTGCCCAACAGTCCCAGGTGGCTGTCCACCTACCTGTTTGCACGGGCCCCCTGTGAAGTCAGGAATCATCTCTGAGGATGCTGTCATGCCCAGTCTTTCCTCCACCCACCATCAACCTCTGGAGCCACACTTCTGGAACATCCATCACCAGCCACTTTTATGGAATACAAACTGTCACTGGGAACTTCCCTAATCTCTACTCTGCAAATATCATTTGCAAGACTCAGTACAGCTCCAGTTCAGTCCCTGCTTCCTTGGGGTCATGTGGCCTTTTGTTGCCATGCAAGACCTTCCTATGCCTTCATGTGATAACAGTCTGCCTGCTGCTAAGAGCCTCCCTGATGATGTTGGTCTGTGATGCACAGTCCATGGGATGGAGAGACGCAAACAGTCTCTAAAGACTGGAGCTTAAGGGGCAAAAGGAGGACTTTTAGATGTCTAGATGCCCTTGGGTTTCTACAGTTTAGTTCTAAGGGCATCTGTATCTATACTGACTACAGGAGAGCGCCTTTGCCTGTGGGCCCCAGATCCCAAAGTCCTCCTATGCACCATGGCACTCTTCCTAGTGGGAAGAGGAACACATTAAAAATACTCGCTCTTCCTCTACAAGGGAGTCACACAGAGATGCTGTTAATCACCTTTGTGTTAAGGAGATATCCAGGACTTTGTCAAAAAAGGGGAAAAGGCGTAAGAAGTTCAGGGAAGAAGCATTGGAATAAGCAGTGATCTGACCAGCAGTGCTGATAAGTGAGACCTCAGGACACTGTCCCTGCTCTGAGCCCTAAGCCTCCCATGCAATGAGCATCTAATTCTAACACTTGAGAAGCATCCCAACACCACTCTCTTCTTTTTCCCACATTCTTTCTTTTTCTACATCAAAAATTATTATTTAGACTCAGCCTGAGTCTCTCAGTCTCTCAGGGGCTAGAGAAAGGCAGAGGGAAAAGATGAGATGAGCTTGCCCAGTTTGGTCTCTTAGCTGCATTAGTTTGGATGCAGTAAGTGAGATGTCAGGCCCTGTCATGCTCATGGGAGAAAATTCTTAAATAGAGCTTCTGAAGGGTAGTAAATGAAGATTTAGGCAGGCAAATGTGGATTCCTATCAGAAAAAAAAAAAGTAAGCAGAGATAATTACCCAGATTTGACCAGACACTCATGGGTCTTAAGAACATCCTTGAGAAATATAGTGCGCAGTGGTTCTCGGTCCTGGTGGAAAAAATTAGGTAAATGAGACTATCCACATAATGCCACAACCCAGCCCAGCTGATGAATGTATCTCTCTGATCAGAGGTACACTGCAAACAAGGCAAAGTCTCAAAATAACTATCAAGAGAGGAAAAAGTTCTAAGAAGATATTCTGTGGCTCTGACCACAGAGCAGCTCACTGCGTTGAGGGAGGGACAAAGTGAAGGCCACGTTACTATTGACGTAAAGATGTACACATGGGATGGATGCTCATAAGACAGAGGCACCCCGCAGGCCTGTGTGTGTGCCCACATCTCTACTCATGCACACACATGTCAGTGTCACCTGTGTGCCTCTTGCTTCCATGGCCTGTCAGAAGGGCCCCAGAATGACTACAAACCTGTTCACACTTGAAGTAGCAGAGAGTAAAGTCATCAAGTGCAAAGAAGCGACGTTTCCAGCTCTTCCGCTGAAATAAAAAGCAAGAGCAGGACATTAAGAAGAGGTCCCAGCATTCCAGAGGGTGTTCCAGTCCTAAGCCTCTGGGTACCCAGCCCAATGGAAGCTGGGCTCCCACATTCAGTGGGAGAGACGGGGTCAGCAGAGGGAGAGACTTCTTCCTATTAGAGGCAGAGCCTCAGGCATGCAGGGGTGAGTATTTAGTCCCAAACCTTTCACCGGTTTGGGAAGTGGGCAGCTCCTCCTTGCAGCCAGCTGTCCCCTGTGCACTGCCCACAACCACTGCTCCCAGGAGGCACCAGGACTCACTCTGGCCCCAGCGCTGACACTCACCACATTCCCTTGCTTCACGCAGTAGCCGCTCTTAATGAAGTGGGGCCCAGAGGGAACATGGCTGCCTGTCGTAGGGATGTAACTCTGAGACCTTCGAAGGATGGCGTGGGACCCGGGTTCACTCCCTTCCTGCCCATCCCCACCGTTCTACAAGGAAACAGTGTCAGGATTAGCACCTCCCCTTGCTCCTCACACGGCAAACCCCATGCCTCACCCAGCTCTCTCGGGGAAGCCTCTCTTGCCTCTTTACCCATGATAGCAATCAAAGAAGAAATAACAAGAAAGTAAACATTCATTTTGCTCCCATCAGGCACTGTACTGGGTCCTGTCAGAGAACAAGGCTTGCGAAGTTGGGCAGACCCAGGAAAAAGGTAAGGACAGAGAAGGCAAACCAGAAGAGGGGAGAAACACCCTATGGGAGGAGGGACAGCAGGCTTGTTTTGCCCCTGTGATTTACAAGTGCTAGTCTCCCATGTATGGTGCAGGACCATACCGGCCAAAATGCCTCAAGATATGGTGGCCCTGATTTCTGTACTGCTACTATTCACACCCACCCCTGTCCTGGGTTTTCTTGGCCACCCCATCTTCCCTGGTTCCCCCAACCACAACTACCTTTCCTCAGTGCAGCCCACCTCTATGTACATCACTGGCACACTATGGACACCCCCATACCCCTGCCCCCTCCCGCCCCCACCAAAAGCCCCAGGTCCCAGCACCTGGTTGATGGGCGTGTGTACCACCACCCCTCCAATGATCTCGGTCTTGTAGGCCACCTGCGGCTTCTTCTCTAGGGCTGGAGGAGCTGCTAGGCTTTTCAGAACCTCGGTAGTCAGGGGCAGGCTCCCAACTTTGGGCACCTGGCAAGAAAGACAGCTTAGGAAAAGTGGGGAGGCAAAAGAGGATTGGGGAAGAGGTAAGAAAAGCTAACGTACCAAATTGTAGTAAGGGCTCTTCCTCAGCCCTTCCATCGACACATTCCTGAATACGAGGAACTCTGCCAGCAGACCCCTATACCCACATGCACACACACACACACAATTACCGAGCACCCACTGTGAGCCGGCCCTTCCCTGACTACAGACCAACCATAAGACAGCAAACAGACATACATGCCCCACCCTAATAGCACGGACATTCCAACAACAGAGACTGACCAAAAAATGCACAGCCAAACAATAAGAATAATTATAAATTGTGGGGAGTGCCATAAAAAAAATAAACAGGAGCTGAGATACAGAGGTGCAGGGGAACTATTTGAAACGGAATGGTGAGCGGAGGTATCCAGAGGAAGAGAGATGCTGGAACAGTAACCCAGAGATGAACAGGAACCAGGAATGTAAGGAGGAGAAAGCATGCTAGGCAGGGGAACACGTAACATACATGTGGGATACGGAATAGAATTAGGGGACCATGAGCTTTGGAGCCCAAGGACCCGGGCTACCTACTCCTGACCTGTCACTGACTAACTGAGTGACCTTTGGCACTGAACCTCTCTCTAGGCCAAAACTGGCCCATGTAGAAAACAAAAAGGGAAATAATATTTATATCGTAGTCACTGTACTTATCAAATGATAGAGTATATATATATTTAAAATTTTCAAAAATAAAAAATATAAAAGTACAGTTGACCTTTGAACAACACAGGGGGTTAAGAGCACTGACTCCCACACAGTAAAAACTCCATGTATAACTTGTAACTCTGAAAACTCAACTACTAATAGCCTACTGTTGACCGGAAGCCTTACTGATAACAGACATCATCAGTTAACACAGATTTTGTATGTTCTATGTATTATATACTGTATTCTTACAATAAAGCTAGACAAAATAAAATATTATTAAGAAAATCATAAGGAAAATACATTCACAGTTGTACTGCAAAAAAACCCTGCATATAAGTAGTTCAAACCTATGTTGTTCAGGGGTCAAGAATATTACAAAATATTTTAATTAACATTTCACAAATGGTACTCACATTTACAAACACAGCCCTTTTGAACAGTTATCTTTTTTTCTCTCTTGGAAGAATTAGGGCACCACGGACAATCACATAATCACAGAATTTTTATGGCTCTTTTGACACCACAGGCCACAGGCTGCAAACTGGTGGCCTGAAGGCAGATTCTGGCCAAACTATGTGTTGTTGGTCCTATGTAGTGTGTTTTTCAATCCACATTTCCAATGTGGAATATTTTAGCTAAAAATCCAGACTTCCAGCTGAGCAGCATTTCTCTCTTAAAATGAAGAACACTCTTCAGTTTGCCACTGTCCCTATCATGCTCCCCAACACTGAGGCTACAAGCCAGGTGCTGTTTATCCTCATTTATGTTGTTGTTTTTCTTCCTCCTTGCTCATTTCACTCATTTATACTGGAAATTCCAATAACATCTTTCATTTTGTAAGAAAATAAGAGAGGCCCAGGCCAGTCAAGTCAATCGCCCAAAGCCGTGGTCAATAACTGAACAGAGACTAGATCCTAACTCCCAACCAGGGCGCAATTTCCACAGCATCACAAAGCCCGTCTTTCACAAGTCTCACACCCTATGCGGATCTAGACACGAGTAAAGCTAACATCTTCCATTTCTATGGCCTTGGGAATCAGAAGGACCTAAGAATCCAGACTTTTTCAAGAGCTCATAGCTCAGGGCCCTTTGAGAACTCTGCCAAGGATGAGACCAAAGACTACTCCATTCCATGTCTATTCAAAGGGTTAAGACCACTGTGATTACGCTGGAGCTCCAGAAAGAAGGTGAGACCCCTGGCCTGGGCATTCCATTTACATAGACAAAGGTGACCTCCACCCATCAGCTCTCCAGATGGAGCCAGAAATCTACCTTCTCTCCCTTCCAGCTGTCTGAACTGCAGTTCCCACCTCAGTGGGCCCCATTCAGGGCCACACAATGTGTCAAACTCTGCTGCATGGTCTCTACCTCAAGCAATGCCTATGAAGTAGGCATTATTTTCTCCATTTTATAGAAGAGATCAATGAAAGCTCATTCAAAGGAAGTAAATTTCCCCTAGGACTGCCTGACTCTCCATTGCTAAATGCCCCACTACCTACCTATGCCACCTTTTCTTCCCTGAGCTTTGCTATAATGTGATGGGGCCCCTTTAGGGATGTTGACTATGGCTGGGATGTTTAGTGATATCATCATCATGGAACAACAGAAGCTCCCCTCAAGTGACCTAAATGAATTCTAGCAAAGAAGGAGGGATGTAGCCTTTTAGACTTCCCAGTGGCCAGCAAAGGACTCATAGAAGCTTAGCTGTTGTACTGCCTCTCAGAATCTTGTCATCATGGGCTGCATCTGACCATCTACACAGAGCCTTTCCAAAGCCTCCAGCTTGTGGAGGACAAACCCACAATAACTGCCCAGAGCTTGAAAACAAGGTTATTCTTTTGGTTGGTCCATATCCCCAGAGGCCTAATTAAAGGCGTGCCCTCCTCAATCTCCCTGTGGAGTATTCTCTGATGGGGGATATCCTTATGAATCTCATTTGCAATGTGAAATGAAAATTACAGGGACATGGGGCACCTGGCTCAGTTGCTAGAGCATATGACTCTTGATCCCGGGGTTACAAATTCAAGCCCCATGGTGGGTGTAGAGGTTACTTAACAACAAGAAAAGAAAGAAAAGAAAGAAAGAAGGAAGGAAGGAGAGAAAGAAGAAAGAAAGAAAGAAAGAAAGAAAGAAAGAAAGAAAGAAAGAAAAGAAAGAAAGAAGAAAAAGAGACAGAGAAAGAAAGAAAGAAAGAAAGAAAGAAAGAAAGAAAGAAAGAGAGAAAGAAAGAAAAAGAAAATTACAGGGGCTCATCTTACTTCCACCAGGCATGTCTAGACTGCAATGAGGAACAATCCAATGGGGGCAGGAGGCTGTGCTTTACTTTTACTGCTCAATTTTCAACAGTTTTGGGAAATGTAGTAAGTTGAATAATGTCCCCTTAAAACCATCCACCCACAAACTCAGAATATGACCTTATTTAGAAATAGGGTCTTTGCAAATATAGTTAAATTAAGATCAGGTCATAACCAGTTAGGGTGGGCCCAAAGTCCAATGACTGATGCCCCTTTTAGAAGAAGAGAGGACACACAGACACACAGGCCATAGTGATGGAGGCAGAGATGGGAGTAATGCAGCTATAAGCCAGAGCATACCATTTTCTTCAGTGATAAGGACCCAGTGGCCTCAGCACAAAATGAACAGTGATCTGTGGGCAGATAAAGTCGATCTATCCTGGTTCCATAAACTTGGGCAAGTCACGTTAATCTCTATATATTTGTATCACCCCATTTATAATTGGGAATAATAACACTTAAGGTTTTTATATGAGGCTAAAATGAAGCCATGTATGTAAAAATGGTGTGTAATCTAACAAAGTTTACAACTGTTGCTCTTTTTAAATATTTTTAAAATTTTTAAAAATGTTTATTCATTTATTTTTTGAGAGAGAGAGCAGGAAAGAGTGTGTGTGTGTGAAAGGGGGAGGGACAGAGAGAGAGAGAGACACAGATCTGAAGAGGATCCAGGCTCTGAGTTGTCAGCACAGAGCCCAATGTGGGGCTCAAACCCACAAACCATGAGATCATGACATCATGACCTGAGCTGAAGTCAGACGTTTAATCAGCAGAGCCACCCAAGTGCCCCTTTAAATATTTCTATTAACTCTTTTAGGTCTTGGAAGTCATAGGGTTCTGGGTGCTCAATCTTAGCTCTACCATTTACCCACCTCTAGATTTTGGGCAAGACTCTGATTTCCATCTTTCTCATCTAAAAAAGGGTAATAAAACCATTTATAAGAGTGATGTGAGAGGGGTGAATAATATGGCACGTGTGAGAGCTTGGCTCGATACATTATCTGTTCCCTCATTCATCTCTGTATCTGCCAAAGTGCCTGATGCTGCACTTTGTATATAAGGTGCCCTAAAATAAGTAGGCATGCCATCAATGTGATGCCCAGCCCACATCTTCCTTCATCCCAGCCTCCCTTAGGAAGGACACAAGATACAGGACGATATGGAAGTAGAAAAAGAAGTAAACCCTTCCAGGGCACAAACTGAATAGGAAATAGAGTATCCATCCTCTTCCTTCTATCCCACGGGACCTTTGGCAGGAGGAGTGAAAAGACATATGAATGGAGTAAAGGAAAGTAAGGGGGATCCTGGAGACTATGGAGACCTAGCAGAAGGCTCTGACATTCCAGCAAGCCTCTGGACTCCCAGCCTCTGGGCACCGCCATGCTCCTTCCCACTCCTGTGGCTTATGACTTCTGTTCCACAAGACCAGAAAAAAGGTGGGGGGACCTCACTACTGACAGCAACTCTATGCTCAAGGCACAAAAGAAAGGCCCCACCTCCTATCAGGCTTTGTAGCCCAGTTTATGAGGCAGGAACAGAGAAGGAAAGCCATGAGGGAATGCTGAAAGAGAATAAAGTATTAGACACTGAAAGAAGCTCCAAAAGTGTGTCAAACACAGAAGGGTGAAGACCGCATCATGAACGAAGGAAACCTGTACTAAGATCCGCACTCTAGAGTCATGCGCACAAGCATGTCGGTTAGCACACAAATGTGAGATAGCTGCACTCTCCCTCCCTCCCTTCCGTTCTCTTTTCACAGGTGAACCAAAGTTTATAAAAATAACAAGCTACTAAGCCAGACCACCTCAATGACTGAATTGTACTCTGCTTGAGACTGCCATCGTAAGTGCTGGATAGGTGTACAGATTTCTCCTATTAATTTACTCACAGAAACCCTGAGGTATTTGGGAGAATAATCTGCCCCAGTACATAATGGTTACTATTAGAAGTGACTAGAATGTAAACTAGTCTGACTATATGATAAGAAAATGAACCATCCAGGGGCACCTGGATGGCTCAGTTGGTTGAGCATCTGACTCTTGATTTCGGCTGAGGTCATGACCCTAGAGCCATGGGATTGAGCCCCTCATCAGCTACGCAATGAGGATGGAGGCTGCTTAAGATTCTCTCTCTCCCTCAACCCCTATCCCCATCTGTGTGCTCTCAAAAAATTTTAAAAAAAGAAAAAAAAAAAGAAATCAATCTTCCAATTACAAAGCGGACAGAAGACATGAACAGACATTTCTCCAAAGACATCCAGATGGCCAACAGACACATAAAAGGATGTTCGTCATCACTTATCATCAGGGAAATGCAAATCAAAACTGCAATGAGATATCACCTCACACTGTCAGAATGGCGAAAATCAACAACGCAAGAAACAAGAGGTGTTGGTGAGGATGTGGAGAAAAAGTAGCACTTGTACACTGTTGGTGGGAATGCAAACTGGTGCAGCCACTGTGGAAAACAATATGGAGGTTCCTCAGGAAGTTAAAAATAGAACTACCTTCTGATCCAGCAATTGCACTGCTGGGTATTTACCCAAAGAATACAAGAACACTAAGTCACAGGGATACATGCGCCCCTATGTTTATAACAGCATTATCCACAATGCCAAGACATGGAAACAGCCCAAGGATCCATCAACTGATGAATGGATAAAGTGGTATACACACACACACACACACACACACACACACACACACACACGAATATTACTTGGCCATAAAAAAGAATGAAGTCTTGCCATTTGCAAGGACATGGATAGAGCTAGAGAATATAAGGCTAAGCAAGATAAGTCAGAGAAAGACAAATGTCATATGATTTCACTCACATATGGAATTTAAGAAAACAAACAAGCAAAAGAAAAATAAAAGAGACAGAGAGAGACAAATCAAGAAACAGACTCTTAACTATAGAGAACAAACTGATGGTTACCAGAGGGGAGGAGGATGGGGGGATGGGTGAAATAGGTGATGGGAATTAAGGAGTGCACTTGTGATGAGCACCGGGTGACGTATGAAAGTGCTGAATCACTATATTGTACAACTGAAACTAACATAACACTGTATGTTAACTAACTGGAATTAAAATAATAACTTAAAACAAAAATAACTAAAACAAGAATATCAATCTTCTCAGCATACAAACCACAGTTTACATGCCACAAGCCTGCCTATTATTGATGAAATGTCTAGTGGTTTTTTGGCCCCAAAAACATTAAGTTTTCCCTCTCCTCTTTCCTACCCTTCTTTCTTTTTCTGTATTTCTAAGGAAGAAGAAAGGAGTTCACCAGTCAAAGAGAATGAGACTACTCACAGAGCAGTCAGTGAACTAGCTCAGTGATGCTTTTCAAATGGAAGGCTTCTTCAGGACAGGTTGGTGGATGGCCCGGACTGACCCCCAGGTCACCTCTTAAAGGAAGAAGAGTATCCCCCCCCCCTCCGTGCCAGTAAAAAGTTCTGACTTCCCTCTTCATATGCTTTCCTTTTACTCTGCTTCTCATAGTCAGCAATCCATCTTCCAATCCCACCACACTCTGAATCAGCACACCAGAATTACCCAAAACACGACAGAGCGGGAGCCCTCCCAGGAAGCGCAAAGGGGACGCTCCATAAACTTCCCCTTGAACTTGATTCAAACTCAAACTCTCAGTTCAACTTGTGGTTAGTCAGCCAAGGTGTAAGAAGAGGTAGGGGGCACTGGGTCTGAACCGGCTCCTGGGAAAGCCCCTGCCATCATCTGAGCTTTTCCCCACCCAAAATGGGCCACGTGCTGAGAAGAGGCACGGACTCCCTCCAGAAAGGAGAAGGAATCATACATACGGTGATTTTGCTGGCTTGGTTCAAGGCTTCAACCCAGTCCTTCAGATCTTTCTGGTCATTAGCTTGAAGGAAATACCTCTGAGAGAGGGCATTGATGACTGCAATAGTCATGGGGAAGAAAAGAGGAAAGACCCAGGTGAGAACACATGCAAGACAAAAAGACTCCACAAAACTAAGGTGCCGAAGTAGCAAGGTGGAGGATTCTACGAAGCAGATGAAGACATTTGTCATGACGCAAAGTCAGCTGCATGAATATCAGGGAAGCAGCAGGCTGTAAGTGCTCTCTCTTTAAAAGTGTGAATTAGGGGCGCCTGGGTGGCGCAGTCGGTTAAGCGTCCGACTTCAGCCAGGTCACGATGATCTCGCGGTCCGTGAGTTCGAGCCCCGCGTCAGGCTCTGGGCTGATGGCTCAGAGCCTGGAGCCTGTTTCCGATTCTGTGTCTCCCTCTCTCTCTGCCCCTCCCCTGTTCATGCTCTGTCTCTCTCTGTCCCAAAAATAAATAAACGTTGAAAAAAAAAATTTAAAAAAAAAAATAAAATAAAATTAAAAAAAAAATAAAATAAAATAAAAGTGTGAATTAGTCCATCACTTGTCGTTAATGTTCTAATAACCCCCTTAATAACATACTGTTGTACAGCGATCAGGCTTCTAGTCCACCACCACCAAGATACACGCTTGAACTGCTTTTTAGAGGTGCTCAGATTTACAGTCATGATGATACATATGTAATTTTGGACCCAGTGCTCCTTGTTTTTACTGGCACAACTGGCCTGGGTTAGGAGCCTTGTCTGTGGTCGGAAAATGGAACAAAGCTTGCCTGAGATCAAATCTGTGACCCTGACCTTATTTTCCACCTGTTCTTTCCTCTGAGCACTCCATGAGGTCAATAATTTACTTTTGGGTTCATTATTTATCTCTTTTAGATCTGCTGACCACAAAATCTGAGACAGTAATTTCTGAGCTTAGCAATGATATTTGAAAGAAATGGGACAATGAGAGCACCAAAGAAGCCTGAACCAGCCTGCAGTTGGGAGAGATGACAGCTCAGGTCACTATTTTATTCTTCTAGCATAAATAAGCCAGAACTATAAGAAGTAAGCATCATGCGGTACACATTGAATCCATTAGTTCATTCAGTCCCTCAACAAATATTATTGAACAGTCATTATATGCCAGGAACCACTGTATGTGGTGAGGAGACAGCAGTGACAGAACAAAGGGATATCCCTGCTTCATGGAGCTTGCAAAACCACCCTAGAGAAAAACAGAAGCTACTTGTTAGTATCTGCTTGTAGAACTTTGTACAGTACTGAGAACACAGTAGGAGCCAAATAAATATTGATGATTTAATTAATGACTAGAGGCAGCCACCGAGCAATGCCCTCTCTGCTTCCTGTGTCACTCCCAACTCTTCACTCATCTGGCAACACTGAGACACTCGACAGGATACTCTTTTCCATTGTTCCTCCAGCTCCCCCCCCCCAAGTCTCCACCTTTCCTGAGCACACCACTACAGAGTTGGAGATGAGGGTTCCCAGAAACTACCAGTAGATACCTGTACCCTGCCCTGTGGAGTCAGGAAAACGGAAACGTCGCTGCTCCCTGCACCTCTGTCTTATGCTATTAACGGTGTTCACAGGGAGACCAAAGAAAGCAGTATCATGGACACCTAGCAACATCGCTGTGACCGAAGTCACTCATATACACAGGACATAAGTCACATGTGATCACAGGACCGTCTCCACACAAAAAGGAAGTTGCTGTAGGAGTGTTCGGAGAACTCATCCTCCAGTTCAGTACTTACCGAAGCAAAACGGAGTTTTTGGTTTCTGCTTTGGTGTAGCTACGCTCACCTAAATCAAATAAAAAAAAAAAACAAAAGAAACAAGAATATATTTCTAACATTGTTGTAAAAGAAAACAGTGTTTTCTTTTCAAATTTTTTTATTGTGAAACTTCTCACACAAAAAAGAAGAGCATATAAAACATACATAAACATTCTGAAGAATAATAATTAAATGGAAACCCTATACTCAACGATCCAGATTAAGAAATAGGCCACTATCAATCCTCTTTCTTGGAAGCCTTTTGTATGCCTCTCCCTGATAGAATCCCACCCCCACCCCTCAGAAATAAGCACTATCTTGATGTCTATATTAATCTTTATCTTTTTAAAAATGCTTTTAGAAACCACTGAGTCCTGACAAAATTCTCTTTGTTTTTTTTTTTTTTTTTAACGTTTCATTTATTTTTGAGACAGAGAGAGACAGAGCATGAATGGAGGAGGGGCAGAGAGAGAGGGAGACACAGAATCGGAAGCAGGCTCCAGGCTCCGAGCCATCAGCCCAGAGCCCGATGCGGGGCTCGAACTCACGGACTGTGAGATCGTGACCTGAGCTGAAGTCGGACACTTAACCGACTGAGCCACCCAGGTGCCCCCAAAATTCTCTTTGGACCACACAACCTGTACTTGCCCCATTCACACTACAAGATTCCACTCCCCTCGCAACCACCGACCCCCTCCCTAAACAGTTCTCCAAATTAAAGATGGTATTGCTACACACACATAGATTCCAATTAAAGCACACAGAAAGGTCAGGCAGTGTGCATTTGGACATGCTGATCAGTGTCCTTTATATCTACCCTAACTGTTGAACCACAAAAAATAAGAGGGGCCCATGGAATCAGAACATACTTATGTATTTAAAAGAAGACAACAGAAGAAAGTAGAAATATGTTTATAGCTCCTGTGCTTTCATATTGTTTTATCAATCCTACCCCTTTCATGTACACTCCTGACTACATGCAGAGGTAAACCCATGTCACTCTGGTTCAAACCCACTGAACCAATAAAGGAAAACAAATCATATTCCATCATATGCCCACAAACATTAGGTGACTACTCTTGGTGTAGGTTGAATAGGAACTGTACCTGGGATTTCTAAGGAGGCACCTGCCCCCCGCCCTCAAACCCTAGGTTAGGAACTATTTCCACATTGTCATCATGCCCCTGTGGACACATTCTCTCAGTCCCCTTTCCAAGCAAGGGCCTTCTCCTACTTGTATGAGACCTGAAAAAAAATACCTTGCCCTCCAACAAACAAAATGTATATAGCATACTCAACATTAATACATCAATCATTAAATGTCTATGTAACATTATATAAACCTCCTCGACATTATATAAACCTCTTTGACAAGTGTTTCAAGATGTCACATTAAGTCAACTTCGTTCATGTTTCATTTAAACAGTCAAATAAATTTCATTACATTCGAAAATAATTAGTAGCTTTGATTTTCTTAGTTCGCAAGAAGCCTCCTGGATGGGCAAGATGACTGCTAAAAAATTACAGCCAATCACAAATTAGAGTTACTCAGCCGAATCATTCCAAATATCAGGTGACTGAAATCCTTTCGAATATTTTACAGCCAATTATATTTAATGAGGGAGATGGTTATATTCTGATACGTTCACCATCATGTGAGGTGGAGGCCTTAGGCCTAACGGAAGTCTTTAAACAGTCCTAAAACACAAAGATTTAGGCAAAGATGAACACATATATCCTAAGTTCAGTCACAGACCACCCAAATTCAGGCATGTCTTCGCCATTCCCAGAAACCACTCAGCAGAGCTCCACGACATCATAGTTCTTTGCCCCTGTGCTGCCTGGTGTTCCTGGGTTTGAGATCCTGAATTCCATCTGAACCACAGTATGTGCCTTTATCCTGCTTGTGTCTGATGGTCTGATCTGTCAGTGTCTCATTTTCTTGCTCTATCCCTCGGCATCCATGTTCCCCCTGCAGGTCCTTACGCCCAAGGTCCATGCCCAAGGTGCATGCCCTACCCCCCACTCCTGTGTAGCTCTGACCATCACAGAACTAACTGCCTGGCCCTCAGAACCCACCCATCTCACGGCTTCTTTGTACTTGAAGCTTTCGGATGGCTTTGTAAAGCTGGGCACTTTGAGACCTTCTGGGGCTTATTTGGAGATGCACCTCTTTCTCCCAGAAACTGACTTTTATCACTGACCAGAGAAAGCACCACTGGCAGAGACTTTTCACCAGGTTGGGTGACAGACAGTCAACTCCGACCACAACTTATCAGCAGCCTATACTGAGAGACTACTACCAATATGCTTAACTGAAACCAAGAGATCATCTGGTTTTTCATTTGTTTTTATATGTTTATCCAGTTTTCAGTCAGGGGACGTGCGTGATTACATGCATGCATGTCTATAATTTGCCCCATGCCTAACCACGGAAGGAATATCTGGCAAGGCTGCTAGTTCTTTGCTGAATCAGTTCTAGTTCTGCCCTGATAGGCTATTTAGCGAGGGTCACACCCTCAAAATTTCTGATCAGCTTCCCAATTAGCAAAGCCAGACTGCAATTACAAGTCCCCTTCTTACAATCACAGAATGGCAGAAGAGGAAAAGAAATCATGTCTCTAGCTGTGCTGTGTCCTTCGGGGAGAAGGGCCAAGGTACAGGCTTCATTTACTATGGAAAGTTAGCTCTGGCCTCCCCGACATCTTGGGGACTGTGGCAGCAGAATCCCCGCCCCCATGGGACTATAAGTATAAGCCCTCTGCTCTCCACCCCACCTCATGTTGGTGATCAGACCAGCCTGTGCAGCCTCTTTCGGATGTAGTGAAGGAACAGAGTATCCTGAAAAAGTATGGTGGACAGCTTAACTATAGTGGGTGTGGCCAAGTGCTACCATCTGCCTGCCCTGAGGCGGCCACAGTTAAGTAGCTGCATGGCGGTGATTGACTGGTGGGTCCTGAATTATGCAAGCAATGAAAGGAGGTCAGGATGTGAGGTGGGGTATGGGCGCGGGTCACCCACAGAGTGACGCAGATAAGGCCACTCTACATCGCAACAGACTCTCAGGAACTCGCTCTTATCAGATCAAATACAGACCACAGGAGCAGCAAACTCATTGGTGGCAGGGCACTGTTTAGCCGGCCCCATCCTGTCTGCCCCTGGCCGGAAGTAGAGCTGGGGCCCCTCTGGCAGAAGCAGCAACAGCAGAACACGGTCTTGAAGCCCTGGGGTAGCTCTGCCCCGTGTCCAGGGTGACCCTGCCCCTTGAGGTGACATCAAGAGCAGAGGAAGAAGCAGTCAACTACACAGAATGGTTGGAGGGGTTCTAGGTAGGGGCCTCCGGACCAGCTTCAGGGGGTCAATGAGCCCTGAAATCACAGGCAAAACCGGGGTGTACACACAGACATACTTTACCTGGAAAAGGAGTCCACACTCTTCATGCAACTCTTAGAAGGATCCGTGACCACGACTCCCACCCCCCAACAACAAGAAGAACCAGTGTTCTAGGAAGATCTTCCTTATAGCTAGCTGAGGGCAAGGCCCTGACAAAGCGGGACACAAGCTGGGAGTGGGATGCTGGTGCTGGCTATATACAAGAGAAGAGCCATCCAGCAAAGTGGGAAGGTGATGGCACCAAGGCCACCTTCAGACATTTTCTAGTTTGCCCAAAACCTGGTTCTACTGCCATTGGTGCCCTGGACATCAGGTCAAGAACATTCATCTCTGTTGGCCTTTCTGAAGGAACTCCTCTTCCCAACACGAGCCCTCAACAAAGAACTATGGAAGAGCACGCAGCATTCCCCCCCCCCCCACCCCTGCACAGAGACCACACACACACCACAAGCCAGGTCAACACTGTGGTTAAATGCTTTACTCTAGGGGTTGGGGGGCAGGGGTGCTACCTAGGGGTTAACAAGAAATAACCTGGAAGGCTAAATTTGATGCCAGCACCACAGCTCAATGTTTTTCTGGGAAAACCCCTGCTTTCTGGCACTGGGTCAGGCAGGAGTTAAAGGCTCCTCTCAGCTCCATGTAACCTGACCCTGTGGCAGCTGTGGGTTTCTGCATAACACCCACCCAGGCCTGCATCTCCCAAGAAGGGCTAAAAGGCATGCCCATCCTTTCTAAATGAGGCAGCCTCCAAAACTGAGAACTCTAAAAGCCCTCATCTGAGCTGCATTTATAAATCATGATTCAGCAGGAGATTGTATTCACTTTTCCCTAATCAAAAAAAAAAAAAAAAAAAAAATCTCCAAAACCCTCTCAAACAGGAGAGGGTTTGGAATTTCACTAATAATGAGGTTCTCTGCTCCTCCTCTGATTCTGTTCCTCCAAGCCTCCTGGAGAAAGACCTAATGAGCTCACAACAAGACCGAACAGGCAAGGGGAAGGCCCAAACCTCTGGCCGGCCTAGCCTCGGAGGCGGCCACATCTCTCACCACAAGGCAAGCACAAATTGCCCACAGCTGTGCTAGCAAAGCTTTGCTTAAAGCCCTACTCCCTTCCCGCCCCCCCCCCCAGGTCATTATCTCCTCTCTCTAATCCACTCAAACCCTGCCCTGCATCTTCTGCCTTTGTGCCCAGCTGTGTCTGCCAGACGCTGCCCGCAGCCCCTGCAGCCGCCTCCACCTCCAAGCCACCCCCCCCAGCCAGCTGGGATGGCAGGCTGAACACAAGGGCTCCCAAAGCTCATTATGAAAAGGAGCCAGTGGTCACTCAGATCTGGGTCCCCCTACCGTGTATCAACCCCTGAGGGTGGGAGAATGTGGACAAGGAAGCAGAGATTCCCCAAGAGGCCTGAAGTGAGGGGTGCGTGGGGAAAGCAGGACTTCCGGAACCTTTGTGCTGGCTGGGCGCCACCTGGCTCTTCTCATTGGACAAAGAGTTCCTCTTTCTGGCGAGGCACTAAATCCCCCGGCCTTTTTTATCTCTGCTGCATCACAGGTCAGTACTGGTGCCTGCTCCAGGGAGGGGCCGCTAAAAGAAGCTAAATTCAGCAGCTATGTGTGGGCATCATCAACCAGCCCTCTGCCCGCCCCCTCTCTGCTCTGAAGGGGGGCTGATCTCCTACCATCCGCACTAACCGGATGGGGGATGGCCCGTCAGCCCACCTGCCAGACCCTCCAGCAGTCATCTGACTGCTGAATGGTTCCCTGGCACAACTGAGTGTCTTCCCGGGGCTCTCTCAGCCTTCCCTCCAGGAATCCTGTCCAGGTGATTGATAATCCAGCATAGCCCCAACTCTTTCTGAGCTGCTCCTTTAGAACAAGACCTGTGGGGAGAATCTTTTAGAGTCACTAGGAGGTTTCATAGTTGTTTTTGTGCTCCTTTTTGCCCCAATTTCGAAAAAAGGTCATGCCCCACTCCTATCCCCACTACCAATACCTCGTTGGCAGGAGCTGGGAGCATCACTGATGTGTCCCAGAAGGAAGAGGCTTCAGGCTCAGCTCCAAGAACCTGCGAGCCACACTCCACCCAGCCCTGGTCAGCAGCAAAGTTCCAAAGGCAAACGTGAGGACAGGGGAGCACTTCACTGCCCACGGAATACCCCCAAATGTTAACGCCAGAAGAACTGGACATTTCTTGTTTAGATACTAAACCTATTTAGAGAACATGAATTCCCAGAGCTCCAGGAGAACATTACCTTCGAGATGTAGGTCAGCTGCAAAGATCCAACAGCTCCTGCCCCAATTGCCAGGTTCTGAAAGACAGATGTTTTTCATTTTGAGAAGGATGATGCTACGTGAGGCAGTGGAAACAGTGCTAAGAGACAGAAGACCAAGACTCTAGTCCTGGCTTTGCAACCCTGAGCAAGCCACTTACCCACATTCTTGAGCTCACTTTCCTCTCTAAAACAGTGATAATTCTTGCCATGTATATGTATACACTAATCTTATCCTTGGCCTTACTTACCACAGAGGGCTGTGTTCTAGGACAGTGGTGAAAAGTGTGAGCTCCACCATTTGACAGTGAATACGTTCCTGAACCACTAAGCCTCCACTTTCTTTTCTGTAAAAATAGAGATAATAGTACCTACCTCATAAGGCAGCCATACGGATGACCTAATACATTTAAGGGCACTTGGAGTTGTCCCTGGTACATAAATGACTCTCAACAAGTGTTAGCCATTATATTTTTTCTTTCCTGACTGCTCTGATCTCCGTGGTGGCTTGGTCCTGTTTCATGCCACTCTAAGTTCTTTTTGTAATAAACATGGTGCAGATTCACACAATACAGAAATTAGAAAATACAGCTGTTTGGTTTATTTTACAGGAGCATTACGAGTACCAACTGGAATGATGTCTGTAGACCATAAAACACTAAGTAAATGTTCTATTAAAACAGCAAGAAACTCACAAGCACCTTGTCGGGCAATATTCTATCTTGGCACAATCTCTTTGGCTTTCTAATTTCTCCACTGTTAGAAATGAAATAATGATGACACAGGGATGGTAGCATATCAAAGAAATGACCAAGATTAGAAATCACAGCTGTGGAGTTTCTAATTTATAACGTGGAAAATTCACTCCCCCATGGACCTGAGACCCTGTCCACAGCTCCTGGTGACCTCTTAAACTGTTGCATAAGCCTCAACGAATAACCCTGAAGTCCCCATTACCTGGCGTTATCTCAAAGCAATAAACAGAGATGAATCTTGGATAATGAGAATTTAGTGAATTTCCTAAAGGGTTAGCAGTGAAATGACCGGTCATTCCAGAAGACTGCCCTTAAGAAGTATCTTACATGGCAGGGAAGAGTCCTTCTAGGCCCAATTAACTAAATTAACACACATCACTTGAAGCAAATGCAAGATATGAAATTTTCTATTCAGGAAAAAAGGGATGGGGATAATACCACAGTGAAAGGATTCTCAGAGCCCTTAAATTTTAGAGTAAGAAATTCAGGAAGGATATCCCCCCCTCCCTTTTACAAATGAGGCTATAAATCTAAAATGCTGCCTTGTGAGTCTCCAGATTAGCATTTCAAATATGGATGATCTGATTTACACATTTTTTTCAAATACACAGTGACAGCATTTTGTGTACTTTTAAGGAAACCTCTATTGGATAAAGAGAGATAGGTCCTGTGCCCCTAAATCAGAGTCCAAAAAGGAGCCACAGGACTCCAAAAGGCCGGTGAGGAACTGACACTACCCCAAGGAGACCGTGAGTCACTCTGGATGGACACATGGAGCCACAGGCCTCTGCTGGACACAGAGCACCTGGCCCACTCCCAGCCCCCATTTGGCATTGGAGGAAAGTGAGGGGATTTGTGAGTGAGGGGATTTGTTCCACTTCACATAAATGCTCAGATCTCCTGACTTCAACGCAATGCCCTAGAAGCAAGCAGCACGATAAAATTTTAAAAGCTTGAGTGGCTGGAATTCTGGCTGTGACATTATCGCCCTATGACTGCAGGCAAGTTTCTGTACCTATAAAATGGGGACAACAAACCCTGTTTCATAGGCTCATTGTGAGAACAGCATGAAAATGCAGAGGGAGAGCCCAGCACACGGCAGCTCCTCTCCCCGACCCACAAGGCTAATTACAAGATACACATGCCAAGTCTCAGAGCTGGTCTTGCACAACTCCCTCTCCTCACCCCAAACCACAGCCCGAAGGCCTCCAGAGGTATCTGGAATTATGAGAGATGAAGTGAGATCTGGGGAACCATTCGGGCACTAACCCACACGTAATGACAGATATGAGCCGATCAGATTTCAACTACTTCATCCCCCCCACCCTCTCCATTGCTCCCCCCTCCGCCCCCTGCCTCCTTCAGCTCTCCCGCTGCAGAAATACACAGCAGCAGTTCTCCAGGCCCAGCTACCTGAGGGCAGGGGTGTCTTCACCACCTTCACCCACAGCCTACCCCTCAGTCTGCTCCTAGGCTCACATGCACCTCCACCATGAGAAGCCAGGAAAATATGATGAGTGTCTGTAAATGCAGTTTCCCCCCATCTTCCTCCCCACCCAGGGGAAAATGAATGACAGGAGTAAACAGCCCCAAGATCACTGAGCCTTGATCCAGAGGGATGGCTCTGTGTCCACTCCAATTACTGGACCTAGGAGATTAATGGTGACAGCTCACTGCCAGGGTGGCAGCCCCAGGCAGACACTTCCTGGTCAAGGAAGAATGTGCCAACATGCCTGAGCTGAGGACCTCAGGCAGCCAGCTGTCAGGCCAGGGATGCCAGGAAACAGCACCTGGGGAGGGGCAGGGCGTCAGAGCCTATGCAAGCTGCCTCTCCAGGCCACGAACTGTCTCTTCCAGGGAAAGGACAAGAGGACCCTGACTGCAGTCTGTCCCTCTCTTAATTCACGTACACCAATCCTTCTCCAACTTTGGTGCACATCAGAATCTCCTAGGGAGCTCGTCTGAAAAGGCCCGGGCTCAGGCCTCACCCAAAAAACACTGAATCAGAGTCAAGTGGAATGTGGTCAGAACATGCACATTTTTTAAATGTTCCCAAGTGATCCCTCCACAGGCCCAAGTTTGAGAACAACTGGTCTACATGACAAAATCTAGCCCTTGATTCTGTATTGGAGTATATTTTTCTGTGAGTTTAAGTCTCTTCTTACTAGATTTTAAGCACATTGAGGACATGAGTGGAATCGTATTCCTCTACAGAGCAGACTCCTCAACTTAAAACAAACAAACAAACAAACACCATTTACATGGTGGGCAAGTTCCCAAACCAGTCCATAAAAGCCTGCTACACTCAGAGTGCCAAAGGCCTCCCATCCACCACTGGCGAATGACGTTTCTTTGGAATGACTTGTTCATGTTTTGAACTTGGCTGTCACTGAGTTTGCATTTCCCATGACCTTGGGTAGGGTTCCAGAGGGACAACAATAAGGGGCAGGGGGCATAAAAGGATTGAGTCCCAGCTACAAGAGGGTCAAGGGCTTGAGGAGAAGGACGAGAAGCATCGAGATGAGAGCATCTAAGCAGATGCGGAATGGAGACAGGCTGATGGGAAGACTACTATGTGAATCACCTGGGGATACATATATATATGTATGTGTATATATATATATATATATATATATATATATATATATATATATATGTGGGGTTTTTTTTTATTGATTTTGAGAGAGAGAGAGAGAGAGAGAGAGAGAGAGAGAGAGGCAGAGGAGACAGGGAGAGAGAATCCCAAGCAGGCTCCATGCTGTCAACACAGTGTCCAACATGAGACTCGATCCCATGAACCGTGAGATCATGACCTGAGCCAAAGTCAAGAGCTGAACGCTCAAACAGACTGATCCACCCAGGTGCCCCAACCTGGGGATGTTTTTAAACAAACTAATACCCATGCCTCATCCTCAGTTTTAGCTGATCTGGGATAGGGTCCAGGCACCTGTATGTTTCTCAAGCTCCCCACTGATTCCACGGTGCTGCCCGTTTTGAGGACCAATGCTGCCCGCACTGGCTGGTCCTGCTGACTGTGCACTGGCAATGTAGCAGCTGGTGAGAGAAAGTCACGCCCAGTGGCAGTGCACAGGGTGACCCTGGCTGCTGCACCAGCAGTAAACAGGGAGGAAGGGAAGGGCAGGGCGGTGGGCAGGGAGACAGAAAGGGGATTCCAGTGCCACACGAGGCTGTCAGCAATTGTGTGTGAGGATGTCTGTTAAGTCAGGAGCATTCTAAATTTTCTGGAACAATGTAGGGCACAGGACAAGTTCCCATTAAATGGTGGACAGTTTTTGTTTTAAGTTTATTTATTTTGAGAGAGAGAGAGGCAGCAGGGGTGGGGCAGAGAGAGAGACAGAGAGAGAATCCCAAGCAGGTCTTTGCCATCAGCACAGAGCCCGACATGGGGCTCAAACCCATGAACCACGAGATCATGACCTGAGCTGAAATCAAGGGTTGGCTGCTTAACCAACTGAGCCATGCAGGCGCCCCGAATGACTGACAAGTTTTTATGACGATACTGCCAACACCTTAATTTTTGCTCAAGTGTTCTGCCACCAAGGACCTCAAAGAAGCTCCCACTTCCCATGAGTGAAAAGCGTAGAGTTTATTCTTTTCCATTACCAAGGAAGGAGCAGACATGCCCACACAGAGATGTGACACACCTCCTATAGTAAGCCTGTTTTCCAGAAGCAACATTATTTCTTGTTGAAATAGAAAATTTTACCCATGTGTCTCCTGCTGCCTTTCCCATCTTCTTTTTTTTTTTTTTTAATTTTTTTTTTTCAACGTTTATTTATTTTTGGGACAGAGAGAGACAGAGCATGAACGGGGGAGGGGCAGAGAGAGAGGGAGACACAGAATCGTAAACAGGCTCCAGGTTCTGAGCCATCAGCCCAGAGCCTGACGCAGGGCTCGAACTCACGGACCGCGAGATCGTGACCTGGCTGAAGTCGCACGCTTAACCGACTGCGCCACCCAGGCGCCCCTGCCTTTCCCATCTTCTAATGAGAGTAACAGGGAACACAGAAATGACCAACTATAGAGTCATAAACTCACAGCACAACAACACTAAGGTTCTAGTGATCCCTCATCATTCACCATATGAGTCCTCTAAGGCTCAAGGTGGGGAAATGACTTCCTCAACAAACAGATAAAGGCAGAGCTTGTAACTCCCAACATCAGTCTGATATTCTGGCAAAGCACAACTGGAGGAAGAAAAAAGGAAGCTGATGCATATGTAGAGTCTATTATGCACCAGGCCTGTCGACAGGTACTCCTACACATTGCTTCATCCTAGCAGTCCCATTTTACAGATGAAAATACTAAGGACTCAGCAGGTGAAGCAACTTGTTCAAGGTCACACATGCACTGAGTAGTCAGGCCAGTACGCAAACCCAACCCTTTCTGATTCTCCAATCTCATGCTCTTTCCTTTGTAACTTGCCACCTCCCGTGAGACAATCCTTCAAATGTACAAGGACCTGCTCATTATCTGAGAGTTGATTATCAATGAAAGGTAAATACAAGAGCAGGACCAGCAGGGTTACACCAAAAGAGGCCCTATAGAGTTACCCAAGCTGGGCAGGGCAGGAACTGGTCAAACTGGCTCTTGGCTGCCAAACTCCAAAAGACTGGGGATTCAGAGTAGAAAGGGGGAAAGAGAGAGGCTAGCCATCTTACCTTCTCTCATATCCCTCAGTGGTGCCTAGCAGAACACATTAGGTGGTCAAAACCAGCTTGCTAGTTAACTAGTGGGAGAAGGAGGAAGGGAATGTATGTGGAAATCCCACAACAAGGCCCCGAGCCAACATGGCTGCCCATGGGCTGAAACCACAACTCAAACCACCAGAAGCCAAGGCCAGACACAGACTCTCAGAAAAGAAAGACTTGCCTAGGAAGAGCCATGTGATGGGAACAGAGGGGAAAGCATAATTCCCTCTGCCCCACGTTCCACAGCCCTCACCCTAGAATAAGAATAACCAAAAGGAAAGTAACCAAGCTATTCCCAGGGATTAGGTGATCCAGACAGTGGCTTGACCTGTTGCTCTGGTGTCAAATACATCTCCTCCCCTCCACTCTGCAGCTCCACTTCCTGATAACTAACTTGAGGAAGAGTGAAATGTCCATGGCTATTCTCCTCATTCTACAGTTCAAAATACACATTTAATCTTTGCCTTCCAGAAAAGTCAACTCTGTATCATAAATTGCTGTGTTGGTATAATGCTTGCATTCTATTATCTGGATGCCTCTTTTTCACTGACACACATCAGCACCGGCTTCAGCCAGTGGCTGGACTTTATGATTTGTAAGTCTCCTGCCACCACATTCCCAGCCCCTTTATTTCCCTCCCCCAAATCCTGGTGATAGTGACCAAAAGACATGCACCAAGGCCCGGGCTGTAGATAATCCCCTGGACACATTCAGATTCCAAGACTCCAACTACTGGCCACAAAAATGGTTCTAAAACTAAAACCTTAAACTCAATAAGCCAACCCCCTTCAGGGTGCCTGGATTGTTCAGTCGGTTGAGGGTCCAACTCTTGATTTCGGCTCAGGTCATGATCTCATGTTTCAATGGGTTCAAGCCCCATATTGGGCTCTGCACTGAGCCCCCACCCTCTCTCCCTCTCACCCTCTCTCCCCCCCCCACCCTCTCTACATCTCCTGTGCTTGCTCTCTCTCTCTCAAATAAATAAAAACTTTAAAAAATTTTTAAAATTAAAAATAAAAAAAAAAGTAAGCCAACACTTTCACCCCTGTGCTCAAGGCAGCCCCCTCCACACATGCCTCAAATTCAAGAGTCATTTCCCCTCCAGCCTCGAACTGGCCCCGTACCCCACTGCCCCGCATCTGCCCGCGGATCCACATTCTCTCCCAGTCAGCCTGGTCCTAAACCTCCGAATGCTCTCCTTCACCCTTCTGTCAGTCACCAAGCCTGTCATTTTCTTCCTTCACAGGGCCTCTGGATCTGTCCCTTCCTCCCTATTCACCTTGCACCACCACCACTGACATTCCAGGAAACCCTAGGAAAATGTCTCACTGTGAACAAGTAAGATCTCGGTGACACTTTAGAGTTTATGCAAGCACTTTCACAAAAATTATTTAATCTTTACGGCAACTATGTCAGGGGGAGATATAATTAATATCATTACCCCTACTTTACAGAGGAGGACAGGAGACTCAAAAATGATCGGTGTTTCCCTAATGAAGGTATATCTCAAAGTGTTCTGTGCTCAGCTGATGTGAACTAAGAAAACGGGCTCGGAAGCAAAATCTAATAGGCAGCTCCCTCCCAAATATACAATTGCCCGCTTTGCCTCAGAGGCATTATTTGAATAAAAACAATAATAAAATGCCATTCTTTTGTATATAGTTTTATAAATACATAAACATAGATGAATATGATAGATATATTCAAACAGATATTGAAGACTGAAATCTAAAAGCAAAACATTAACAACAATATAACCAAAGACAAATTTTAAGAAAACTTAGAACAGTTTCTTCACGGCTTCACATGGGTAAAACCTCAGCTACATCTCTCAGCTTTCCTCTCTTTTAGTTGCTTGAACTTTAATAACAAGTAGGGCTAACTATTAACACAATTTTCGCCAAGTGCCTCTTGGTTTTCACTTCTTTTTAATTTAGACAAAGTACCATCTTGTTATAAAGAAGAGGAGGATTGTTTTTTAAAAAACCACATGATTATACTCTAGTATTTTATGTTCATTCTCCAAAAGTCCATGCATAATTTTAATTCTAAAAACATTAATTAAATAGTAATGTTCCCTTAACAGAATTTGCATTTGGGTGAAAGTACAGATCTGTTGCTTGCAATCTTTTAGAATTTTTTTTCCCCAAAGGAATTCTGCATCCTTACTCTAACACAGTATGGACAAAAGCATGCCAGAAATTCTACTTAGCCCGTTAAATCATTTGTCTACGTGGAAAGTTAATACACATACCAATAACACAAAACCCATGAATGAAAAACACTTGGCTCAAACAACTGCTGAAGATCTGAAAATTATCATGATGCTTGTTTATACAGAGAGTATCTCTGGATAGACACACAAGAAACTGGTCATGTGGGCTGCCTCTGGCTAGGGAAAGACGTGGCTGGCACAGAGGACTGGAAGGGAGTAACCTGTCACTATATGTGAGCTGTCCTACATTTTGAATTTTGTACCATAGGCATGCATTGGCTATTTTTTTTAAGTTCTCTTACCCGTTCTTAGCATTTTGACAGGGTAAAGCATGTGATGCAAAGATCTTTTAAATATTGTTGGATTTTAGCCAAATTTTGCTCAAGGAGGTTTCTCACAGAAAACACAATTTTAAAAAGTAGCAATTTTCACCTAGCCTTTAAGACAACACTATTGTCGGGGCGCCTAAGTGGCTCAGCCAGTTAAGCATCTAACTTCAGATCGTGATCCCACAGTTGGTGAGTTTGAGCCCCGCATTGGGCGCTCTGTGTCAGCATAGAGCCCACCTCAGGTCCTCTGTACCCACCTCTCTCTGCCCCTACCCCACTCATTCTCCCTCTCTCTCTCTCTCTCAAAAATAAACATTAAAAAAAGAGACAACATTATTGCTCATTTATATGTTCTACATATTCCTACCACTGTTCTGTATTCTACTAATATATCCAAAAACCCAAAATAGTCAAATAACCATCTTTTTTGTCAAGACGGGTGAAACTGCTTGCCACTTTCAATGGAAAGAACTTATTAAAAGTTCTTTAAAAAAAAAAAAAAAAAAAAGCAAAGAGCTTCCATTGCAGCCCCAGAGTTACCAGGAGAGATAACAATCTTTCTGAAGGTTATAATGATCCATAATTCATATCACGGCCTTTGCAAAGTAAAAGCATCTGAGTATTTTTCTGTCAACAGAGACAAAATACACTTCACAGAGTACATTTGACAAGAACAACCATCTAGTACAACAGTATTTTCATGCTTCTGTTTATCCTTTGTTCAAGGCTATATAATTACGTCTTGCAATTACTTAGGCAAGTGGGCATCACGAGGGCGGAACATAAGCGTTGCTGTGCAACTAAAATATAGTTAGTCACTCTGTAGGTCACTGTAATAAAGTAGAGCAGCCCAATTAAGGTATTTCCTCTCCTCTCTCATGATAGACACCAACATTAAATTAAAATACACGCGCTCGTTCCATAATATCATGGTGACGTTTCAGGGAGATCCAGCCAATGTTTGCTTCTGTTCAAAAATTATTTGTGTACTTAATATTATCAGCGTATCGATTTTTAAATGCATTAGCCAAATCTGTGGTCATAACCAAAAATATTGAAACTTTCTATTTATAGGGGTGCTTTTTAGCAAATGGGTTTCATCCCGTATCGGTCTGGTGTCACCACTGCCTGTATTAAAAACTTTACCACATTGAATCCAAATTCTGTCAGACATCTGGGGCTGTACTGGGCCCATGCATGCTGACGCCTAGCGTACCCCTGCCATTCATCCCGTGAGCAGACACGGCTGCTATGCACACGATGGCCGGCACCTGCAGCTCTGTTTCCGAGGGCAGCCTTCAGGCGTCTGGAGCTGTTTTGCCCACACTGGTAGAGCCAAAACCAGTGACTGTCCAGTGGGGCATGCGAAAGCCCATGTCTCCCGGAGAACTCCAAGGCCTAACCTACAGCGAGCCCCCCTGCAGCATCAGGCTGAGGCCTACCCTTTGCCAACTTCTTGGAAGACCTTTGTCTGGCTTCCTCTGCTTCCCTGTCCTGCTTCCCAGCTCTCTTGATAGCTTCCAGAAGAACATTTCCTTAAGAAAGAGCTTGGCACAAATCCTTGTCTTGGTGCCTGACTCCTGGTCTTGGGGTCTCACTCTAACCAGGTGAGGTCACCTTCCTCCTTGGGACAGCCTCTGTCCCCAAATGACTGCTGTTTCCCTCACATAGACTACCTTCCTCTTCCCCTTTGGCTCTGCGTAGGATAGAATGCATAACAATCAAATGAGAGGGGTGCCTGGGTGGCTCAGTCAGTTAAGCGTCCGACTTCAGCTTAGGTGATGATCTCACGGTTCCTGAGTTTGAGGCTCACTGCTATCAGCCTGTCAGTGCACAGCCTGCTTCACCTCCCTTGTCCCTTCTCCCTCCCCCACTTGCACTCTCCCAAAAATTAATAAATATTGAAAAAAAACCCTATCAAATGAAATAGCATAAGTGAAAACACTTCAAAACCTATAAAATGCCCTGCAAATGGGAATCACTTGTGGTAATAATTCATCTCACCCATCCTTCCATATCTGGATCTAGCACCACCCCCCTCCATGAAGGTGGGGGTCCCACTCTCCCTGCCACATTTTTTTTAATCGTCCACCTCCTCACCGACAGTGTAAGCTCCATGAAGGAAAAGATGCGGTCTATGCACTGCTGGAGCCTCAGCATCCACAGTGGCGTATGGTGCACAGGGCGTGTTTAGCAAACCTGTGTTGTGTTGCTAAACTCCAGTAGCTCACTCTACTCTTCGCCCTTCAGGAAACGAAGGGCTGGCAGCCATGTTACAGATCATCTAGAGTACCTACAGCCCAGTGAGCACAGATACCTCACCTAATGTACAAACCACTCAGTGGCAGAGCCAGAATCTGATCCTTCATCTCGCCTCCCAGACCTGAGAACTTTCCATGTGAGACTCCACCTTGAGGCCCTACACCTTCCCTGGATGGGCAGACACACCAGAAAACTGCACCCCCTTCCCCTTCAGCCAACCTACTGGCATCTGGGCCATTCAACTTAACACTGTGCCATCTTGTTATAGAGCTGCGCGGAGATTTTTAGCGCCACAGTTATGTGTGATGTTTTCATCTCTCCAGCTAAACCTGAAGCTTCCCGGTGGCAAAGACTTCAATGAATTCAGCTCCCACCTCGTCTCCAGGACCTTGCACAGGGCTGAGCACAGACATCAGTGGGAGGAAGCGGATGCAGGTGAAGAAAGCAGGCACTGGAGCGTCTATACCCAGCTCCAACTCCAGCTCTACATTTTAACACCTGTGTGACTCTGAACAAAGTTGCCAAACTTCCTGCTCCTCGTCCAGAGTGATACTCTGACACAGTCCCTGAGTCCCAGGATTATTAGGAGGACGTAATGAGAGAATGTATGTAAAACATTTCACGCTCAGTAAGCATAAGCAGCAGGTAACAGTAATAGTAGCAGCAGCAGTAGGAAAAACAGGCTCCATAACCACCAACTACCAAGTGGCTTCAACAGGCAAAGATCAGAGACATGGGTTGAAAGAATCCCCTGCTTATTAGTGCCTATTAACTAAGATACCATATCAGGCGTCTCTTTTGCCCTATAAAAATAAGAGAGTGAGTGACCGAACGCAGTTCCATGTCTCTCTCCTCAGGGGCAGAGCACCCCCTCCACCCACCCCCTCCGTTTGCTCCTGGGGATCATCTCCAATCCACCCTCCTCCTGACTTCCAGCACTCTGCTTTGTCCGCCTCTGCAGAGTTTCCACTCAGTTTAGGCCCAAGGGAAGCCCAACCCCAGGAGAGCAGTGTTGGGCACTCTGCATTTCACAAAGGCCCAAAGGCCTCCCTTTGGACAGACTCTTCACTTGGCCCTCTTTGGTCTGTTCATCCATTCATTGAGCACACACCTTTATTGAATTCTGGACACTATGGATCAAAACCTAAGCCAGATGAGCTCCCTACCCTAGAGGACCTCCCAGCCCTGAGCGTCCTCTGGCTTCTCTTTCTTCATCAGAGACTGCCTCTAAAGCTTTCCTTCCTCCTAAGCAACATTACGATGATGGTCTCATTATCAGCAATAAAGGCAGAAGAACTGGAGTCAGACTGCCAGGGCTGGAATCTTGGCTCTGAAACTCTTCACTATGTAGCCATGGGCAAATTCTTCCCCTCTCTGCCTCACCCACCTCACCTTTACAGTAAGGACAATAATACCTATCAATTAGACTTGTCAGAATAAAATGAAAACCCCATGAAGTCTTTAGAACAGTTCTTGCCACACAGTAATAAATGTTCACTAATACTATTTTACAACTTATAAAAATATCCACTCTCAAATCTAGAATGGCTATTTGGCCATTAACACAATGATGAGCTAAGTCAACAGCTGAAGGAGGAAAATGTTCTAAACTATTGTTCTGAACTATGTCAACAGCAAGACTCTGCTTTTTTTAGGCATATGCCAGGCCAGCTGAAATCTCTGCTTCCAGGGAAACTGTAAAGACTCCCCAGCAGTGACCACAAGTTCTATTTGGTAACTCAAACTCAAAGAAGGCTCTAGCACAAAGTGCAGCTGAGAGCTCAGTCAGCAGGGAAGTGCAAGAGGCTGCCCTTGGCAGACGAGGGCTGACCCCAGAGGTGCTAGTAAGGCAGCCCAGGGCAGAGCATTCAAGGTTAGTGTGGGTTCTGGAACCAAGGAACAGTAAAATCAGTGGGCAGGACAGAGCAAGGGAAATCCTGACAACTGGCAACATTTGAAATCTGAGATGGTAACAATGTGGCCCTGAGTGATCTGTCACTGACAGCAAGGCTCTCAGTCTGTGGTCCAGGATCATGAAGGAGGATCCAGCTCTCAGGGGCGGTAGCTGGCAACAGTTAAGTCAGGATTCCCCAAGCAAATGAATCTGCATTAAGAACAGTCTTAGCAGGAAGCATGGCGGTAAGCAGGTAGGTCAGGATAAAAATACTTTTGAATTAGCTTAGCTAATATGATAGGTGAGTCAGAGAAGGTACACAGAGGGAGAAAAAGAGAAAGGGAATGATAAGACCCAGAGACCATGAGTCACCCTTAGCTCACCCCTGGCATGCCAGGGGCCAAGTCAACCAGCAACAAAGATTTGATCCCAAGCTCCTTCAACAATGCCACTTCCTTTTGCAGTGGCTCTGTTGACCCAGCTAGGGGCACCTGTACAGAACAAAGGCAAGGAAAATGATAGAGTAGGGCCAGAAGGCAAACCTAACACAAAAACACTATAAGAGGCAAGCATTCCAGGCTAAGTCAAGGATGTAAGTGTTCATAGGGTTCATTCTGCACACTCAGCATTTTCAATGAAAGTGATCAACAGAAGGTTATCAGGAATGAGAGGTGACACACGGGGCACAGTTCTATTTAGGGGTTAAGTTTTTTCTGGAGGAGGTGACTAGCAGCAGCTAACCAGAGTATGTTTTCTGTATCCATAGCATGTTCTCTCGCCATCAAATCCAGAGGGCAAATGCCAAAGGCCTCTAGAGGGTTAGTCCCTGGATAATAACCTAGAGATTCACAGTAATCTTTTTCCACTGCACATCTTAAAGCACATATCCATCCCCTAACATTCAGACTTTCCCCTTCCCAAGTCTCTGAACCAGAGCCAGATCTCAGCCCCACACTCCTCCCTGCCACAACATGGCTGTGACCCATGAACTTGACATTCAGGGGCCATGCCAATCTTTGGGGACTCATTCCACCAAACTTCCATTGCTCCAGGGCAATGGGAAGGAAAGACCCAACAGCACTCATAGCACCAGAAATAAAAAGACTTGAGACTTTTTTCTCATACCAGTGACAACACCAGGGGCTCCCAAGCCCAGCAATTAAAAGTAGGGGACACTATCTTTGTGTCTCACTGCCACAAAATGCTAGGCAGGTCACCTAAGTCTGGCCATGTCCTCGATGAAGTCAATTCCAATGTCTGAGACTCAGTTTCTCATTTGTTACCATCAAGAAGCAAAACTAGGTGACCACCAAGGTCACCTCCCACCCAGGATTCTACAACTCCCTGATGCAAGAGACCAAAGAAGTCCAACGTTTGTTGAGCTCAGGGAACCAGGCCACACTCCCTGCCAGGGAGGGGCCCCAGACTGGAAGAGCAGGAGTGGCCATGAGGTCACAGTCACAACAAGGGAAGTGAAAGAAAGCAAGCCATGCCTTGGAGCCTGGAACAAGCCGGGCTGGCCTCTGCTGAACTTCTGAAGTTTTAAATTCCTGAGCGTAAGAAAAGATACCAGATCCCCAGGATCAGGACAAATGAGCTTCTTTTTCCTCAAACTAGTATCTGGGATGGCTGTGTGTGTGTGTGTGTGTGTGTGTGTGTGTGTTGTGGGGAGTTTCACTCCTTACTGACCACCAGTGTGATGCTGCCCACAAGAGATGAAGTGCTTGGACCTAATCCCATGCATATTCCTCCCAAGCAGTGACAGGCAGCCAGCCACCTTCCCATGCAGCCTCTCACCTGGGGGTTGTCCATGTACCAGAGAAGGCAGTTGGCCTGGGTGTCCAGAATAAAGTACCTCCGCAGAAACTTGCCACTGTTCTCATTCTCCTCGATGTCCAGAAACCACCAGATTCGGTTTCTGTCGATCCACATAAGGCATTCCTGGGCTCTGCTCACATCACCCTGCATGGAGGAAGAAGGGAGGTGCTGATGAGGAGGTGAAGGGTGCCCTGCCTCAGGACCTGGAGGACCTTCACTCTGGCTTGACTCACCTCTGTAAGAAGGTAGGCTTCTACATATCAGCCCCTTTCCCCAGAGCAAATGTTCCACCCCAACCAGACCCTGGAAACCTCTATCAATTCTGTTCCATAAGCAGCCATCAAAATTCATTAACATGTACTCAACTAAGTGTCCTGAGGGCCCACTGTGTGCCGAGCAGAGTCTTATGCAACTTAACACATAAAAGAGGATATAAGCCTAGACTTCGGGTCAGGGGCCTGGGTTCAAATTTCCAGTTTTAGCTATTATGAATTGTGTGACTACAAACTATTTAATCTTTCTGCACCTCAGTTTCTGCACCTGTAAAATGGGGATAATAGTGGTACCTACACCTCATAAGATTTTGGTGAGAATTAAGTACCCCATGCACATCAAGCATTTTACAAACACTAGGCATTATGATGACCCTTTACAAAGGCCTTGTAAAGTAGGTCATAACCCAATTTTATACACAATGAAACTCAGAAAGGATTAAGCTCCAATTCAATACCTGCATAAAACTTTGCAGGAATGCAGCCACAAAGAGCAAACCCTCCAGCTCAGGAAGGTACTAAGGAATTAAATCTGAGGGGCTCATGGGGGGGCCTTGTGGCAGGGCCACATCCCTCAGCCCTAGCTTCACTTACTTCACTCTGCTGTTCCCCAAAGGCCACTTATGACTGAAAGAATGAGGAATCAGAAGAAAGGCTCAACCAATGAACACGGTCACAGATTCCAACAAGGTCTCTGATGATGGGAGGACAAACTTTGCCTTCAAGCCGGACTCCGTTCTCCTCATGATTTCCTTCTGACTCTCCAAAGAGCCAAACAAAAGGGCAGGAGCTCTCTTCTCCTCCCCAAAGAGGATGAGCGCCTTCCAACAAGCAGCTACACCCAACCCGGATGCACAGGTGGAACACAAGAGCCAGAAAACGCCATGTGACATTCTGACTTTCAAGAACAAACACCACCCACCACTGGGTCCCGCTTGGCTCTGACAAGCAAACCTCACTATGACCCAAGCCCACCAGGGCCCTAAGCAAAGTGGTGAGCTGGCTGGCTTACGGCCATGCCTGCACCACAACACTGGACCAGCAAGAAAGCCACCAAGATGCTGCACCCATAGTGGTGGCAGGCCCAGGGTAAGCCCAGTCCCACATTCCCACAAGATCAGGCTCATTCGAAGGGTAGCTACTGGCAGTGTGGTCTGCTCTCCCTCCCACCCTCACAGGGGGCCCTGCAGTGTGGAGAGGCTGCCCCAAGAAGACTCGGCCTCCCCCCTCCCCTGACAACACAAGGACACCAACTGAACAGTAAATCCTGATTGGGGGTTAAGATCAGCCAGATTCCCAATGGGGACAGATGACAGGGGACCCAACGGCCACTTGATGGGTAATGATGGGGGACAAGAGAGTACAGCAGGCAGAGAAACAAGACAAAGATGAAGCAGCACAGCTAAAAGGGAAGAAAAGGAGAAGTAAAAGGGAAGGTGAGAAGATAAAAAGTGGAAAGACGGGGTTTTAAAAGATGGTGGAGGAGAAGAAAGTACAGCAGAAGTGGAGGAAGTGGAAACAGCATCACGTCTGTCACAGGTGCCTGCAGCCAGACCCCTGCTTCCCGGCGCTTTCCCGAGCTGAGCGTCCACCCCGGCTCCCGTTTCACAGTGGGGCGAGCGTGAGGTCAGGAAAGGGGAAGAGATGGGCTTGAGCCAAGAGTCAGGAACAAGCACCATAGGAGGAATTTCAAGTCTACTAGCAAACGCTGAGTTAAAGACGGGAGGCGGTGTTGGTTGGGAAGGAGCACACCCCTGAGACAGGATGCAGTTCCCCACCCCCCAGAGAATCGGGAAAATCGGAGTCCCACGCAGAAAGGCTAGGATGACCCAGGCATCCCATGCATAGTCCCATGCACAGCTCCCTGAGGGAGCTCACCCAACCCCCAGAAAAACTCGGTAAATTCCCTTGGTGGCAGCCTAGCCACAGAGATAGAATTTCCGGGGGGGGGGGTGGTCAGGACTATTGCCACTCCTGGAACATCTCTAAGAGAAAGCTTATAAACTGCAGTGGGATAACCAAGCCGACTGTCTCTAGCCCCAGTTGGTAAGCACAGCATCCAACTTCATGCTGGCTTTCAAATGTTCCCTTTTCAGCCTACAGGATTCATCAGTGCCAGTCTTTTTCTCAGGTCACAGGCTAGGGAAGGCACTCTTTCTACAATCCTCCAACAGTCTACTTTTGTTGAGGGGCTTCCCATTGACATGATCCATGAGTGGGAGAGGATCCTCATGTGCCAAAAGAAGGATAACAAAAAGGATTCTGGTTATGTCTCCTGGCTATGGTTTTATCGCCAGAAAAAAAAAGCTGCTCAGATGTCCTGGGAAGCAGCTGAGTCACGGAGCTCATCGAGAGTGTGGGTGGTGAGGAGAAAGGATGGGCTGCAGGAGAAGCAAGCATCATGTGTAAACGTTGTTATGACTAGCCGACCCACACAGAGACAACGCACTCACAAGATGGCGCACCAGACACAAACCTGAGGTCCTAACCCCCAGTCCTCTGTCAGTTCATTCTGACCCCATTTGTGAATCCTTTGTCAGAACAGCGGCTAAGGTTTGGTACAGGGAGTCTGCAGCTCCCAAACCCCCAATCCCCTCTCCCTACTCTTCAACCTGCCACCACCATCTTGCAAGTCCCCTTGGCTCCTCCTCTTTTTCCTGGAAAGCCCCCCCCAGTAGAGTGATCTCAGCCACCCCAAGCGCAGCCCCAACAAGTGGGCACTGAGGGGAGAAACGGAAGTGCTACTAATTGATTCATGAGGGGAGAAAAACACCCTGATGCACATGTACACACAGTCACCCCAAATTCCCCTCCTAAGACCAAGGCAAAGCTTTGTAATGTTCTCTCTCACAACATTTCTCCAATTATATGGTTTTAGCCCATTTTGTGACTCTCTAAAATCACTTGCTATCTTAAATTTCATTTGAATCCAAATTCTCTGGTGTAAACCTACAGGTAGGGGTAGTTTTAGAGGGTGCTTTATCCCAGTAGTTACCCCCAACCCATGTCCTGGGCCCCACACCCTGACAATGACTCTCTCCCCACCTCCTGGGACAACACGCCAAATATTCTTGCTGGGGTGCAGCACCGGATACCCCTGCCCCGGACTAGCCCTAGTAGCATAATGAAACCTAGTACCTTCTGAGCCTTCACAACACAATGGTGACAAAAAGTATAGAATATTTGTAGAGGAAGGGACCTCAATTCCACTCCACTCAGTAGCCTCTTTCCAAAGCACGTCAAACCTCCCTAGAATTTTCCAATTTTTGGTGCAAAACTCAGAGCATAACAATGCTGGAATTTAAAAAATTCACTCTGGCCAACCATTTTCACTTTTGCAAGCTTTTTCATGCCCCTATCCGCATAATTGGCCTTTTAAAATTTTTAAATTATATCATAAACATGTTCCATGTTGCTACATAGTCTTTATAACAATTGCCTTTAATGGTTGCATAACATTACTGAACTGCATTTACTATAATTTACTTAACCATTTCTCTAGGATCAGACAGATTATACTCAATTTTCCATTATATAAATAATGTTAAAATTCTTATTTTCATGCTTTCTTTCTCCTTTTACATGGACACAGAATACATAATTTCCAAGCAATAACGACTAGGTCATAGGTAATGATCTTTTAAAATTCTTGAGACTATTACAAAGTTACTTCCTAAAAATATTTTCTGTTTACATAACAGTCAGCAATATTCGTTACCATCTCTAGAATTGTATATACGTTGGATGTTCTCATTCTAAACTGTTGCTAGTTTTAAATATATAATGATGCCTAGTGAGGCTTAACATTTTTTTCACGTTTGCTTCCTGCTTCATCTTCCTTCCTAGACTTTGTTAATGCAAATCAAAATGTGTACATACAATAGTGTGTTCTCTCTGTCTCTCTCACACTGACACACACACACACACACACACACACACACACACACACACAATCAAACCAAGTCAAAACATGCCCTCCCATAATCCAAATAACTGAATAATGCATTTTAATGAAAAGTAAAATTGAAAAGAGGCTGGGGTGCCTGGGTGGCTCAGTGGGTTAAGCATCAGACTCTTGATTTTGTCTCAGGTCATGGTCTCACAGTTCATGAGTTCAAGCCCTGCATCAGGCTCAGCGCTGACAGTGCAGAGCCTGGCTTGGGATTCTCACTCTACCTCTCTCTCTGCCCTTCCCCCACCCAAAGTAAATAAATGTTTTTTAAAAAAAGAGGATAATTTTATATGATCCAGATTTCTTCAGTATACAAGTTCCTAAGTATGCACTGCACTTGAAAATATGTTAAATATTTAATTTGTGGTAAAAGTGAGACTGAGCAAAAAGTGAACTGCATGGAGTTACCCATTGATCAGCAACAGAAAATGGGTTAATGTCAATTAAATCAAGATTGCTGGCCAACATTTGCAGTTACCCAATGAAGCTCAATTAGAAGATTCAAGTGCCTTCTACCTTTAGATGGGGTGAAGGGCACTGGAGATATCTGTCTAAAATATCTCCTTGACTGACCATTCAATGTCTTACTTTCCATTACTGGAGAATGTTTAATCCAAGAATAAACTGTCCCCTACGAATTGAGGCAACTGACATCTTTATCAGGCTGATTAAAATAAGAGACAGCTGTGACCACACCACTAAGGAAAAAAGAACACCACCAATGGGAGACAGAAGCACTAGCGGGTTAAGAATGTAAAGAGAAGATTGCTGCTGGAAACAAACTTCATCTACGTTGAAAAGAGTTTCTTAGGGCTCTTACACACCCAGACAAGAGCATGAACTTTTGTGGAAGGCCATTTGGCAATATATAACCAAAAAGAGCTAATATGTCAGACCCTTGACCCAGTGATTCTACTTCTAGGATTGGATCACAATAAATAAGATGCCAATAAGATTAAAATTTGGGGGCACCTGGTGCTCCGTCCGTTAAGTGTCTGGCTTTGGCTCAGGTCATGATCTCATGGTTCATGAGTTCGAGCCCCTTGTTGGGCTCTGTGCTGACAGCTCAGAGCCTGGAGGCTGCTTTGGATTCTGTGTCTCCCTCTCTCTCTGCACCCCCCACCCCGCTCACTCTGTCTCTCAAAAATAAAGATTTTTTTTAAATTTTTAAATAAAATAAACATTAAAAAAGATTAAAATATTTTAAATGACAGCTGTAATAGAATTTCTAATAACAACAATTTGAAAATGGCCCTGAATGTCCAATGATTAGGGGATAATTAAATTAGGGGACATTCACATAAGGAAATGTTACAGAATCATTAAAAAAAACTATGTTTCCAAAGAATTTTAAATAAATCAGGGAGAAACTCATTATACCATAAATTTTTTAAATATATAATATGACTTAGAATATCATCTCGGGTTGAGTTTCATGAGTTTCATGAGTTTGAGTCCCACGCTGTCAGGACACAGCCTGCTTGAGATTCTCCCCCTCTCTCTGCACCTCCCCTGCTCACACTCTCTCTGTCTCTCTCAAACTAAATAAATAAACTTGGGGGGAAAAAAGAATATGATCTCGATCCCCTAAATATTATTTTTGTATTTCTATATTTGGATAGAAAAAGACTGACATATAGACATCAAAATATTGGCAGTTCTTATCTATGGGTTATGGGTGAATTTTATTTACTTCTGTGTATTTTCCAAATCTTCCAAATATTCTACAGGGAATGTGTGCTCCCCTTTATTCAGCAGGTGGGAAAGCTATTTAACTGCACACATACCCTGACCCGAGTGTATAAATTTTGAAGCTGAGAATAAATTTGTCAAGTCTCCAGATTCCACAAACAAACAAAACCTTGCCTCAATTATAGCTTTCTTGGGACCTTTTGGTGTTTCAAAGTCTTTTTTTTTTTTTTTTTTTAAAGTAAGCTCTACACCCAACATGGGGCTTAAACTCATGACTCTGAGATCAACAGTCACACCAACCAAGCCATCCAGGTGCCCCAAAGTATTAAATCTCATAAAGCACTATGCATCACAATTGCCCAAGAGCCAGGTACCTACCCAGAGGGCTTTGGCACTCTCCAAACTAGCCGGGTTTGGGTTTCTTACCTACTATTGCAACATCCTCTTAGAGAGGGTCATTCTTTCCCCTGCAGGTTTGGTTCCTTACTCTCTGGTCTCCACAAGAGAAGCCCCTGTCCTTAAGGCCCACTCAGTATTCACACCCACATGAGTAACTATATTCCTCTACTGCTATAGCACCTAAGCCACACCATGCCCAGTGCTCTGGGAAAATGAAGAAGGAACCCTGACAAAGACCCCTAGTGGAATTTTCCTTCTTGAAACTTAGAAGACAGGGCTGACATTTTTTAAATAAATGGCTAAATAGATGAATGAAGAGATGGATAGATTTATGTTTAAAAGAAAAGATATAGGGGTGCCTGGGTGGCTTAGTCAGTTAAGCATCTGACTCTTGATTTCAACTCAGGTTGGTGAGACTGAGCCCCACACACCAAGGTCCACACTATCAGCAGTGAACCTGCTTGAGATTCTCTCTCCCACTCTCTCTGCCCCTTCCCCAATCTCTCTCTCAAATAAATAGATTAATTTAAAAAAAAAACTTTAAAAAAAGCTATAGAGCTATCACATCATTAAAGCTGTAATTTGCTCTACTGGATGTCTTATTTTTAAGATCGCTAGTGCAATTTGGAGATACAGGAAAAAACAGAGTGAAGTAAGGGAGATTCATCTGCTTGACCATCCTGACACTTTCGAAGCACATAAAAAGGGACAGAAAGTGATAATAGAGATAAAAACCTCAAATAGTATCGTCCCCATTATGAAACGACCTCTGACAGTTCAAATATGAAAAAAAAAAAAATCACTTTATTTTACAAATTTGGAGATTTTTTTTCACATCACTTTGCGTTGGCAGCACAGGGAAATTTCAGGGATTTTGCTCCCGAGAAAGTCAGGATGGTGTTTCTCAACATGTGGTGGGGCATATGCAGAACATCTCTTGTCTGATTACCCTGCTAGGTTGGAAGGTGGAGACAGCAGCGTCCCGGTGAGTGAGAGGGATACCAACAGGCAATTGCTAAACTCGACAGGAGAAAGTTTATCGGGAAATGACATCAGAGGTCTCAGGGGACTGTAATACAGCAGACAGGAACCAGAGTGAGGAGGTTATGAGCAGTCACTCCACTATGGCTGGAACGCGCGTGGGCCATCAGTACAGAGCTCACCTATGTTTAAATCTGCAGCACAGGTAAGTGTGTCCTGTGCAGCTTCACCAATGCCAAGGGCAGGGTAAAAACCAGGATAACAGCAAGACACAAGCAGGGCTGTTTCATCCTTGGGAATGGACCAAAAATTATAACTTAGGAAGTGTGGCAGCATCTATCTCCTCTTGTTAACTATCACTGCATTTTGAATGTATCCTAAGAACAAATTCCAAATAGTCTGAAGGCAGGAGAGTCATGTGAGAGAGAAGGGAATGTACTGAGAGCATGTTCCCAACAGAAGTGCGAAGTGAAAAAAGCAAACATCCACAGCAACAGAGGGGTAAGAAAACGTGCCCACGTGACACAGATAGCCCAAACCCTCCTGGACCCTATAACTTTAAGGGGAGAGCCAAAGACACTCAAGAAGGAATTTTTAAGGGGGAAATTTTCAGGGAAAAGGCTGGAGAAACTGAACATTGATACACCGCAATCAAGATGCCAAAAGCAACAAAAACATTTTAAACAGTCATGACGTCTTTTAACAGCAACTTCATCTACGGTCAGAGAAAATGTGGCCGTTGCAGCCAGGAGGAAACGAAGGCCTTCCCGTGGCCCAAGGCTCCACCAGAGATCTCAGGCACAGGTAGGTGAGCAGCCACACCTGGTTTATAAGTTAGCCAATAAAAACGGAGATCTCCAACTTTCAGAAGTGTGGCAGTCCCCTCCCCCACCCACTTAGAAGACACAATTATTTCAGTTTTCACTGCAGGGTTTCCTAACAGGAATCGGGAGCTGAAATCTTCATTTAAAACTTGACCCGCTAAAACACAGGCAGTAGAAAAATGAAAAGGCAACATCATTACTTCTGTCTACTAGCCTTTTTGCAAAGTGCCAGGGGAAACTGTAAATGGCCTCAGCCTGTCTAAAGAGAAGGTGGGGAGGAGGAGGGACTGGGTGTGGCTAAGAGGATGTGCAGGTGACAACGACCAGTACATTTGACTAAACTCTTTTACATTTGAGTGCATTTGACCAAACTCTTGCACGAAGGTGACCATTAAAAAGGGCATGCTGATTTCAGTTGTCCATCAATGTGGGAGAGTGAAGTGAAAGAGCACGCATTTTAGAGTCAGACAGACTCCACTGAACTCTTCTCCTCATCTGCAAAATGGAGAGAATCGCTTTACCTACTTCAAAGGCGGCCGTGAGGATTAAATAAAATAATGTGTGAAAGTGCTTAACAGGAGTTCTGGTAAAGAGTAAGCACTGCTTAAATGTTGTTATGATGCGTGTGCATGTGTGTGAAGTGCCTGACAAGTAGTATACGGTTACCATTACTACCGCAGAGCTGCTTATTACAGGGCAGGCAGCTGCACGGGCCGTCTCTACCCCTCCAATATCAACAAGCAAATGTCAAGAGAAAGGGATCCCCCTCAAAGAAAGGCATAAACCTCCCTTACTGTTCCCTCTACTCCAAGAACCATCGTAGTTTACATCTCTAAAATTCTTCAGAAGAATTTAAAGAAACAATCCAAGAGATCCACAGACTCCATCTTGGCCAGGCTACCCTGAAAGTTAACAACCCAAGCCCTCGAAGATCAGGTTCCAGGGAAGGGACTCCACCCTGCCTCCCCGCTCCGCCTACAGAAGCATCACAAGGGGGGAGAGAGAGCCCCTTTGCAAGTAGATGGCCAAATTTAAGTCCTAGCTGATGGGGCAGCGAATCCTGGCCTTTGCCCTTTAACTACAGTGTTTCTCAAGAGTGTAAGGACAAGTGGACCTAGCTTCCCACCCTCTTTATCTCAGCTGCCAGCCTCTGTGGGCAGAAAGGCACACCACAGGCCCAACGCTGAAAGCCTTTTGCCCACACTGGGCAGTGTTAGGAGCTCCTGCCTCAGCAGGCTGTGACCTCCACAGTGAAAGAGCTGGATTCAGCTTTTAATCCTCTCCAGTCACTTCAGTCAACAGAGAAGGGGCTTTCACAAAGGAGATAAAGTATACAGCCTAAAAGGTTGGATGGGCTTCACAGCAGGGGCCAGGGGAGGGGAGAGGGGAGCAACCCAAGATTCGGAATAAAGGTCAATGGAGTCTTCCAGTTATGGTCCCGCTGCACCCGCTCCTGGAACAGGAAGGAAGGGACCCCATCCCTCCCACCTCTCAGCAGCCCTATCTCCCCACCCTGTCCCATTCCCTGGCTCAGTGATGGGCTTATACTGGGCAGGGCTAGGATTCTCCCCTCCCCATAGGCTGTCACACTACAATATTTGCTCTGCTTCCTTCCTTTCCAAAGCCTAACAGATTAGATTGCAGGAGTCCTATCCAACTCACTAAGACAGATGGAAAACTGAAAGTAAGGCAACCGAGACTGCTCACAGTAGGAAGACAGAAGAGGTGGGGAAGTCCAGTGTACCAGCACCCGGACGCTCTTTTCCAAGCCCGGGACTACATGGGCCAGAATAAGCCACAGTAACTTCAGTGAATCAGAAGTATTTACTGCACTGTGGCGCACAGCAAGATCCAACTTGAGGCACTCCAGCCTTTTGACAGGGGCATCCCCCACCTGTCCACCGGCCTCACGAAGAGAGGAAATCAATGAAGTGCCAGCTGGGTGCACACAATGAAGACCATGCTCCTGCTGTTTGGAGCTACTTCACAGTGTTCCAGCACTTTTAGCAAACACCCAGCAAGCAAGCAGGAGGGCTGGCTGTTCGGGATGATATGACTGATACAACTAATACTTCTCCCGTCCCACTTTCACAGAAGCTCTCTAGACGTAGGCACCAACCAAAACCTGCATGTCTCCAGGATTTATTTTAACGTTGCTAAAATACCGACCGCAATATGGTTCGGCTCACTAGGATGACAAGATGCAGGCCCTACTTCCTTATACAGAAGAGAGAAGAAAGCACCGACAAGGGAAAAGACAGGCTTGCAAACTCTCTACCAAGGAGCAGCCGGTTTCCAAATCAAACCTAGGTGATTAATTACCCCCATCTGTGAGGTGAGCAGGGCTCCCATCATTAGCTAGCTGGAACACCACCAGGGGCGTCACAGACACCCTGTAGAAAGGCTTAGAAATAGGAGACAAGGTCTAAAGGCAACATCAGAGGAAACCCTCATGCGCCAGCTTGGTGAACCAAATCTCTACAGGATTGAGTTACTGCCACACTGTTCTTTTCCCTTCCAACTGGACAGGTGCAAGCAATTCATGTACCTGCAGCCATTCATTCATCCATTCATTCATTCAACAAACATTTGGCTTAGCACCCAGGAGATGTCATACATTGGGCTGCCCAACGTATGGCAAAAGTCATTGTGTGTTCAACCGGCACACATGGAGAAGACAAGTATCTGAAATGAGGATGCTTTTTAAAAAGCCTCTTCTGGTTTCTCAAAGCACCCTGGATCTCTATTTTAGGCACTCATGTACAGCCTGTGTCCTCCATCAGACTGCAAGCTCCCTGAAGACAGAGGCTGGGTTTAGTTCCTGTCTTTCCTATCCTTACTATCCATTAAATGTCAACTGAGTGCAACCGTGAAACAGAACACAAACACTTCTATTCTTTCAAGACTTTTGGCTTTACTGTTTCTGAAGGCTTTGACACCAAAGAAAAACGATGAAGCTCCAGAAAGGAGGGAGAAGGGGGCTGACTTAGATATATTAGGAACAGGAGTACAATTTTGGAACTTCAGCCCCAGTGCAAACCACCACTCAGCGGGCTGAGGTGCCTCCAAGAGCCACAGCTGGTGTCCTGGTAAAATGCTTTCCCCTCCCTCTTTCTGCTGTTTACTCTCCTCTGGAAAAAAAAAAAAAAAAAAAAAAAAAAAAAAAAAAAAAAAAAACCCATTTGGAGTCCTAAAGAAAGCAAAGAGGAGGAACGGGAGACGGAGTTAGAGGGGGGAGATTCGGCTTGAACCCAAACTCGCTAAGAAGGAAGGAAACTTTCAGGCAAAAGGCTGGGGGTGTGGGGGAGGGCTGGCCTGGGGGAGGAGATGTGTAAGGCCCAAGTGGAGATGGCCCTGCCGCGCCTCCTCTCTGGAGGTGCCTGTACACTTTTCCTTCCTGCACGGCCTCTTTTTTCCCTTTCCTCCTCCTTTATCTGTTTTTTTTTTCTTTTGGTTTGGGGTTTGTTATTTTTTGTTGTTAATTTGATGAAGTAACAGTCTTCAGAACTAGAGCAGAAAAGGGAAGCGTGTAAGGTGAGGAAGAAGTTAGTGAGAGCCAGAGACAGCTCTCTCGAGGGTGCTTTCCCAATCTGGCACCGAACTTGGATCTTAGGACAGTTTTCCTTCAAGTCACCCCCACAGCCTGGAGTTCCAGAAGCCCGAGGGCCCGAGCTGGACCCAGTGGAAAGGAAGGGATCTCCCTAGGGGAGCACTGTAGGCCTGTCACGTAATAAGGTAATAGGGGAAGAGAAAAATGAGGATCCTTGGCCCAGTCCGAGCCCACGGGACTTGCCTGGGACGTTCTCCGCTTTCCTCCCCTACCCGCAGCCCGGGCAGTCGTTGCGAGGCCGGTGCTCCAGCGCCAGAACCCGCAGAGAAGTTTCGCCGCTGCAAACGTGAGAAAATGCAGCTCAGCAGAACACCCGCCCCCACCCCCCTCCGCGCGGCCCCACCCCCGCAGCCCGACCCCTGGCGGTGGCGACCTTGGCCACCCCGGATGCTCCAGAAAAATGGAGGAGGGGCTGCCCTCAGGGGTTTCCCGGGGGCTGCCGGAGGCGCCCACGGGCTACGGCGACCTTTCCCTTCGCCGTCAGCCACCAGGACAGGCGCACCCAGCCCCCGCCTGCGCGCCCTCGGCGCCCCCGCCCGCGTTCCTGCTCCCCATGCGCCGCAGCCCCGCCGGCCCCCGCGCGCCCCTCTGCGCCTTTCTGCTCCCGGACCCGCCAGGGCGCCCCACTTACCCCGCCGTGCGGCGGCCGGGGCTCGGGCAGGGTGGTTTACATCGGGGTGGGACGCGCCGCTCCGGCCGGCCGGGCCGTCGCTCTCGGGGGATTTCTTTATCTCGCTGCCAAACTCTCGGTGCCTCTCGCTCCTCTCGCTCTTCTCCCCCCACCCCCACCCCTCCTTCTCTCTTGTCTCTCGGCTCTTTTTTCCGGGTTAATTACGTTTCGCATTAAAGCAAAACCCAGCCCCGGATGTGAGTACAATGCTCCGCCGAGCCCGCCGGGGGAGGAGAGGGGTGCCGGGGCGCCGTGGGGTGGGAGGGGGCGCGGCCGGGCGCCGCGGGCTGCGCGGAGGAGGCGGGGGCGGGGCGCCCGGGAGGCTGCCCTGGTGGCCGCGCGCCAGGCGCGGGCCGGGACCACCTCGCCGGGGTCGGCGGCCGCGCAGGTGGGACCCGGGCCGCGGAGACTGCCGCGCGGAGGAGGACTGCCTCCGACGCCGAGCCCCGGGCAGCAGGTGTCCGGAGCCGAAAGGGGGCCCGGGGCTGAGGGCATCCTTGAAGGAGGGAGGCGAGCCGCAGCGCGGGCTCCCTCTTGAACCCGGTTTCTTCTTCCCAGAGCCCCACCCCGCGACTTCAGCCGGGCCTCCCTCGGATCGGGAGCCCTTAGCCTTTCTGGGGCCTCAGGGTGAAAGTTTAGGGTTGGGGTGAGAAGAAGAAGCGATTCTCCTGGATTGTCATGAATGTGCCGGAAGAGCCCAGTGGTACCGGACGTTTTTAACGAGGGGTATGGGGACTTTATCAGAGTGTGACGACGCAAAGTCGCCTTTCCTGCCCTCAGAGCGGGAGGGTGCTCTGGGAAGAAAAAAAAAAAAAAAAAAAAGGAAAATAGACAAGCATGCGTTAAGTAAATAATGCCAAGGGGAACCTAAGAAAATTAGGTGTGCCGGTGCAGCCCCTGAATTATCTCACTTGGTCCACACGGCAACCCTATGGGTCTCAATCCCGTTCACGATGAGGAAACCGAGACTCAGAGACGTTAAGTAATCTGCCCTGGGTCCCACAGTCTATCAGTGGCAGGTCTGTCAGGTTCTGACGCCGGCCTCCCACAAGGGGAGATCATTTACATATACAGAAAGTGAGGCGCAAGACATCGGAAACATGGACACGTAGTGGATTCACCCTTGGGATGGAGGACGGGGAGATGCTGCTTCTGGGGATTCTGATGCGGGCGTGTTGAGGCTTTGAGGGAGAAGCGGACAAAGGAAGAGCCTCAAGAGGCTCGGGCACAGGGACTGGCTGTGCGGGAGGGATGGAAAGGCTGGTCCACATCCCACTGATACGGGGGAAAGGCATGCTGAAAAGTCTCCAGGAGCTGAGGCAACAAAGCCTGGGAGCAGGGGACCTGGAGCCGGAGGAAGGTAGCAGCACACACCCCGAAAGCACCAGTGATGAAACCACACAAGTTTCCTCTTCCATTTTGATTGCCAAAGCAAAAATGAGCTGCCTGCTCTCTCAGGTGTGAAGAAAGAAGGAAAAAGAAAGAAAGAAAGAAAGAAAGAAAGAAAGAAAGAAAGAAAGAAAGAAAGAAAGAAAGAAAGAAAGAAAGAAAGAAAGAAAAAGAAAGAAAGAAGAGAAGAGAAACAAGAAGAAAAGAAGAAAGAAAGAGAAACAAAGAAAAAGAAAAAAGAAAGAAAAGGAAAAGAAAGAAGAAAAGAAAAAGAAAAAGAAAGAAAGAGAAAGAAAGAAGAAAGAAAGAAAGAAGAAAGAAAGAAAGAAAGAAAGAAAAAGACTTTTTGCATTAGAGCATTTTGCTTCGAATGAGGAAGGGGGGACACAAGGAAAAAAACATTTCCTTTGAAATAAATATATCAACGTCCATTTTTTTCTGCTCGTGAAGATTTTTGCTACTCATAGGTTTCAGGCAGCATAGCGTCTTAAGGAGCATGTTCTCTGGAACCAGATGGACTGGGTTTGAATCCCAGCTCTGCCACTTAGTAGCTTTGATCCCTGGGCAAATGACATTTCTGTGCCTCAGTTCCTATCTGGGTCGTTATGAAAAGTAAATTGAGCTAACTTTTGTACTGTTTAGATTACTGTGGTACATGAAGTAGGTGTTATGTAAATGTTTTTTTATTTAAAAATTAGATTATGGTTTTCATTGTGAAAAGTAACAAAATTCCACCCAGCGCCAAGCAAATCTGACTGGAACTGACGGTTTCCAGTATGAGCAATGAGGTAAAAGTCTCAGATTCCATGGTATGGTTCATATTAAAACCCATAAAACTCTACTCCCCATGGGGCCTGCCTGAGTCACTCAATCACAGAGCCGCAAATATTTTCTGTGCACTACTGTATTGGATGCCTGGTAAGCAAAGGAAGCCAAAGGCCTTGGGTCTCATTAGAAGGATACAAGTGTCACTTGAAGGCTGAGGCAGCCTCGTATCCCTCATGGAAGTGCCATGAAAATGGCACAGAGAATAAGTACAGTCAGTCTTTAGAGGAACAAGACATCTGGGGGGAGAGGTAAAAAGGGGACTTGTATCAAAAAGGAGATGGACTTTGAAATGAGCCTGAGAAGACGGGTACAATTTACTGGACAGGAGCAAGAATACACTGGACTAGAACGAGGGTCATCAATGTACTTTGGGTGATGCTCGTATTTCACTGGGAGCCAGCCCCATTTACCACCACATTTGCCCCTGGCCAAAACCTGGCCCCAGTTAGACTACAATTTCTGCCCCGATTCCACTCCCTTATTCCTAGATTTCTGGGTGCTTTCTCAATGGACACCCCCACCTCCTCCTGTAGTGGGCACCACAGAGCAGGTGTCAGTTGAATCTGTGCCCTGCTGTGGCCCCTTTGCCATCTCTTGACCTGGACATTTAAAGAATACTTCCATTACCTGATTTTATTCGTGTTTTTTCAGTGCAATAAATAGTCCTGATGTCTGAAAATGTAACCGCCTGTGGGGAAAGGAATGTCAAAAAAAGGACCTTTCGCATCAGCTATTTCAGTCCCCTCATTGTGTCAGCAAGATGAGTTTCAACAACTTGCTCAAGGTTTTGCAGCTAATTAGAGGCAGAGTTGGTTCTAGAACCCAGGGTTGATTACCCCCAGAATCTTCTATTATTGGTATAGGAACCTTTCCATGAAGATGGAGACTTCTGGCCCAGAACCCAAGAATCTATAAACAGTACACTTGTACTCTAGCCATTTATTTATGCATTTTCTATTTCTTTTCAATATTAATAGCTGGGTAACTAGATGGCCTAATACCTTCAGTGGTAAGCCAGCACACCCTCTGGGCAAATGCATTGTTTTCTGTCCTTAAAGATACACATTATATAAGGTACCAGGCTGCAGCCAGGGCCCATTAGTTCCACTGGGGAAAGTGTGAGACTCAAAAAGCCAAGGTCATTGGTTGATCCTGGTTCAGGCCAGTTAATTTTGCACAGAGATAAATTTCTCCAAGGCCATTACAACTCTCATGCTAACTGGACATTTCATAAATAGTTACTATTAGTTTCCATAGCGAAGTACCATCCATTTCCAAAAAGATTATTCAAACTAACTGTTGTCCTCTTCAGTCCTATTCATTCAACAAACAATTATCTGAACCTATTACCATTTTTCCTCCCACCGTGTATCTTGCATTTACTTATTATTCAGGTACTTGCTAAATGCTAATTGTTTTACTTGGATTATCTCACTTAAGTCTTAACTGGGAGCAAGGTCCTATTGTGTTCTCAGAGATAAGATGACTAAGGCATAGAGACCCAGACTAGATACAAACCTGTGCGGCCTGAAGCCAGAGCCTGCCCTCTTAACCACTGAGCTTGTGAAGGGTACAGAAAGACATAACACAAGACTCTTCCCAACCACATTGTTGATAACTGTCAACATTTAGAACCTCCATTCCATTTCACCTAGCAATTTCATGTCCAAAGATATGTGCTATTGAAAGTCATCTGGAGACATATACAGTATATAGGGAGTATATGTGTATGTGTCCATATGCCATGTATACATATGAAATATATACATACATACTCACTGCAGTATTGTTCATAATGTTGATAATTGGAAATCACCCTCATGCTCATCAACACGGATTGAACAGGTAAATACTGGTACATCCATACAATCCCATGCTATGCAGCTGTTAAAAAAGAATGAGGTGTACCTCTTTATAAAACATATGAAAAATGCTAAATATTTTAAGTGGAAAAAAGGTACAGAGCTGTTTGTATGGTATAGTCCTATTTCTGTAAATAAAAATTACACATGTTTATTATATGAAGAAAGTGTAGAAGACTACATTCCAAACTGTTAACCACAGTTCTCTTAGGGTGGGGGAGGAGGGATTATAATAGTGTATCTCACTTTCTAAGAGATGTAGTTCTGTAATGTTTAATTTTTTGCAATAAGCATGCATACATTTGATTGTCAAAAAAAAAACCAAATAATGATTTAAGACTTTAATAAAAAAAATTTTTTAAAGCTCTATGAGAAAGTATATTGTAGCCCTCAAGGAACCCATCCTTAAAGTTGGGAGGAGGGGCACTTGGGTGGCTCAGGTCATGATCTCGAAGTTCATGAGTTTGAGCCCCACACTGGGCTCTGTGCTGACATCTCAGAGCTTGGAGCCTGCTTCGGATTCTGTGTCTCCCTCTCCCTCTGCCCCTCCCCTGCTCACGGTCTGTCTCTCTCTCTCAATAATAAATAAATGTTAAAAAAAAAAGTTGGGAGGAAATATACAGAAATATACAGAAATAAGGAGGGAATATACAAGGAGACAGTACAACATATACAGAAATAACTATTATAAAAGCCAGAAACTTGTATACACAGATTGACGAGGGGAGATAAAGTTCTGTGGGAAAAATCACAACCAGCTGGGGTTGAGAGGTGCGGGAGAAAATGCATAAAGGAGATGGCAGTATGGAAGGATGTTGAAGGGAAAGGAAGACATAGAAGGTGCAGAGGGGCTGAGAACAGGTGGGCCCCAGGTAAAGACTGCATCAAGGGCAAGGCACAGAAGCAAGAATGCATGGGATCAATTTGGAGAAGTATGGGTAGTCCAGTTCAGCTGGAGCACAGTAGGGAGATGAAGCATTTTCATGGGAAACAAAATGGGAAAGAAAAGTAGCTGGAGGGTCTTCATTGCTAAACTAATGAGTTGTATTTATTATTTTAGGCATCAAGAGTCCCTGAAGGTTTTTGAGCCAGGAAATGACACAATTAGCAGTGAATAAGCAGCAATTTCATAGTGACTGGGTAGTCACTGGACTCTAGCGCCAGGATTTGCCTCCTGACTGTCACTAATTAGCTGCAAAGGCATGACCAGTTATTTTACTTCTCTGTGTTTCCATAAAATGGGGAAGGTGGTCATAATAGATAACCTATCTCATACCATTGTTGTTGAGATTGAGTGAGTTAATGTTTCTAAGGTACATAGCAAGCGCTGAGTTTGTCTGTTACACTTAAAAAATCAGTATGGTACCTTTGGATTAAGATCTTTGCATTTCATTTTGAAACTTTTATTACAAAGAGCTGACATTATATGGTAAATTATTAACTATTCCTTCTTTTCCCTTTCACAGGATTAGAGATTATTAATCTCATTTTACAGATGGAAGAATTCAGGTTTTAAGGAGAAAGATGAACCCTGCCCAGCACCCAGAGTTATCTCTTAGCTCAAACTCTCAGAACCTGGAGAATAGGAGAAATGGGCAATGGAAGAAGCTTTGGCAATTTCTGTTTATAGGATAAGGGAAACAACAGTAAAGGGCGGTAATAAAGTAAATTCAAAAAAGATAAAACTTTGGTGGAACACTTAAAAGTTTGTATATAAAATTAAACTTGTAAAATATAAATATATAAATACTGAATTATGTGTCCCCCTCCACCACCACCAAAAAATCATATGTTGAAGACCTGACAATGTGATTGTGTTTGGAGACAGTGCTTCTAGCAGGTAATTAAGGTTAAATGAGGTCATAAGGGTGAGGCCCGAATCCTATAGACTGGTCACCTTATAAGAAGAAATCTCTCTGTGTGCACCAAAGAAAGGCCATGTGAACACACAGCATGGAAACGACCATTTGCAAGCCAGGAGGAGAGTTCTCTCCAGAACACAAACATGCTGGCCAACTGATCTCAGACTTCAGCCTCCAGAACTGGGAGAAAATACATTTCTGTTGTTTAAGCCATCCAGTCTGTAGTATTTTTGTTTCACATATGTATCCATACATATATACATGCAATGCATACATACACAGGCCAAAAGGGCTATTTCCTAGTAACAAAGTTGGGAAAATATTGCTATACAGCTAAATCTGACACTAATAAACCTCAAAACTGATTGCACATCCTCTCCCCAGAAATAACAGTCTGCTGGCCAAATGCACCATTCCTATTGATTCATGCTGATGGCATTGTTTTTCTGTCAGTTTGAATAAGTGCAGTGCCCTGCTGGGATTCCTGCATCCCTAGAGATGCCCTGTGATTATATGGGAGGAATTGGACCCATAGAATCAGAAAGAGAGAATGAATAGATACGTTAGCTTTGTATCCATGACCATATTTAACACTACAGTTAACTTTATATTTGCTTAGACCAGTTACATAATTCATTTCCTTGACAATGAGCCTATGGAGGGGCTGCTATTAGCAAATACTTATGGGTGAATATAGTCAAAGTCATTAACTGGAATAAACTTTATCCAGTTTATTCCAAGAGATGCCTATGGTAGTCAGTGAAGTGGGCAGACTTTTATATCAGTGGTTCTTAACACAAGCTGGTTATTACAAAACAACAAGAAAGCACAAAGGATATTTGAACGTGAATTTATGTCCTTCCATTATTTTGTTAATAGGAAATATATACACACAGTACAAAGTTCAGAAGGTACAAAAGAGTAAGTATGAACAAATATTTCTTCTGCTCATGTGCCCCAAACACTACTCTCCTCTCCAGAGATAACCAGTGTGTGTGTGTGTTTAATAAAAAAAAAAAATTCAGTTTTGCAGGGATATACTAAAAGTGTTAAAAGTAATTATCTGAGTTAGGTTTACAGGTGATTTTTAAAAATTTTTGTATTGGTGAATTTTCCAAGTATTCTTTAATAAGCCCATAGTATTTTGTTATTAGAAAAAATATTAGGTTTAAAAGTAGATAAATATATTTTAATTTAAAAGTACCTAGAGGGGCACCTGGGTGGCTCAGTTGGTTGATTTTGGCTCAGGTCATGATCTCATGGTTTGTGAGTTCAAGCCCCGCATCAGGATCTGCGCTGACAGCACAGATCTACCTGTTCACTCTCTCTCTCAAAATAAATAAATAAACATTTTAAAAAAATAAATAAAATTACCTCAGAGATCTCATAGCTGCTTTGTGACTTAAAAACCATACAACTGAGATGCCTGGGTGGCTTTGTTGGTCAAGCATCTGACTCTTGATTTCAGCTCAGATCATGATCTCACTGTTGGTGAGATGGAGCCCTGAGTTAGGCTCCACACTGATAGCACAGAGCCTGCTTGGGAGTCTCTCTCTCCCTCTCTCTCTCTGCATCTCCCCTGCTCACACACACTCTCTCTCTCTCTCTCTCTCTCTCTCTCTCTCTCTCAAAATAAATAAATAAATTTTTAAAAACTAAAAAGTAAATCAAAAGAAAAAAACCATAGAACTAACTTTATCCTCAAATTAAAAATACTTGTCAGTCTGTGGATACATTTTTCAAAAGCATTGTAGCCAATTTTATTCCATTCACATTAAAATTCCTGCCTCTGGAAAAGATATACAGAAACTGATTACCAACCTGAACCCTGAGATCTAGTGAAACTCATTATGATTCACTGGAAACAGGTAATTTGCTCAAGGGTCTTCTTCCAAATTTCATCATAGTATCTATGATGACTTCACATGTCTATCAAACTATATTAAAACTAAGTATAACACTAGGCTGGAGAATTAAGCCTGGTCCAGCCTAACTTCTTTATTTAGTAATTAAATAATAACAAGCCAAATTTATCTTTACACCTAATACTTAATGATGCTGTGAATGTTCTAATTAGATAAATAGTCAAATGCACCTTCCAGCATCTGATGACAAAAGATGTCACAGTCTTGCTGAAAAGACATATAGGGGATTTGGCACTGATCTGGAGGTTACCCTTCTGGCAACTTGAGTCTCCAGAGTGGAATTCCAAACACAGAAAGCAAGAGGGAAGGGGCCTCTTTGTAGCCAAAGTCCCTGTATTAAGGAGAGCCTTTCTTAGCCTTGCTTACTAAAGGTTCAGTTATGTGGTTTTCTAGTCCTCAGAAGATTAGAAACAGCAGGAGAAAGGAGACAATATTAGAGACGGAGGAGGAGCAGGATGGAGAAGGAAATTATTTTATTCCGTTCATTCCTATGTCTGTAAATGGATTAGCTGACAACAAAGGAGGGGAAAGAAAAGTTAAGAATTCCCAGAAGTTGGGGTGCCTGGGTGGCTCAGTCAGTTAAGTGTCTGACTTCAGCTCAGGTCATGATCTCATAGTTCATGGGTTTGAGCCCATTCTGTGTCTCCGTCTCTCTCTGCCCCTCCCCACTCATACTCTGTCTCTCCGTCTCTCTCAAAAATGAATAGACATTAAAAAAAAAAAAAAAAAGAATTCCCAGAAGTTATATGTGCTCAAGACAATCTTTGTCATTCCTGGTGATGAACTTGGGGTAGGAAAAGGTAGTTAAACTGTGATCAGAGCCTTTATTTTAGGTGGAAAGTTCCATGTAGTTTTGCTGGTAGGAGTGGTGGCCTGTGGGGAACAGACCACCTCTGAGGGAGGTGGTTAAGAGCAGGCAGGATTCACTCATATCCTCTTACTTTTTTAAATGTTGTATCATGTGTATTATGTATCTTTTGTTTAATAATACAAAATTTTTAAAAATATTTAATGCCCATACAAAAAACTTTACAAGTAAAAAGTTGGTGAAAATAAAATTGCAAAAATTAAAAATACTGAACACTTTAAGCCATAAAACTCCTAGAAGAAAACATAATAGGTAAGCTCTTTGGCACTACTCTTGGCAATGATGTTTTTAGATTTGACATCAAAAGCAAAACAAAACCAAACAAACAAACAAACAAGTGGGACTACATCAAACTAAAAAGCTTCTTCACAGCAAAAGAAACAATCAAGAAAATGAAAAGGCAACCTCCTGAATGTGCGAACATATTTGCTAATCATGTATATTTTAAATGTTTATTTATTTTGAGAGAGAGTGTGTGGGCATGAATGAGCATGAGCAGGGGAGGGGCAGAGAGACAGAGAGAGAGACAGAGAGACAGAGAGAGAGAGAGAGGGTAAGAATCCCAAGCAGGCTCCACACTGTCAGGGCAGAGCCCAGTCAGGGTTCAATACCATGAACCTGACCCAATTTCAAGAGTCGGACTCTTAACCAATTAAGCCACCTAGGTGCCACAACTAATCACGTATTTGATAAGGAGTTAATATCCAAAATATAAAAAGAACTCACACAACTCAATAGCAAAACCAAAAGCCTGATTAAAAATTAAACATTTTTATAAAAATAACATACAAATAACCAAGAGGTATATGAAAAGATGCTCAACATCATTCATCAGCAGGGAAATGCAAAACAAAACCACAATGAGATATCACCTCACATCTATCAGAATGGCTATTATCAAAAAGACAAAAGATAACAATTGTTGGCAAGGATGTGGAGAAAAGGGAAACTTGGTGCACTCTTGGTGGAAATGTAAATTAGGGCAGCCACTATGGAAAACAGTGTGGAGGTTCCTCAAAAAATTAAAAATAGAAATACCATATGATCCAGTATTCCATTTCTGAGAATATATTCAAAGGAAGCAAAATCACGACCTCAGAGGGTTATCTGCATGAGCTAGCCCACGTTCATTGTAACATTGTTCACAATAGCCAAGAAATGGAAATAACCTGAATGTCCAATGATGGATAAATAGATGAAGAAAATGTGATATATATACGTACGCATATATATTGTAATACACACACACACACACACACACACACACACACACACACACACATGCATATGGTGGTTGCCAGAGACAGAGTAGTTGGGGTAGGAGGAAACAGGTGAAGATGGTCAAAAGGTACAAACTTCCAGTTATAAATAAGTTCTGGGAATATAATATATAGCATGGTGCCTAGAGCTAAACTAACAACACTGTATTGTATATTTGAAACTTGCCAGAAGAGTAGATCTTAAAATTTCTCATCACAGAAAAATTTGTAGCTGCATGAGGTGATGGATGTTGACTAAATGTATTGTGGTTACCGTAATATATATCCCTCTTGACCCTAGATTAACAGAGGCACCACTACTCACGAAGCCCACACACTGGTTAAGCACACTTTCACATATTGTGGCTGGCAGTACTCCATTTGTGGTGAACTAACATTTAGTTTTTAGTTCTGATATGAAAAGCAGTGCTCCATTGCCCTCCTACCTCAACTGCTACCATTCCTAGCCCATAGTTTCCCACATGTGCGTTTCCTCTGTCATCGGGGCACATGGCTGCTCCCATTCATTTTTCTGTCTTCCTTTTAAAAAGCAAGGTTTTGGTACTTGGAGAAACTCCAGGACCTCAGCTGGTGTTCGAGAAAGTCACTCTCCTATAACAGGGCGCACAGAAGGGTTGGTTAGATCATTTCAATCAGTTACCATAAAATGCTGCTGTGGTTCCTCTATACTCAGAAGGTGAGAAGCAAGCAGTGCAGAAGTCTGTTGAAGGCAGCTCGTAATTATATGTTACTGAGTGCGCCATGAGTCAAATCATGGCCACTGAAACGTAACTGCGTATTCTTGAAATAGTTCAGCCGTGAGGTCGAGGGGCTGGTTTATTTCTGGTTTCTCCAATTTAAGCCCGTGTGCATGACCCTATGACTACCACTCAGTTCAGAGTAGATGAGCAGCACAGTGAGGTACACAGAACTTTGGACAACGGCACCCCTGAAACAGCAGGTAGAATGGTGCCTGTGATTTTTGTTGTTCAAAGTTGTAAAGGATGTGGAAATGTAACTACTATATTTTGAGCGGACGTGTTAGTAAGAAAATGATATAAAGCAGACGTCTTCAAACTTTTCTTCCCTTACACCCCCTAAAAATGCTGAAAACTACATATCCCTTCACACATTTTAAGTTGATATCTATAGCTTTTCGTGGTTTGAGTGCTGGCAGGGGATGTAGTCTGTAGATTGTTTTCATCGAATGTTTTAAAATAAAACTGTTATATCACTCTTTTCAATGCACCCAATAGAATCTAAGCACCATAGTAATTTGACACCATCACTCTTTTTTCAAAATGAACACGAACTTCCTTAACAGAAATGTTAAGTCATTCCCTTCCCTCCACGAACTGTATCTTCATTCCACTTCCGTTAAAGATTTGCATCCAAATATTTTTATGACATCTTTTATTACTTGAATATCTATCCTTTGGACATCTTTTACTGATTACCCTATCATCTTTTTTGAAACAAATATGCATGTGTAAATTGATTTTACAATTTCAAAAAATATCCTGTGACCATAAGGTATTAAAACATTTCCTGAGACGAAGCCATTGTTACCATCATCAGTAACATGATAAATATGTATTTTATTGATCATTAAACATAAAACAGTAAAATATTGAAAATTATTCTCCTTGTAAGAATTATCTCTCCTAATGGATGAGGATGGGTTTTTACCTATATGGATTTGAATATATTTACATACATATGTAATTAGTTCAAATATCCATCAATTAATATTACTTATTGCAAGAATGAACAGGCCTAGCACCAATATTTTCCCACATCGCATTTTTATGAATGTAAACATTGAGAAACCTTGTTCACTTGAATAAGTAGATGGGGCCACAAGGAGCTTTGTCATGACAATGTCCAGGGCTGACAAGAAGAAAGGAAGATAGGGACATATTTCTAGGCTTATGGCTTCAGAGGCACACCTGGAATGACTGGCTTGCTCATGAATACAGACCCTATATGAAGATCCGTGGCCAGTCCACCTTTGCCAGGGAACTTGAGATTTGTTTTTCAGCAGGGCCAAATCTGGCAGTGTCATTCAATTCTTTGGATTCCTTCACCTTATCGGTCAGATATCACTTAGAAACTTTCCTTCAATAATTATTCTATGGGGGGAGGTTGTGCCTGTATAAGGGCAAGGGGTATGTGGGAACTCTCTGTACTTTCTGCTTAATTTTGCTGTGAACCCAAAACCCGCTCTGAAAAATAAAGACAGTTTTAAAAAAATTATTCTGATGATCTATCAGTGGTCAACTCAATTAGGTTTTTCTCCAAGTTTTACGGAAAACGATAACTTGGAAACCACCTAATTTGTGAAATGATTGGTATCTCAGTCAAAAAGGCTTTTGCTTTCCCAACACAAACACAAATATTTCTAATTGTTCCTTGTCTGGCCCCTGGAGGCTTTTACAATCTAGGACAAATGCCTTTCTTTCCTTTTTTAGAAGTGAAGAAGGGCTAGTGTGCCAGGGGAGTGGGAGCAGAAAAGACCCAATGTGACACCTGGCTCTCACTTCACCTCAGGCGGATTCCGAAACGGATTCCCTAAAACCATCTACCCCAGAGGCACCCACCATTTAAACACCACTGGAGTAAGGTGGTTTAAGAACTTCTTCAAATACATCGAACTGTAAAGTCAGCTTTTGGGGGTACTTATCTGCTGGTTATCTGAAATTCAAATTTAACTGGGTATCCTGTATCTATCTGTCTGGCAACCCTGTCTCATCCAAACCATTCTCTTTAAGAAATGGCAAAAACCAGGACCAGGCAAGACTCAAGTCCTCCACCAGGGAGTAGGGTCTTTTACTTCTCCCTCTACCTAATTCTCAAATGTAATTACTGTTCTCTCACTTTCTCATCATGGTGTCCGTCTTTCTCTCCCAACATTGTTTCCACTCTTCTAACCCAAAGCAAGAAGGGAGGCAGAAACAAGAGCACGACAACATTCATGAGAGAAGGACAGCTTTTGGAGGAAACCAGGGCAGTGAAACGCATTTGAGAGGAACAGAACGAGTGTGGGTACAGTGTGGGCAAAACATCTCTGTCCTGTCGTCTCAAAAACAGAGGCTAAAAAAAGGAGAGGCGGGAGCAGCCATTTCTTTGGGGGCAGAAACCACATGTATCAAATTTGTGCCTATGCTCCTTTACGGTCTAAAAATAATTTTTAAAAAAATAATAAAAAGTATTACTCAAGTCCAGCTACATTTATTTTAATATTTGGTGCTCTCCTGAGCTGTTTCTTAGGAAAGATACTGACAAGCCTTCCTGTTTTTTCTGCCCCCTTCTGTTCCTATTTACTACCATTGCTTTCTCTCACCCCCCTCTCATCTCCCAAGCACTAAAATAATTTGAATTTCAAGCTTTTTTTTTTTTTGGTGGGGGGGGGGCCTTCCTGTGGGTGTGGGAGGACCTCCTTTGGGAATTGTTCTGGATCTAGTCGGCTCCATCTGTATTTTGGCAAAATCTGTCTGCACCCCGCCCCCACTTCCTTTTCTTCATACGTAGGAGTCCGAGTGTCCCCCACCCGACAAAGAACCTCCTTTATCTAATCCTTAGGTAACCAAACTGAGAGGAACCCCCCCGCCCAGGGGGCCCTAGGGGTCTGCAGCCTCCACTTACCCCGCCCTTGGTTTTGGAAGAACAAGAACTCTGCAAAAAGGAGCCAGCTTCTCACCAGCCACAGGAAGCCACCTCCTGCAGGCGAAGGCTCCAAAGGACAAGGTGACTTCCAGGAGGAAGGCAAGAGCTGTGTTTTTCGGTTTCAGGAGACCCAAGGCAAGTTCCTGTTTCAAAGACAGAGTTTTAAAAACTGATTAAGTTCAGAGAGTTTGTGTGTGTGTGTGTGTGTGTGTGTGTGTGTGTGTGTGTGCGCGCGTCTGTGTGTATGCGCGCGCGCACACGCGCGCACACGCTCGCGTGTCCCTCGCCCCAATTTACCCACGTGATCCCCTTGATTTTCCTCTGGGGAACAGCTGATCTGCCTTTCTAAAGAATCTCTCTAGACCTAACCTCCCCTCCTCCTCCCCCTTCCCCACCGGCTGTCATCATGGCCATTCCTTAGCTAGTGTCTCAATACTCTGGTACATTTTTGTTATTGACAAAAAAAGAAAAGGGAAAAAAAATGAGAAAAGGACTGCACATCTAAGAATTTCCTGTGGTTTGGGACAGGTTTAGTTCAAGCTTTTCATAACTTATTTTCTCTCATTTTTTCCACGCTGAAGACAGTGCTCAGAAACACTGCTGCCAACCCATGGACCTTGTTTTCTTCCTCAGGTCCTGGAGAAGACATTCTCCTTGGATCTGGAGTGGGAAGGGAGGAGATGAAGGGGTGATGCCCAAGGCTGAAGAGTCAACTTCAGGCAGATGTTTTGTGCTCACCAGAGCCTCTGTCTTCCATTCTGGGGACAATGGGCTGCAGAGCCCAGGGAGAGCATACCCCTGGTTACCTGACCAGAGAGGCACCAAAGAGCGGTCTCACATCTTGTTTTCATAATATTTGTATATTCCTTTATTTTAGCAGTTTCCTTATAGTAAAATAGGTATAATAATGCCTAGCACACAATGATATGGGGAGGAATTAATAAAATGAAAGTGCTTGTATAGTACCTGACATACAGTAGACACAAAACTAACATTTGCTAAGCATGAAGTGCATTTATCACGTTACATTCTGTGTGCTCACTTACCTGTCTGTCTTACCACTAAACTCTGAATGTCTTAGTCATGGTTATATGCCCTCTATCTATGACAGTGCCTGTAATACAGTAGACAGCCAAAACATAATGTGTTTAATCAAATAATTACTACCTGTTTCCACCCTCATCCTGGCTCCATTTTCCTTGCTGGTCAAGAGTATGCTCTTTGCGCTCTCCTGTGTTCTCCGGACAAGGTTCTAGAACTCAAGCTATGAATAAAAATTGCCAGGCTTGAAATGGATGAAATGATTGTTTTCCACTTCCTAGAAATACCAAAGGGAGTTTTCTCAGCAAGCACACAGAAAGGAAGAGATTAGGAAGCACAAAGTCTGTGGGATGTTGTTATTTCTAAGTCCATTGCAGAAATGTGATGTGTTCAAATTAAAGTCAGAGTCCAGGGTGATATTTATAGTCAAAGTATTTCAAAGAGCAGAAAACATGAGATTCCCCAAGGCCCTTCAAGGAGGGAAGACCAGCATTCTAAAAGAAATAAAGAAAGGAAGGAAGGAAGGTAGGAATGAAGGAAGGAGAAAGAGAAAGGTGGGGGGGGGGAGTGAAAGGGAAGGGAGGTAAGGAAAGGGAGGGAGGGAGGAAGAGATGGAGAGAGAAGGAAGGAGAGAATATGGAGCAGGGAGAAAAGGAAGAAAGCTAGAAGAGTGGATTTAAAAGTAGGCACATAAGGGGCACCTGGGTGGCTGAGTCGGTTAAGCAGTCTGACTTTGGCTTAAGCCATGATCTCACAGTTCCTGAGTTCATGCCCCACGTTGGGCTCTGTACTGACAGTTCGGAGCCTGGAGCCTGCTTTGGATTCTGTGGCTCCTTTTCTCTCTGCCCCTAGACTGCTCACACTTTGTCTCTCTCTGTCTCTCAAAAGTAAATAAAAGTTAAAAAAAAAAAAACAACAATAAAAAAATAAAAGTAGGCACATGAAAATCACAGTTAAGCATGGTCTACCGAACACGTCTTTTATTAAACCTTCACTAAAATGACAACAAATGGAGAAAAGGAGCATAAACCCTCAAGGACAAAGAGAACATGAAAGCATCAACAACCAACAATAAATTTTACAATTAACAGAAGCACAAAAGCTATAATTGGTGGAAACTCAGCTACCATACCAGGAAAACCTAGACCTGCAAGAGTTGGAAGCCAACAAGAAACAACCTCTTTGACATGTCCAGGCCCTAGAGAGCCTGAGGGAAATTAGAGGACCAGGAACCTCTGAAAGGGGTGGCAGGATAGGTTTGGGTGGGGCTGACAACAGGAAGGTTGGTTGAAAGCTTGTATGAGGAGGAAGAAGATGGAGAGATTGAACAAGATAGACTCAAGGCTTAGGAGCTGGGACCACCGAGGACAGAAATAAAGACAATTTACTAATGGAGGTGGGTTCATTGAAAGCTTGTACTGAACGGTAATGCCTCCACTCGTACCCCATCTCCCTTACCCGACTTAGCTGGAAGAATGCTGAAAAAGGCTTCCACCTCCTCAATTCCCACCCCCACCCCCAGGCAGGAGTGTGGAGGAGTAATCTCATTGGGAAACTGTCCAGCTCAAGAGAAAAACTCTACAGAATCAGTTATTTGTCTCCCAGTACAACTTTGGTGCAGCCCCCCTGTCTTCAAACCTCCCACACGTGCTCAATGCTTTCAAACAGATTTTTTTCACTTATAATTGTGAACCAACCATCAAGGACCATCATATATTTCAGGGAAGCCTCCAACATCAAAGATAGACCAAAATAAACACATGAGGGAAAATGGGGGGGGGGGGGCTTAGAAGACACAGAGACAATGCAGGGAGAGAAAAATATATATATTGAAGTAAAAAGAGATACTGTGTTCGTTCTTAAAATAATGATAATTATTTTAAAATACTAGGATGCTTTTTAAAGAGAGAGAGGGCATTCACAGAATAAGAAACACTCATGGAGATTACAAATATGACAGAAAAAAATTCAATAAGAGAGGTGAAAATAAAGTTGAGGAAATCTACTGAGGAAAATAAAACAGAAATAAAAACAAATTAGGAAGTAGGAAAGATGAAAACAGATACAAATCCAGAAGGCTCAATATCTGCTTATTAAGAGTTGCAAAAAGAAAACACAGAGAAATGAATTCATGATAGGATCCCAGAACTGAAGTACATTAGTTTCCAAATCAAAAGGGCCAATGGCTACTCAACGCAGTGAATGAAAAGAGATCTAAACCAAGGCACATCATTGTGAAATCTCAGGACTCCAGGGATAAAGAGGAGATCCCAAAAACTTCTAGAAAGGAAAAAGGTCATGCTCAGAAAAGCCGAGGAATCAGAATGGCACCAGACTTCAGGACAGCAGTACTGGACAGTAAGGGACGAAGACACGAGGGCCTTCAACAGGTCTTTTTTTTTTTTTTCCTTAGAAAGGCAGACTGCCACGTGCAGCACCTCATTTGGATGTGTCTGGAGTCTTGGAAGCTTGACTACCCTATGTTCTCCTACACATGGACCTTGAGAGCTTGTTTGGAGGTTCTAGCAGGGGAGCGCAGCTACTCATATACCCTTGACTGAAGAACGGTCCTCCTGTATCGGAGAAGTTCGTCCTCTTTGACCAAGCGCGCAGCTTCAGGAGCAACGCACATGGAGCGGTGAGGGAGGAAGGGGACACCCGCCTAGCCAGCCAGGTCAGCCAGATCAACCCTGGTAATCAATGGGGTGACAGATGTTGCAGCCAGATCACCCTCTCATCCCTTCAACAGGTCTTAAAAAGGAAAAATGATTTATGACTGTGACTTCTATGTTCAACCAAAGTATAAACTAATCATGAGGATAGAATAAAGGTATTTTTCAGGCATACACTGTTTCAAACATTCACTTGCCATTCACCCATTCTCTAGAAGATACAAACTAAGATCCCTGGGAAAAGGTAGGCCTAACACATGAAGGAGGTAGAGAGAATTCCCAGGATGAAGATGAAGGGAAGTTTCAGAATAATCGTTAAGCATCAATCCAAAGGAAAAAGCAGTCCATATCAGAGGTGAGAGTCAGAGAAATGCAGGATTGCTGGATATTGGAGACATCCAAAAGAAAGAAAAAGAAGAAAGAGGAAAGAAAGAAAGAAAGAAAGAAAGAGGAAGAAAGAAAAGAAACTAGGATATCATCTGATGTGTTTGAATGTATTTGGAAGAATGTTATAATTCTAACAAAAATTAGAAGATGAATTAATGACAGATACAGAGAAAAGCAAACAACAATAACAACATTGAAAAGGCAATTATTGGGGCGCCTGGGTGGCTCAGTCGGTTCAGCGTCCGACTTCGGCTCAGGTCATGATCTCATGGTCCGTGAGTTTGAGCCCCACGTCAGGCTCTGTGCTGACAGCTCAGAACCTGGAGCCTGTTTCAGATTCTGTGTCTCCCCCTCTCTCTGACCCTCCCCTGTTCATGCTCTGTCTCTCTCTGTCTCAAAAATAAATAAACGTTTAAAAAAAATTTTTTTAAGAAAAGGCAATTATTAATTCCATGAAAAACAAAAAGTTATACAGGAAAGAAAAAGTAACCATAATGTACTACATAGCTCTTCTTTGAACAAAGCTTACATAAATACTAATGTAAATATTAATATTGATTTGATAAAAATTGTTATATAACTAGAAGGGAGAGGCATAAGGGAGCTAAAATCTCCCTTCCATAGTAAGATGTCCATAGAAGGAAAAATCAAGAACTAGATACTTAAGCATGATAAATGAAACTAAGATGGTAAAAAGCCTAAGAAATGGCTAAAAGTTTAAGTGATTTCCTCCCAGAAAACGGCAAAACATCAAGGAAGGAGCTATGTTTTGTTATAAGCCTTGTAGTACTATTTGATTTTTTAAAGGGTGGCATCTCTTGATTCCATATTGGTGATTTCAAAGTTGACAAAACAGGCATTCTGAGTTCTGGATCTAGTTCCCTTCCATGTTATAGGACCTCAGTTTCTTGTATGTCAAATGAGGGGCTGATGATGTCTGTCTCCTCCTTTCTCAAAATGGGGCAGTGATCAGAGCCCAGTCAGTGGAGTCTCCCCAAACACTCTTATCATCTGAACTCCTGGCACTTGATGTCCATCCCTTTTTCACAACAGTTGTAATATTTACTCACCCACTAGAGTAAACTGGAGATTTGGGGGCATCTTTATGGCGCTTGGAGGAAGTTTTTAATACATTTTCTTTTATATAAGATGATCGAAAGATTCAAAGAGTAAGGGCAGTATTGGGAGCCTTGCGCTTGGAGGAAGTTTTTAATACATTTTCTTTTATATAAGATGATGGAAAGATTCAAAGAGTAAGGGCAGTATTGGGAGCCTTGCCTCTTTTCTTTGATAACATCATGTCCTGCTTTCGGACAGTCTTTGTATCCTAAATCCGATCAAATATTTCTGGCCTGGATCACGTGGGTGGCTCAGCCGGTTAAACATCCAACTTCCACTGGAGTCATGATCTCACAGTTTATGGGCTTGAGCCCCACATCAGGCTCTGTGCTGACAGCTCAGAGCCCAGAGCCTGCTTCAGATTCTGGGTTTCCCTCTCTCTCTGCCCCTCCCCCATTCACAGTCTGTCTCCCTCTTCAAAAATAAATAAACATTTAAAAAAATTTAATGAAATTAAAAATATATATATTTTTGGCCTTTCTCCCCAAGCCAGTTGAAAACTTTCAGATGGTAGGGACCATAATTAGTGGGTTTTTTTGTTTGGTTGGTTGGTTGGTTGGGGTTTGTTTTCTGTTTTTTGTTTTTGAATTCCACATTGAACATGATAGTGGTTTGATAACTATCTGCTGAGCAAGCAGGGGGAGGCCTGTCCTGTCTTGGTAAGAGGTCCTGCAGTGCATATGAGTGTAAAGGGAGATATTTATTTTAAAAGAGAATAAAAAGAGCAGGATGATGGTGGGGGATTGTGGTCAAAGAGCCTGAGACACTGCTTGAGTGGTTTTCTGTACCACCCCTGTTTCTATTTTTTGCTCATTGCTTTGTCCAGTTCCTGGATGCATCACTGGGTTAGGAACCAGAAAACACCAAGACTAGCTATGCTTTGCCACTTATATACTGGGTGACCTTGAGGAAGTCAGATATGGTCATTTGTCCTCATTTCTTCTCCCGTAGTATAAAAGGATTGGACTAGATGCTACAGACCCTTCTCATGCTAACATTGTAGAAATCATGACTGTTTACAAATAAGCGGACACACTGACAGGCTGCTGGAGGGCCCCATGATGCCCTGCAGAAAGAGAATGGCCTGAATGGCAATGGCATTGTTAAATATATAGAAAAGAAGGAATAATAGCACCAGGTGGCAGAGGGCCCAGCCAGGCGACAGATGTGAAAGGGGAAGTAAAATGCTGTGCAAGTAAACTGCAGGTGGAATAATTCATGAAGAGAAGAGCACCTCCTTTCATTTCACTTAAGGTAACTTTGGAAAGAAGGTGCCATTCACCTGTACAGTCTGAGCCCACTGCGGAGCTCAGTAATTCCAGAAAATAGTGGTGATATTATTTCCATCAAAGTCACTGATTTTCAAGAGGCTCACTGGTGGGGGGAAAAAGCCAGGGAGCATTTGGTGTGCAGATTGGGAAGGGCTGAGGTGCGGGGCGGGGAAATCTGGAAAGCCGCTGTATAATCACAAGTTATGGAGAACTACAGTGCTGAGTCTGCCCAGCACACTTGTACACACCTCACCTTTGGGGAAGACCCCCTCCCACACCACAGCTCTCCTGAGAAATGCTCCTTCTCCCTTCTCCCCAACTCTGGTGTCAGAGGGGAGTCCCCATGTTCTTCCATAACTCTGCCTCCCGGGTATGGTCATTTGGTTGCCAATGGATACTTACTCTCGCCTGAACTCATCATGGTGCCCACTCACCTGGCTCGGTTGGGCCAGGGAATAAATCTGTGACCAGAGTCTGGCCAATTAGTCAACTTAATTAGGATATTTCAAATTGCAGCTGGGTAAAAAGAGCCAGATCCTCTTGTATTGTGTCAAAGCTTGGTGTGAGCCCACCTATGCTGAGTGAATGAAGCTCCTAGGTAGGAAAGAGACTTCTAGGAGCTACTGAGTAATTGATTCCCGATAGCCCTAGGGTAACTAGCATCTGAAAAAGTAAAGCCCTCATTTGAGGTTCTAGAATCCTCTCATAGAATTCCCCTATTCCCTTAAGCTATGTTGAGTTGTTTCTGTTACTTGGAACTAAGAGTCCTACCTAATGCTCCAAATCTAATTGAATATTTAAAAAGCCAGGCTTTCTCATGTATTGGACTATCGCAATTTTTAATTTCGAATCAGTTCCTAGAATTAGTTCTAGAATTAGTTCCTAGAATTATTTCAATGACTTGAAATACAATTTCTACCAATTTTGGAGCCAATAAAATAATTTTGCTTAAAAATAAATTAATGTTTAAGATTTTTCTGAAGATTTGATCCAGATTCTTCCATAACGAACCTTCCAGTGATAAAATAACACAGTCAGGCAAATGTGAAACAAGGGCATTATCCTGCTGTTTGCTTGACACAGTCATGTTTTTCAAGTTCATTCTTCAAAATAAACATTTGCCTCTAAATGCTTTTGCTACGACTGCTGGGTTTTTTTATTATTATTATTTACTTATTTTTGAGAGAATAAAGAGTGGGGGGAGCAGAGAGAGAGGGAGAGAGAATCCCAAGCAGGGACTGGGGCCTGAACCTATGAACCATAGGATTATGACCTGAGCCAAAATCAAGAGCCAGACATTTAACTGATGGAGCTACCCCGGCGCCCCTACTGTTTCTTTAGCCAAGCCTAGCAAATAACCCGGGTTGCTGTTGTATGATATATGTGCCATTATTTCCCTCCTATGCCCATGGTGGACACTGCGAATGGACCACAGGGCTCTCATCCCCTAAACTAGAGTCTCCAAGTTGTCTCAATACAGCTTTCCAAGTATCTCCATGAGTTGACCAGAGGTGGCAAGTGAACAAAACCTATTTCCCCTTCCTGAACTAGGAAGTTTCAATTCTAGTTTGCATTAAGCTCCTCAATGGAATTCATTCATGCACTTATTAATTCACTCAGAAAATATTTACTTAGTGCCTTTGGGGGTGGGGGCAGGGCAAGGCCCTGTTCTAGGTGCTCTGGACACATGGTAAAGAAAACAGAGACTGTTTTTGTGGAGCTTATGTGAACATGGAAACAAATAAGTGATGTAAGCATGGCAAGCACTAAGAGTAAAAACTGAATGAGAGGAGCAGAGAGTAAGAAGGATCCGAGGTACATTTAAAATATAGGAGGTGACATTTGAGCAGACACCTGAGTGAGGCTGAGGAGTCAGTCATGCAAAGATCTGGGGGAGAGACTTTCAGGTCAAAGGAACACAAATCAAAGGCCCTGCGTAGCACTGAGTTCTGCAGAGTGTACAGGGGAGGTGTGTAGGAGACAAGGTCAGAAGGATGGGCAGGGCCACATCATGTGGAGCCGTGGTAGGGTGTAGGATTGGTACAGTGCACATCTGAAACGGTGAATAGTTCATACTTGGGGCAACGCATCAACATTAAGAGTTTGTTCTGTTGATTTTATCTTTTTTGCAACCATTTTCAAAAGTACAATTGGATTTCATGGTGACTAGTCGCCTCTCCCACCTCTGCCCCCAGCCCCTTATTTTCCCTCCCTACAATGACCCTTGATATCTCATGTGTCCTTCTTAGAGATATGTTGCGCATCTGCAAGAACATTCCAATATGTGTTTTTAAACCTCCTATGTTACACCAGTGTTAATATACTATGCATATCATGCTTCACCTTATAAGGAATTTTAGGAAAGTTGGCTCAGGATTAGTTGGGAATGAATAAAGGTAGCAGAACAAACACACTTTAGTTTCTCCCTTCTTTCTCTCCACAAATATCAGAAAATATACTAAAGGATTTGGAAATACTATACTACTGACTTTAAGATATGGCCTAGTCAACCACGTTCTTAGAGTCAACAAGCAATCTATATGTACAAACCTATCAGTCTGATTCTTCAGAGTCAATGACACTCTTGTTGAGGAATGATGGAAAGGGCAGAAAACCCAAGAAACTAGGGCTCAGTTTCTTCTGGCTCCATCGCCAATTTCCTGTATGACCTTGGGTAAGCCACTACAAAGTTGAAAGAAGGAAGGGTGGGAGAGAGAGAGAGAGGAAGGAAAGAAGGAAGGGGTGTTGGTTTGGGCTAAGTCTCTCCCTGAGAATAGAAGTGTGTGTGTGTGTGTGTGTGTGTGTGTGTGTGTGTCAAGAACAAAAGGGACAAACTCCATGCCCTTGGGGAGTTTATATTCTAACGGATGAAAAAGGAGACAAACAACATAAATAATTGAAATATGTAATATATTAAATAACAGTAAGTGCTAAGGAAGAAAAATAAAGCAGGAAATGGGGCAGGGAAGTAGAGGGGAGTTTAGATAAGAGTGTCCAGTCAATGTCTGGTTGAGAAGGTGATACTGGAATAAGAATCTGAACGGAGTGAAGGAGCCCGCATGGGAGGTTTAGGTTAGGAGGCAGACAGGACAGCAAGAGCAAAGGCCACAGACGTGAAAGCTGCGTGGCAAAGACAAGAGGTTGGAAGAGCAGAAACAAAGAAAGTATCCAGGACATTGGTGGTATCATGGAGCTGCCTCTAGACATCTCTTTCAGTCACAAAAGAAACCCCTACAGGGACACCTGGGTGGCTCAGTCAGTTAAGCGTCCGACCCTTGATTTCAGCTCAGGTTGTGGTCTCATGGGTTCAAGCCCCACGTCGGGCTCTCTGCTGTCAGCACAGACCCCGCTTTGGATCCTCTGTTCCCTTCTCTCTCTGCCCCTCCCCCACTCTCTCTCTTTCTCTCTCAAAAGTAAACATTAAAAAAAATTAAAAGAAAAGGAAAAAGCAAAATACAATTATATATACACACATACATATATATCTTTCTCTGAAGGAAGTGAATACATACATACATACACATATACATGATAAATACAAATATTTTTAACTATGCTTTGTAAAGCTTATGGAGAAAAAAAAACTAAAAACAAAAAGCTAATTGTGGCATAACTTTTAGAAGATTATAATTTATATTTGCCTTTCTTGTTAATGAGTTTAAACTATGGTTATTTGAGGGGCACCTGGGTGGCTCAGTTGGTTGAATGTCTGACTTCAGCTCAGGTCATGATCTCATGGTTCGTGGGTTCGAACACTGAATCGAGATCTGTGCTGACAGCTCAGATCCTGGAGCCTACCTCTGTTTCTGTATCTCCCTCTCTCTGCCCCTCCCTCACTCATGCTCTGTCTCTTTCTCTCTCTCAAAAATAAATAAACATTAAAAAAATTTTTTAACTACGATTATTTGAAATATACCTTATTCAAACAAACAAGTAAAATAGGGAATGGGGTAGCGGGCCTATATGCTTTCACAGAATGTACCCCTGCAGAGAATTCAGAAAGGAAAGTATAGTGTTTAGACAGAGGACTTGGTTCTTTGTCTCAAGTGCACATACTGTATTGATAAAATTTCTATTTGAAAATTCAGATGTTCAAAGCAGCAGGTTAAACACCATTCTGTCCTTCATTCCTTGGCTGGCCCCCTCGGTGACTGAATCCTTTGCTGTTAGAAAGGCCAAGCATGGAATGATGCCTCTCATGTGGCCCTTTGCAAACTCCTCCTTGAGTTCTGGCATCATGGGCACTTGCCTAGCCAGCAGTGGGGACACCTATCCTATAAAAGTTTGGGGAAGGGCCTTCCCTTGTATCCACAGGGGGGAACCTGTTCTCAGAAAGAACCAGTCATCAGCTCGTATTTCTCCCATTCACAGCCAGAGTCTTTCCTTCCCCAGTTTAACTGATGTCTTTCCTTTGACTTCAAGTACCTCTGTGTTGCCAACTCTTAAATATGTATCTCTGGTTTGGACTTTTCTCCTAAACTCTAAATTCCTATGTCAATTGCTTCCTGCTCTTCTATCCTTAAAATGTCCCAAAGTTACACCTAAGACTGAGCTCACAGACTGCCTCATAAATATTTCTCTTCTACATTCCCTGTCTCTATCAAAGATGACACAAGGGGCGCCTGGGTGGCTCAGTCGGTTGAGTGCCCGACTTGGGCTCAGGTCATGTTCTCGCGGTTCATAGTTCGAGCCCCCGCTTCTGGCTCTGTCCAGCTCAGAGCCTGGAGCCTCTTCCGATTCTGTGTCTCCCTCTCTCTGGCCCTCCCCCACTCATGCTCAGTCTTTCTCTCTCTCAAAAATAAATAAGGATTAAAAAAATTTTTTTTTTAAAGATGACAGAAGCCGGAGATCTCAATATCATTCTTACCCCTCCTCTCTCTCTCCACCCACATCAAGTTAGTCACTAAGCTGCATCCATTCTCACTGCTTTACATCTTCTTATTACAGTGCCCTTCCCTACTCGTTGCCAGAGTTCAGGTCCTTGTTTGACATGTCATTCATTCATTCAGGATCTAGGATATGTTGGTGAACAAGACAAGGATGACTCCTTCCCTCGTGAAGGATATTTGAGATGGCAAAAGACAATAATTAAAAAACCCAAAGAATCACACATTTATCATATACTAAAGTAAGAGAAGGTGAGATTAAAACTGAGACTTCATGGGCAAGAAGGTAGAGTTATGGGGAGAGCCCAAGGACAAGCACTTTAGGCAAGAGAAACAGGAAATAAATGCAAAGGTCCTGAGGTAGAAAGAGCTTGCCATCTCTGAGAAAGATACTGATAAAAGGCCCTGAAGCTGTACTATTCCTTGAAAAGGAAGTGGTTCAAGATGGCATGGAGAAGTAGACAGGCCCTTCTGGGCACTAAGGAGAAGTCTGGCTTTTATTTTAATCTATTGGAAAATTTTAAGCATGAGAGTGAGATGTCTTCCTGGGTCCACTCCTTACTTCTTCAATATGGCTTCCAAGTTGCTTTTTCTATGACAAAACTCTAATTATGTGTCTCTGTGGTTTTAAATCTTTCAATGGCTTGGGATGCCTGGGTGACTCAGTTAAGCATCAGACTCTTGATTTCGACTCAGGTCATGATCACTCGGTTTGTGAGGTCGAGCCCCAAGTCAGGCTCCGCACTGATAGTGCAGAGCCTGCTTGGGATACTCTCTCTCTCTCTCTCAAAACTAAATAATAAACTTTTAAAAAAGAAAAAGAACTTTAAATCTTTCAAAGGCTTTCGTTTGTCTATAGTTCAAACTCCTGAGCCTGGCCCACAAGCGCCTTCATGATCTTGCCCATGCTTTTCCCATTCTTATTTCTCCCTGTACCTCCTTCTCCCCTTTGCTTTGGCCATGCAGTGTGACTACTGGATCCCCTGATGGCTTCTGCTATTTCACCACCGTGTCTTTACTCATGATTTATCTCTTCTGAGCACAGTGTCCCTTACCCCATCATCTGCTCATCTTTTAAGACAAAGATCAAATGTCACCTTATCTGTGTAATCTCTCCTGATCACTATGTCCAAGCAGAATGTACCATTCCCTCCTTTGGGTCCTCAGTGTGCCCTGGATGAACTTCTAGCAAAAGCCCTTTGTGCTTATGGAACTTCTGAGTTTGCTTACATCTTTCCCTGTTTACACATGAGCCTCTTTTAGTCCTGTTCATTTCCTACCACTTAGCATAGATCTTGGCATACTTTATTGTAGAAAGAAGATGAGTTTCCCTCCGTTGTGCATATTTAGAGTACACATGACAGTTCTTCCAAAGTAGGAAGAGCCCAGAAACATGGGGCTCAGTAAGAATTTTAATGAAAATGTCAGATGAGACTTATAGCAGACCCACCTGTCGTTGAGCTGAGTGTCCCCACCATTAGCTCCATCAGAGCGTTGATTCTCATTGGCAAGGATGGAACTGGGAAGAGGTCTGAGTAGGTAAAAATATCTAGGTTTTGGAACCTATTTCCTTGTTAGGCACCTCTTGGCATATTGCAGTGGCCACGTCATCGGACATGTCTGTAGTGCTCACTCAGTAACAGGTGGCACGAGGGATCCATTAGCTGGTGGGTGTGGGACTGTTGGAGACTAAGCTCATCATTTTATACTTTTCTGCTACGTGGTCAGCACTGTGGAGTGTGAGCTGCAGAGAATAAAGAGGCAAATAACTTGTTCCCTGTGTTTGGGGAAGGGAGAACATGGTTATATCTATAGAAGACATTAATTGATAGTCGTCAATTAATGCATTAGAGACGTAACCAGAAAATAACCTAGGACTGCACCATCAAGAGCTGGATGAAGTGTTCTAGGCAATAGCCACCGTGGATTTTTCCAGGGTCTCTTGATTTTGATGTCGAAGGCCAATATGTAGCTTCTTCCAGCTTGTCTACTTCTCATGGACTGGGCTGCAAAGAGAATCAGGAAATGACTCTGCCAAGTGCTCACAGCAGTTTCTCTGCTGTTTATTCAGAGTGCTTGCTGTGTACTGAGAAACACATATGGGACATATGCCTGTCCTGCCTTTGCAGCAGCTGCATCTCAGAAGGTGATTCAAAATTGAGCCGGAGGAATGACGAGGTGGCAAGATTTGCTGAGCCCTGGAAAATATATGGGATGAGTGTGGTCTGCATGTGCTGCTGTCTGTGGTCAAAAGAACTGTTGTCTACTGATTCCTTTTTTTTTATGAGTTCTCACCGAGAAAAGTCATAATTGGACCCCAAAGGCAAATGTGCTCCTTGTGAAGAAGATCGATGGTAGTAAATTCTCTTGCTCCCCAAACAGCGGCAGCTGTAGCAGCTTATCCAGAGGCTTTGCCAAGAAGACATCATTGCCTGAGCCAGGATCACAAGTAGCCATACTTGGGAGAGAGCAGCTGGCTGGAGTGCAGATGAGGTGTAATCATTACCAATTTCTGAAGAAATATTTGAAAACTTAAATCGAACTACAAATTATGATGGCTCATCCTTCCATAAATCCTAATTGTGGTGACTTCATTTGGTCTTTTTTTAATGTTTACTATTCATTTTAGAGAGGGACAGAGAGACAGAGCACAAGTGGGGAAGGGGCAGAAAGAGAGGGAGACACAGAATCCAAAGCAGGATCCAGGCTCTGAGCTGTCAGCACAGAGCCCAACTTGGGACTTGAACCCACAAACCGTGAGAACATGACCTGAGCCAAAGTCGGATGCTTAACCGACTGAGCCACCCAAGTAACATTATAGCTTTTTGGTGAAGTGTTAAGTCAGTGCATCTCCTCGCTTAATGGTACAAAATTTCAGTTGACTTAAAAAAATTTTTTTTTTGCTTTCCATACATTTATTTCTTGACTCACCAATCTAATTTGATACATAAGAAGACATGGTGTGTTCAGAGCAGGGGCCCATGCAGTTCATTGCACATAAAAAACATACTGAGTATCTATTGCTTGGCTGACATATTGAGTCTTAGCTTTTTAGATCACTGCAAGACATTTCATATTAGCTAAATATCACCTAACATCAAGTCCATATTCACAAAGCTTCATTGTGTACAAAAGGTCCTTTGCAGCTTATTGTTAGCTAGCTTTTACCCTCTGAACCTCTTAAGACAGGAGGTCTTTGTATTCCCATTTGCTTGATCACAATCTTCTTTATTTTCTGCACAGGTAGAGCCTGCATCCTCAGAGGGGGAATTTAACCCTTTATCTCTCCTCTGCCCAGATGAACAGAAGAATGGGCACAATGTGTCAAACCTATTGTGAACTCCAGGCAACGCCCTGTCTCCAAACAGGCTCCAAGTGAAGTGCGGGAAGGGCAGGCACTGTTCTATATCTTTGCTCTGAATATCAGCTGTAAACAAAAACTCACTCTGGAACTAAGGACCCAAAGCTTGCTTTGAAAAAGGAAAACAAAAATGTGCACTAGCATTTGATGTTGATAAAATGTGTGACCACGTCCCAGTTAGCTAATCTGTCTTTTGATTAGCTGCTTATATTACATCACCCCATGTAACTTGGGTCTTTGCCTTCTATCGTAAGCTTAGCTGTAGTCTGTCCTTAGGGCAGTCACTCAAAAGCTTCACTTGATAGGGACCAAAAGACTCATTACCCGAAGGCAGAATTGGACACACCTGGTGTAAAAGTTACGTATCCCAGTTTCAGCTCTTGTCCGTTAGCATCTCCCCACCCCCATCGTCCATATTTAAAAATGTTGGGTGCGCATGTGCGCCAGATGATTCATCCAAGCTGCTCTGGAAGTTGTCTCTGCTGGTGACAGTAAAGCTGATCCACCCTCTCCCTCCCCTCTATCTGGTGGAAATGCAGGGCGTCAGTCTGTGGCACTGCTACCAGCACATTGTGGCCCTTCTTTATTCAGGTGGGATGCATTTAGGCAACTTGCTTCCACGCGGAGCTCTTCGTCTCCCGATCGATCGCAGTTCCCCATGGTTTCCATCTGCCTGCGCCACCCGGAATTGTGTGAGCCCTAAAAGAGGGGAAGGACCCACAGACCCCTCGGGTCCTGGGAACCCTCAGCCTTGCTCCGTGGCTGCATATCCATGGAGACTAGGCACTAACCTATGTCTCAGCTTTATCAGTGTAGGAGTCTTCGTTCTCTCTTCCTGCATCTCAGATTCTCCACTGCAAAGGTGCCAAAAAATGATTTTGAACTTTCAGTAATTTTGAGGCTGATTATATTAATAGAGATTCTGAAACCTGTAGAAATAGCAGCTCTTGGGGTTTTATTTTTTACAATATTTGGGGGACAGATCTGTGTGCCGAGGTTCAGGCTAAGCATCTAAAACCACGACTACTTTGTGGGAACTGCCCTTTTCCCCTCCCTGCTCTGCTCCCTCTATAGATTCTCACATTCTGGAGGAAAGCCAGGCTTTTTTTAAACTGTAGATTTTCAAGCTAGCCCTAGCAGGTTTCCAGCTCTCTCTCCCTCCTCCCTCTTCTTTCTTTCCCCTCCTGGCCCTTATTCAATGACTAAAGCTCTCCAGGAGTATTTATGGACCAGGGTATCTATTGTGACCTTGTGATTGCACTAATCCTTTGGCTTGAGGCTGCCCTGCTCTGACAGTCACAAGGGTGATTGGGGGTGGGAGTGGGGAGGAGGACAGTGCATCATCCAGGAGTGGTATTTATTTATAGAACAGGCCTTTTCCTTTCCCTCTGAATTGTCTGCAAAGGCAGCAGTTGTCAGAGCCTCTGGGAGATAGGTGATGGAGGCCCGCGCCTAGGTAGAGGCCAGAGTTCTTGGAGTCAGCACCAAAGGGCTCCTTTCCCCTACCTCCATGGGACAAACCCAAGGAGGCCCGAGTTCCTAGGAATGGTTGACCACTGAGCCTTATAACTTTCTCACAGCCCCAGAGGGGCAGCCAGATGCTCCTGGCTGGGCCACCTGACCCAGGGCCTCAGGGAGTGTGAGTCAAAATTCCTGCAAAACTCTGGTCTCATTCTCATGGTATTTGAGGGCTGGTAGGACTGTCGATCCCTTTGGGGTCTTTGAGGAGCAGGCTAGCGAAAAAGTCCAAACTCAGGGGTGCCTTAGACTGTTTGGCAAACCCTTCATGGTTTGACCCCTGCCTATCTCTTCCCCGACTACCTCTCTCCCCCGCTCCTCTGTACAAGCTTTCCCCTGGGCTTCCCTGGTCTCCTCTCAGCTGCATCCTACTACCCACAGGGCTCACCCCTGCTAGGCCTCTGAGCAAAGCACTCCTCCTTTGTTCTCGCTTCCTGCCTAGGCACCCCTCCTTACAGGGCCCTCATGGCCAGAGCTGCCGTCATAGTGCTCTGCTCTCTGACTCACCCCACCAGGCTATGGAGGGCCCTAACGTTGAGCACACTGCCCCGGATCGCAGAAGGAGTTTGCAGCGGGTTTGTTGAATGAACAGAAATTGCGGAGGACTCAGCAGCAGCCGACCACACACTGGACCAGTAATTACTTTTACCTTGGACACTTTTGGATACAATGCGGGGTGGGGGATGTTTGCAGGTAAAGAGGAGGGGAGGGAATGGAGAGAGGGGTGGGCGCAATTACCAGCATTCCCTTTAAGTCACCCACAGTAGGGGCCCCTGGGTGGCTCAGTTGGTTAAGCGTCCGACTTCGGCTCAGGTCATGATCTCACAGCTCGTGAGTTTGAGCCCTGTGTTGGGGTCTGTGCTGCCAGCTCAGAGCCTGGAGCCTGCTTCGGATTCTCTGTCTCCCTCTCTCTCTGCCCCAACCCACTCACATTCTGTCTCTGTCTCTCTCAAAAATAAATAAACATTAACAAAAAAAATTTTAAAGGGGCACCTGGGTGGCTCAGTCGGTTGGGCGTCCGACTTCGGCTCAGGTCATGATCTCGCAGTTTGTGAGTTCCAGCTCCGTGTCAGGCTCTGTGCTGACAGCTCAGAGCCTGGAGCCTGTTTTGGATTCTGTGTCTCCCTCTCTCTCTGCTCCTCTCTTTCAAAAATAAATAAACGCTAAAAAAAAAAAAGTCACCCACAGTAAAATGAGCTCCTCCAGCCTTTGTTTTCCTAAAGTACAGTGACAAAGGTGTGTCCAGAAGCAAACAAATGAAGCTTTAGAGGTAGAACTGTAGGCACTGGCCCACACAGGGGGAGGAAGTTGGAGGTTTTGCAGAAAGGGAAGTAGGAGCCTCCTGAAATTACAGTGGCCGGTGAGAGGGCCCTACCCGCCAGGCCCTTACCTCCCTGAGCTCCCCCTTCTCTCAGGCTGGGTGGTAGCATCTTTCTCATCCCTTTTAGTTGGGTGGCTTTAGATGGTGGCAAGTCGCTTTGAGAGGTTCTGTGTGGTGCCTGAGGACATCAGGCTTCTCTTTGTGCACTTAGTGAATCAATCAACTCCATTTCTGAAGCAACTGTTATACTTACAGAGTTGGCTTATATACCATTGGATCATGTCTATAATAAAAGAGGTAGACTGGGAACCAAGAAGCCTGGTTCCTCTTTCTCCTCCAGTGACCAGCTAGCTGCCTGCATTGGGGCAGTTGTATCTGCAAGTTCCTTCACTGCCAGGCGGTGCTCGTTGAGACTGCCCACTCGGGTTTATTTATGACCCTTTAGAGCTGACCACATAGCTGTTTTCCATTCCTAAGATTGCGCCTTAGAAAACTTGGACCCACTTTCTAAGTTCTCCCAGAGATATTAGTCTTTGTGAACTCCGATGGCCAGGGAAGTATGATAAACAAAAGCAACCCCAGAGGGACTTTGTCAAGTTCCAAATGTTTGATCTCAAAATCTGGCGGAATTTATCGGCTGAAACCACCATTGACAGAATATTTCTGGCTGACCTTTCTGCCCTCTGCGCCAGCCACCCCCATTCTGAACACTGAGCTTCTCAGCCCTTCTATTAGCATCTGCACAGATACCTCCCTTGGGATCAGAGCCTATGTTCTTCCTGGAACCGATTTAAACCCAATAGAGACTTTAAAAAATACATTTAATAGTTGGAGAGGCTCCCTTCTCCTTTTAACTTCTGAGCTCATTCCCTCTGGGAACAAAGTGACATTTAGATTCCGGTGTGTAAGTTGTTTTTTCTTTAGATCAGTTATTGTGTAAACATTCCTCTGCAAATTATTTTCACATTTTAAGGCAACTTCTTTCAAGTGTCCAGTCAGACTGATTCCTACTCTGTTCCCTTCGCTACCCTCAACTCGACTTTCTCACTCACCAACTTCCCCATTTCTCAACAACTCAAATTCAGACCAATTCTACCGTTCGTTAAAATACCTCCCTAACTTTCTGGAATTTCCATTTCTCAAGGTTATCTCCCCTGGGCCACAGCCAAGGCTAGGCCCACGAAGACAGATGAAGGCAGCGTGGGTCGAGAAGGACGAGCCCTCATTGTTCTGCCCAGGGGCGGTCAGCCGGAGGCCAGAGCTGCCCTGAGAAGGCGACTCGGGACCAACAAGACAGGCTTAGAGTGACGTGGAACACTAGCACCAAGACCAGGCAAATGGGGGAGAAGCTGTCTCATTGTGACACTGAAGCCTAGCATTCAGAAACAGAAAAGCAGGCAAACTGCCTCCTCTTCTGTTAAGAACCCAACTGCTCCTTGTAACAGGCCCACAAGAGTATCTTCACCTCATGCCTTTTCTTCTAACGTTGCTCTTGAAAGTTTTGTCTAATGTAGTGTGGTTCTCCTTATACCCACTCTTCATCTCTCAGTTTTATTTTATTTATTTTTTTTAAGTTTATTTATTTTTGAGAGAGAGAGACAGAGACAGAGTGGGAGTGGGAGAGGGGCAGAGAGAGAGGGAGACACAGAACCCAAAGCAGCCTCCAGGCCCTGAGCTGTCAGCATAGAGCTTGACACGGGGCTCAAACTCACCGACAGTGAGATCATGACCTGAGCCGATGTCAGATGCTTAACCGACTGAGCCACCCAGGTGCCCCCATCTCTCAGTTTTAAAACATGTCCCCTCATCAGGAGGGACAGCCACATGGGCCAGTCATGACTCCAGGGAACACCCGTCATACAGACTACAATATACTTTTCAAAAGAACAAGCCACTTCTTCTCTTTAAAACTTAGAGACATCTTTTATTTTTCTTCTATACATTAAGAAAGGTGAACTGGCTGTGTGGAAGGAATACCTAAGTAGTTCTACCAGTGCCACAAAGTTACTGTGTGCCACAGTGCCACAAAAGTCACCATACTATCCACACCTCTCGGCTGTAAAATAAGGGAGGTGGACTGGATCATCTCTAAGGTCTTGCCTGAGGGCAATAATCTTTTCAGATCAGCAGGAAGTGACGTTGTTCTGATCAGTAAGGTACGGGACAGGGAGCTTTGGAATAACCATTTTCTTGTATTGCCACTCTGACATTTCAAGTTGCTCAGCCTGGCTGTGACATTAGCTCTTCCCTTGCAACACCCAGGAGTTTGAAGTCCAATGAATGTGGACTCACTGGGCCAATCCTCTTCCTTGATTTTCTGAGCTTGGATCTTTTCTGCACCATTAAAACTACAGGCACTAATTTGAGGAATTAACTGAGGTGGTCACTTGAGGTCATACAGCAGCTGTGGCCCTTCAGGGTCTCACTTTTGCAAAGAAGTCAAAACAAAAGAGGCAAGAAGGTTGACCAGATAATTTTGGAAGTTTAGGTAACAAAGCATTCCATTCTAAGTTTTTTCGGGGGGCTGAATCACAGCACTTCCTGGGTTTTGTTTCCTATCAAGTCGTAACTTGGCCAACATTTTCTGGCAAAGGTCATAAACCAGTGCTGTGGAGAACAGTGGAGAAACACTTGCTTGACCAATCTCAGAGTAGTTCTGTGACGCAAGTTCCAGAAAGGAGGTTCGGGAGAGAAGGCTGTTTTCAGTTGACTGCATCCAACAAGGCTTTGTCAAGGGCTCTGGTTGTGAGGAGACAAGAGTGGAAACAGTACTCCCGAACCTTGAAATCAATTTGTAATCTAACACTTGTGAAAAATCAGAAAACGAGAGCAGTGCTTCTCAGTCACTCCGTCTATATTGCAAGTAATTCACTATTAATATGTAGCCACTAAAACTTGAAAGTGATTGTTTTGAAAATATAAATTAGAGTGGATTCAAGGTCATCTTTCAATACTGAACTTCTTTTAAAAAGTCTTCTGCAGGACTGCTAATTCCCTCTGAAAGAGAGAATTATTTTTGTTTAGGAAAATATCTTGTAGGGACATTTAGATTTTAAAAGATGGGATGGGGGCACCTGGGCAGCTCAACCATTTAAGTGTCCAACTTGATTTCGGTTCAGGTCATGGTCTCTTGGTTGGTGAGATTGAGCCCTCCATTGGCTCTGTGCTGACAGTGCAGAGCCTGCTTGGGATTGTCTCTCTCCCTCTCTCTCTCTCTCTCTCTCTCTCTGCCCTTCCACTGTGCCCTCTCTCTCTTTTTCTCTCTCTTTCAAAATAAATAAATAAACATTAAAAAAAATAAAAGATGGGACACAGAGCAGAGCCTGAACAGACAGATTCAATGGAGGAATTCGTGAATTGTTCTGCATAATAAAGAGGATGGAATCCATTTTTTTTTTTTCACTTGCTGTTGTTGTTGAAAATAGGTAAACCAGGAGGTGGAATGGTGGTGTGGTCCAGATAATGTGACTGGAAATGGGGACCCCAGAGTTAGGCCACTTAGGTTCACATCTGTAAAACCCACTATGATGTACCTTGCAACAAAGCAAATTTAGAGAGAAGAGAATTGGTTTCCACCCTCTGCCCATCTCCCATTCTCAGCCAGCGTTGGGTAAGGTTCTTTCTTTTCTTCTTCTTTTTTTTTAAATTGTGGTAAAATACACACAACACAGAATTTCTTATTTTAATCACTTTTAAGTGCACAGTTCAGTAGCATTGAGAACATTCACATGGTTGTGGTGGCCTAAGGTTCTTATTTTCTCTGGCGGAGGGGAGTGTGTGAGGGAAGGGTGACCCGACCCCAAAGACAGAAGGAATGTTTGGCATTTCTGGTGTTCTCCCAGCCCATCTCCCTGGCACCATGTAGCCTGGAGATTCCTGAAATTGCCATTCTGGAAGTCCAGTTAACCACAGGACCAGAGATTGACCCTATCAGTATTTAATCCAGAGTGGTCAGTCACCACTAGGTGGTTGGTGCCAGCCTATAGGATGGAGTCCAATAGCACAGCTGGACGTCTAGAATGCCAAGCCAGCAACTAGCACAAGCTCACACCAGCCCTATCACTAACCTCCCAATAAGGCAATCCCGCCTTTTGGGGATTGAAAAATTTGGGCCCTAAATATTTCTTATGGAGGGGTTTACCGTGTATATAAACATATAGGTATATCTAGCACATAATAAGCACTCTAGAAGTCCTAGATATTACTGGACATGTCTAATAACAATGTAAGTTGTGGCATTCCTGTGATGTTAGCTTGCTGTTCTGCAGTGGTTCTACATCTACAAGACTTCTTTATTATTGTTGTTGTTGCTATTACTTTGGTGAAGATTAAAAAAGATGCTAACGGGGGGCGCCTGGGTGGCTCAGTCAGTTAAGTGTCTGACTTCAGCTCAGGTCATGATCTTGCGGTTGGTGGATTCGAGCTCCACATTGTGCTCTCTGCTGTCAGATCAGAACCCGCTTCAGATCCTCTGTCTCCCTATCTCTGCCTCTCCCCCACTTGTGCTCTCTTTTCTCTCTCTCAAAAATATATAAACATTAAAAATAAATAAATAAGATGCTAAGGTACATTTTTGAGCCAATGCAAGCATAAAGATACAGAAATATCCATTAGATTCAGGATGAAGAATAAGAATTCACTAGAGGAAGGAAGCTAGCTCCAAAGTTCAGCATAAGAAGGTAAGCCTCTAGAATTCTCAGTAATTTGGGGGAGAGTATTGGACTTTTCACGTAAGGCAGGGAATGCAGATTCAAGTCAAGCCTACCTCTATCACCAAGGAGACCCCTAGGTAATAACTAAGTCACTCATAAAGTCATCCCATTCAATGCCCAATGGGGACTGTGCAAATTCTAGGCGTCCTGACCAAGGGAGTATTCATCACATGCATAGAGCATAGACGTGCTAAGCTGGCCTGGATTTTAACTCTGATTCTGCCACATGCTACCACATGTCATTGGACAAGTTTACTTGCTCTAGATTCCTCATCTACAAAATGGGGATAATAAGATAAGGTGTCCATGAAGTCTGGAAACAGAGGAAATATACATTACATCATGAAGGACATCTTCTAGCTATAAAAAATCTATTTTATGGACACTGTAGTAGTGAATTCTGTTGGGGAAAAAATTGCCACTTTGAAATAGGCAAAGAAACGCTTAGTGATTAGCTTATGCATCTGTGTTACGTCCATCTTTCATCTTTGAGCTTCTTTTCAACTCTATAAATTGTAGGAAGCTGATACCAATGAAAACAATTTTTGTCCATAGAAATGCCAATGAACTGTGTCACATAGAATGCATTATTGCCTTGAAGATAGACCCCTTTTTGTCTCTATACATTTATTTCAGAATTCCCTATTGTCTCTGTAGGCTCTTTGGGTTCCCTTCTGAGCCACTTAAACATTTTATAGGTTCCCTCATTAATACATGAGTTTAATAAAATCTCTGATGTGCGTTCATTTTATATATCCGAACAAAAGTCATGATTATACCCTCTTCTAAAACTTTTTTTAACACTTCCTAGGGTTACTCTGAAGACCAAGTGGGTTAATGCATGTACAATCTTGAGAGTGTGCTTGGCACACAGAAGCACGAAGTGTTCGTGAGGATTGTTCTTATCTATGATACGCACTCAGTTCACTGTGATGTCACTATTAAGGTCTTTTTCCTGTGTTAGACTCCACTTCTCTCTACAGTGTGAGGCCCATTAGGACAGGACCTTTGTAACTCCAGCACAGAGAACAGCAGAACCAAACTCTAAGAAAGAACAGAGTAGGGGCACCTGGGTGGCTCTGTTGGTTAAGCATCCAACTTCAGCTTGGGTCATGATCTCATAGTCTGTGAGTTCGAGCCCCTCATTGGGCTCTGTGCTGATAGCTCAGAGCCTAGAGCCTGCTTGGATTCTGTGTCTCCCCCTCTCTCTGCCCCTCCCTGCCTCATGCTCTCTCTTCCTCTCTCAAAAATAAATGAACATTAAAAAATTTTTAAAAAAGAAAGAAAGGACACAGACAGTCAATAGATTATTTGGATATAACAGGAATTGGCCTTTTGCCGGGGGGGGGGGGTGGTGGTGGTGGTAAAGGACTAGATAGTTAATATCGTAGATTCCATAGGTCAAACACTGTCTGTCACACCTACTCAACTCTGCTGTTGTGATATGAGAGCGTCACAGACATTACCTAAAAAAATGAGTGTGACTGTATTACAAAAAAACTTTATCCACAGACACTGAAACTTGAATTTAATATAATTTTCACATGACATGAAGTATGCTTCTGATTTTCTGACCACTTAAAAATGTAAAAAACCATTTTTAGCTTGAGGGCCATAGGAAAGCAGGCAGTGGGCCAGATTTGGCCTCAGGCCATCATTTGCCTGAATTAGATAACAGGTACATGAAGGGCGAGAATTATGCCTATTCACACCACCTTTGATCTGGTCCTTGTCATGTAATAGATGTTCAAAAAATATTGAATTAAGTAGCAAAGGCTTAAAGGCAAAAGGGAGACATTTTAGGAGAGTAACTTGCTAAATCGTTTCAGAAATATTCAATCTGTAGTGATGACAGGCTGATGGCTGGCTTGGCCAAGCCTGTCCTGTGGTGGCAGTGACTAGTCCCAACTGCACCAACCAAGTCCTTTATCATAATCAGTCTTAACTGAAATCTTAAGTGACTCCAATGGTTTTTACACCCTGCCTGTAAACTGCCTTAAATTCTTCTTTAGAACAAAATAGAAATAAGTCTAAATAATATCTACTGATCAAAAAAATGGGACCAGAATCACATTACAGGATGCCTTCTCCAGAGAAGCTAGAAAAACTGTCAGACTATCTTATATTGGCAGGGGTCAATTTCATAGAGCAGAATTAGGAATTTTCCAGAATTAGGAAAATGGCAGATCAGAGGCCAAAAGCACAGATAGGCCCAGAATTTGATCCACCTACATAATTGAAACAGACCCAGCTGGAATCTACAGATGCTGCCTGCTTTGCCTCTCGGTGCACATGCCTGCCTCCCCCTCACTCTTATCGTCTCCCATATAGAACAAAAGCATTTGCCTCCAGCCAAGTGAACTGTGTCCTCCCTGAAGACCACAAGTCCATGAACACTGAGGTACTAAAGGTATACACACATAGGTACAGCTGTATTTCTGTTTATGATTTGATTTCATTTACGGCTCAGGCAAATGTTAATTTGGATGGTGGACTTTCAAACAAGAATTCCATAAAAAGCATTTTTCAATGTATAACTATGACCAAATGAATTAGGAGAACCACTGTGTCAGGAGAACAGATCTGGAATAGGAAGGAAATCTGAACAGAAATTGGAAAAGAGCTCAAGTTTAAATGACACATTTAAAATATTAGTATACCAAAAAATAAAATAAAATAAAATAAAATAAAATAAAATAAAATATTAGTATACCTACACACATATGCAGGGTTAAAAAGAACACGAAGTCACAGAGCGAGTCTGAACTCCCGGTATTTTATAGGTGATGAAAGGGGTCCACGGTATTACGGTGACTGTCCAGAGCCCCACCACAGAGGCCAGGTCTGGCACCCAGCTCTCTTCTCAACCAGACTCGGGTGCTTTGCAAAGAAGATGCAGGGAAGAAAAGGAAAGGGGTCTTTCTTTCATCTATGGCAAATCATCATACATCGATTTGTAGCTTTAAAAGATGTACTAAGGTAATATACCTTATTGGAAAAGAGGTGGCCCACGATACCACCACTCAGCTATAACCACAGTAATGCTTGTTTCTAAGGTGGGGTGAAGAGCTCTTAGTCCTTCCTTGTCCCTTTGTGGAACATACCACAAAAGTACAATAATGCTTGAAAAAAGAAGGGGAAACCCTGGGGAATACAAGGGAGAAAGAAATGGATTAAGCTTCCCCCATCGGCACCTACCCGGGACTTGGCACATAGTGAATGCTCAGTAAACACTCAGACCCTCTTGGAACCCTGTAATGGTAGGATAAGAAATAGGGAAGGGGAGAAGTAGAGAGCTAATGACAAGAGAAGGAAGAAACGTCTAAAGAATCCTTGCAACTTGCCTATAAATCTAAAATTATTCCAAACTGGGTTAAAATGTTTAGAGACGCTGGTGGTTATTTCAATAAATATTCCAATTGACCCATTATTTCACCATTCCTCTGGAATTCTCTGATTTCCACCTGTGTGACATTGTGCTGAAACTTCTTGGTTTTTTCCTTAGGCCTATTTCACTGACTCAGACTCCCGGATTCAACTTCAAATTTTATCACACTTCTAAAAACATCTGGTAACTTCATGACTTAGTCACTTATTCGCTGAACACAAGCATCCTAATTGCTTGTGTTATTCACTTGAAGAATGGCATTCATGGTAACAGAAAATCACCCAAATCTGGTCAAGATTTTGATAATTTACTGCTTATGTACGCATTTATAATTTTGAACTAGGGGCGCCTGGGTGGCTTGGTCGGTTAAGTGTCCGACTTCAGCTCAGGTCATGATCTCAAAGTTTGTGAGTTCAAGCCCTGCGTCGGGCTCTGTGCTGACAGCTCAGAGCCTGGAGCCTGCTTTGGATTCTGTGTCTCCCTCTCTCTCTGCCCCTCCCCTGCTTGCACTCTGTCTCTCTCTCAAAAATAAATAAACATTAAAAAAATTAAAAAAATATAATTTAGACTTGAACTGTGCAAACGGAGTTTAGGATAAGAACTTGTAATCAGGGAGGTCTTGCTTCTAACAGAGGGGGTTTCACTTTTTTGGACCTGGGTCAGGTTAGCTTGTAGTACTGGTAGCAAAACAGAAATGGGGCTTTGAACCTAAGGAGCCCGCCCTCTGCTGCCACGGAGGAGGGAGCATTCAGGACGGTGGCGACTGTGGAAAGCAGAGAATTTTGCTGTCATTCTTTTTCCAAATAGGTTTTAGTTTTTAGAGCACTTTTGGGCTTGCAGGCTTTTATTCTTTATCCCCCCAACTTCCTCTTTTCTTTCCCTCTCAACCGAGCATTAGGAAGGAATTTTTATTATGTCCTCTTTTCTGAACGCAGCTTCATGTTCCTGTTCTAGTTTTGACTTCTTCAAGTTACTATAAACCGTGGTTGTTGGTTACTGAGTGTTCTAACCCTGTAGCTTACTTTTAAGAGATGGACGTTGCAGTTGTAAGTTCTTTTTTGCTCCCACAAAACACGTGACTGATTCCACACACCCCCCCCTTCCCCATAACCTGCAGTTAGTGGCTTTCAAAATTTCAAGTTGTCTTTGGTTTTGTTTTGTTTTGTTGTTTTAACTTCTCAGACCATCAAACTAAGTCATTTAAAATTGCAAGCCAGTGCACCTATGTGTAGGTGAAATACAAGTTCCACAGCTCGGTGCTTCCCTTCACTGTTCATTCTTACAACGAGCATTCTTTTCTGGTTTCTATTTCACATGCTCCCAAATGGGTTTTGACTCGCAGTTGGAGTGGAGCCCCCCAGTGACCATTCATACACATTTGCACTGGAAGCTGCTGCAGGAAATAGGCTATTTTAGACCTCTTATTTTTTTGCCGAAAGCTAGTAATGTTACAAAGATCAATTGAAAGGGCAAAGGAAAAAAATGTGTCTGGAAAAACCAGAACTTTATAAATGACAAATTACAGTAAATGCCACCCTTCTGGTGGAATCTCAGGTACGTTCTTCATTGCTCGGCACCTTGAGGTCTGAACTGGTCTGTCTGGACTCTTAAGATTTTTGTAAAATATGGTGACTATGCCTGAATACATCAAATTAACCAACTGCGCTGTCATTTTTGATGTCTGGAACAAAAAATTCCTACGTTTATAGAATGTCTTACGGTTGAATACTTGTGATTATGAGTTTGCACATCTTGAGAACTCAACACGTTTTGGCAATGGAATTTTTCTCAGAAAGGCAAGATGATACAGGCTGGCTGTCTCCACAGGGTGCACAACCCAACGCCTGAGTCCGTGGGCATGGTGCCCTGAAACTGTTCAGCACAGGTCAGCTTGAGTCATGGGCGTGATGGGGACAGTGGCTGTAATACACTCTTGGGAGATGCTTGGAGGATAAAACCCGACCTCATCCTGCGGACAAAACCGAGGCCTAGATTGGAGCAGTTGGCCTGAGAAAATGAGCACAAACCTGGATGTTGGCTTGGGACTTGGGCCCAGGCCTTTTCCCTTCCTGTGTGATGTGGGCTGGCGCTCACCTCTCTGAACGCTGCGGCCACAGTGGACGCTGAAAACAGCCCCTGGGACCCACCATCTTGTGGCAAGTCCACTATTGTCCGTACATCTGAAGACAGGCCTTTCCAGAACGCTTTTGAAAGGGAAACCGGGAGACCTTTTGCCTTCTAGTCAGCACTTTGGGCAGACCTGTGAAATCAGAAATCAGAGGAAGGGACCTGCTAGCATTCTCAGTCCAAAGGAGGGGGTTGAGGCCTGACTCAATGCAGTTGACAAAAACCGGGACTAGGACCCATGGCTCCGTCTCCCGTGCCAAGCTCTTTCTGCAAAGCCAGGATGCCCGAGAGGTAGAACTGGAGTTCCATTTTCCCGTAACAGTGCCTTTCAATACAGTAACCAATTATTCATCTCTGACTAGGTTTCACGTTCTCACACTCCTGAATTGTGGGGACACTATGCAACAGCCTCTCTGACATCCGCTGAAATATTCCCACTTGAGATAAGGAAAGGACGAGAAAATTCATTTGGTGAATAAAAGGTCATCCTCTGCACTCTTGAAGGGTACGTTCCAAAGTGTCCCCCAACATGGAGTTGGCCTTGAGGATGGGATTTGAGATCAGAGACCTGGGTTCCCATGCCAACTCCACCTTCCAGTTAACTCCTTCGTGGCCAGTGTTCTTCAACCTCATTTTCCCCATCGGTTAAAAAAAAATTCCACCGGCATGGAATTGTTGATGTGACATGTTTGTAAAGGCACCTATCTGGTGCACAGAGGACTCAAATGTCACTTATCTTTTCCTTTAAATTAGCTAAAAAGTGAAATTGTTAACTGAATTCTATCTTTGGTCTGTTCTTGCATAATATATATTCCCACGAAGACCCACATATTCTGCTGAAGGAAAACTAGAGATCAGAGATCTATCATTTCACAGCTGGTACAGGTGTGTGTGGGGGGGGGCATGGGAGGGGGCTTGGAACAGTCTGTGGTACCAACAGCGGCTTCCATTCCCATTTCATTGCTCAATCACCCCAACTCTGGGATGTGATTTCGGCGAATCCTCCACACTTCTTCCTATTAACCTCAAATAAAAGAACAAAGTTAGGTAACTGAAGTTTCTGAAGCCTTGTTAGAGATGTCTCATAGCAAAATCATTTGGCTCTAAGGGGGGAGTCTCCATTGGAAATGTTCATCGACTCCAAGTGTTAGGTGATAATGATCACTATCCCTTAAGGACCCAAGGGCCAGGCACTATGTGTGCATTCCTACAGAGTCCTCACCTCCTCTTCGGGAGGTGGCAACCCATTATCCCTAGTTAGGAAAACTGAAGCTCAGGCAGGTGACATAAGGGAGAGGCTGGATCTAAAGCCAGTCTGAGCCAAGTGTTGGTCTACATGGCCTGGTGCTCCACACGATTTGTGTGTCCTTCCCGATACATTGTCTCTCCTCCCAGACTCCTTCAGCACTTGGTGCTTGCCACAGCATGTAAGAGTTCCATGCCCTCTTGTCCCGTTTTGGGGGGTTAGATTTATCTGTAAGCACCATTGTGTCCCCATCCTCGGGCACCTTAGATAAGATAACCTACAAGTCACAACCGGGCAAAGAAATGTAGATTAGGAATGGCTTTCTGCTGGGAAAGAAATTTTAATCGGCATTATCACTTATATTTCAGTGAACTTTCAGTCAAATGTGAAAACAACTTCTTTTGCCAACCAGCCGTGGAAACTTTGCACAGTTCACTTTGAACTCTGCAGAGGCAGGAAGTATTTATTTGGTAAATACTTATTTGGTAAATGCATGCAGAAAAGAGGCATTTTGTTTGGTCCTCATATACCTATAAACTTAGAAAATGCCTACATTATCCAAACATGAGAGGTCTTGTTTTTAAAGAGCTTGAAAAGGACGAAGTGACAATTTTGTTGCCCATTTTGAGTGCTGCACAATCTTGGCCACATTTCTCCCCAGGCCTGTTTCTATAAATGCAAAAGGACTTAAGTCAGTAGACTGTTTTTTCATACTTTGACCACCAGCCATAGCAAGAAATTAGTTTTTTGTCATGACCTAGTACACACACACTTCTGAAACAGATTTCATGAAACACTACTTACCCTGGTGCGATTCCTTACTTCCTGTCGTGGATTCTCTTACGAAAATATGGATTGTCACTCACTAAAATGATCCCATGATCCCCCTATTTGCAAAAGTGTGAAAACAACTTTTGGTCTGATGTTACCTAAGAATAAAATTCTGTAAGAGCAGAAAGGTAATTTTCATCTTATTCTTCCCAAGAATTCTTAGAAAATGAGATTTCTACTGTCACCAGCACTTAGCGAAAGCCAGTGCCGCCTCCTGCCGGTTCAGGAGCACACTAGTGGGAAACCTTCCTTTTAGGAAGGAACTTCATAGGCTGTGATGTGTTACATGCGGCCAACGGTAAGAAAGTGACAGTGTTCTGACCCTTTGCAGTGGTTCCCCACCAGGTTGTGAAGTGCAGCCATAAGCAGCCTTTTCATTGATCTTCTCCGGCAATCAAACTCATGAAATGTCCTGCCCAGTCCCCCTACCCCTGTAAGCAGAGAGCGGCCTGGCCAGTACTGAAAAAGTTTTTCCTGGTGTTAACCTAGAAGAAACCTAAAACGTCCACTATTTCCTGTGGGCTCTCCTGCAACGTTTGCGCAGTTCTGGCTTTGTCCTGTGTTCTCCGAGGAGTCAGAGAGCTGAGTTGACTTTGGTACACAGGACTTGAAAAATGCCAGGGCAGGCAGGCAGTCTCTAAGCAAAACCAAGCAGCACTCAATTAAAAACTCTGTTTGCACAGATGCGAAGGCATGGAAATTTATACGGCAAGGTCTGAATTCCAAAGTTTGTTTGTTTTAATTACACACCCCACCAAATGCATAAAATTTCACGAAATGAGTGTAGTGAAAATGTCATCTTGTCTATTTTTAGACTGAAATATGGAGCTCTTAAAAAAGCAAGGCTGTCAGAAATGTTCACGCTCGGGGAGAAAATGACTTATAACCAGGGGAAAAACATTCACACACCCAGCTCTAACAGTGGTAAACAGTTTTTATTCAGGCAATGAAACATGGAAAAAATATATTAGTAATCATTATAATCATTTCATTTGTGTGAGTATAACTTTTACAAATATTTACCTGACATATAAAAGGGGAAGTACTGTGCATATAAAATTTATGTAGATGATTATTCCACACGACACGATCCTGACAGCAGTAGTCAGTGCAGCGTTCACGCCTCCCGACGAGAGGTTCCTCACACACTTCCCAGCACCCGAGGGGGCATAGCGGAAGCAGATGGGCAGCTGACATGTACTTGTTGGCACGTGAGTACAAACGGGCATCTACTGGCAAACACACGCTTGCTAATGGCGACACCGACAAGCTTACTGCTACCTGGGAGGTTTATAAAGGAAGGCCTGGATCCTGTCCCCGGGCGTGAGAAGGGGCTGGGAAGAAGCTGCGGGGTGGGTGGGAACGCAGGATGCCCTGTATCTGGACAGGGGGTGGAGTCAGGAGTTCAAATGTTCGTATGTCCACGTGGAAGTTCTTCACAGAGCATCGGTTTAACAATGTGACTGGGGCAGACCTTGTGTATTTCAGATACCACTAAAAGGCAGAGGGGGACAAAGTGACACCTTCACGGCCCTAGAGTGAAGAGTGGATACCGGGAAGGTTCAAGCCACACCTCAGCTGTGCCTGGCCTCCTCCAGATGGGTTAAAGCATTATTCAGACTGCCACAGGCTGGCATCACGTGGGCCATCTCCATATTAGAACTATAACCAGGATCTATATACCTATATATCTATATGTAATAGCTGTAACCATATTATAGTTAATAAAGTCATTCCTTAGGAATCTTGTTTGTCCAAATCTAACTGCATGCTAAGAGGCACAGAAATGGGATCGCATTTGGACGAAGAACTACGGAAAGTGCAATCTTTAGTCTCCAGAATGCTAGCTCTGGGCACAAGGGAGTGGGTCTTCACTGGAAATGCTGCCGTTACAGTACCTTCCAGAGGAGACCCTCAGAGAGAAGTTGTCTAGTGTATCAGTTCTTTTTACCTTTACTGTGTGGGAGACCAAGGTTTCAGTGATACACTGCTCTTCATAAAACCACTGGAATCTGGAGGCCAGTCAAACCTTTTTGGACAGAAGTCTCCTCAAAATACTACGTTATTAAAATCTTTACAGAAGATGACTTCTTAGACCTTTGGCTTGGCATTCTGGGATTCCCAGACTATATTTACTCTTTAATAAGCAAAGAATAATCTGCTATCTTTTAAATTCTTCAGAATATATACATCTTTACTTTAAAATCCTTTGCCTGAAACATTTAATCTTTCAACACCCAGTTTCTCTCTTCCCAACAAGAGGCTAAAGTAAGAACCCCAAGTCCAAGAGCAAGCTCGCACGGTCACAGTAAGACTACAGGGGCAGCAGTCACGTGTAATTCAGGCCATGGCTGCCAGTCATAGTGAAGAACCAAAGGAAATTAAAGGGAGCGTTAGAGCTTTTACTCCACTAACAAAGGATGTGCTGAATCACCTCCAACCACAGCACACAAGACTTACTGATGCTTGCTCTTCAAAACTCCATTCTGAGCTCATAGAGCCACCAATGGGCCTCCTGTTACCTTTACTTAAAATGAGCGCTTTACTCTGGCTGCTCAATCAGCCCAGGAACATTTGGGGCACTTTATGCTCCCCATTTATAAACAGGGCTAATTCGGGGCTGTCTCATAAATAGCTAAGTATCTGTGTGAGGATCGTACAAAGTGTGGGACAGGTAGAAAGGTAACTGGCTGGAAATCAAATTCAAATTGAGCTAGGCTCCAGGACGAAACACGAATCTCCCCTTGGATTCCATATCACTCTGGAAGGCTGCCAGATCCTCAGAGGTTTTCACTATCATGTGCTTCTGCACTTCCTAATTTGGGCTGGGTCTGAAGAAACTAGAAACCATGTGAGAAAACTGGGCTTCTCAATATTTCCAGAACAAAAGGTGTGGGCAGGTCACTGGCTTCCAGGAGGTTCTCCAAATAAAGTAAATCTCAGGAGGTCTGACTGTAACTGACTAGCCAACCAAGTGACAAACTGGTCTGTCTTACACTAAATCTTCCCGTTAAAATGCTTCTAGATAAAGACTATCTATCCACATTTTGGCAAAGTCAAAAACAAGAAATGGCTCTGGGTCGAGTCTCAACAAGGTTGATCACCTAGTACTCCCAAAGCTATCTGGGACAGCAGCTTCCCTTCACCTCTGCTTCCCACTCTTGTGACAGGATTTACTACCTCCTACCCAACAAGTAATGGCCCTCACATGCTTTGAAGCAAAGCTCTAGGCTAAACTCTTACTCTCCAAAATTTTGAAAGGTTTTTTTTTTTTTTTTTTTTTTGCTTTTGCTTATTTTTAAAGAGAAACAAACATAACTTCTTTCAGCCCAGGATATTCTCTTGATTTGCCAGCTCCATTTTTATTCTTGTTGGAGAATATCCATCTATTAAATGAGAAGGAAGAACATTCCCTTGTACTGGCTGTGGCCGAGAGGCCAGTGGCAAAAGTTACTTGACCAGGGCCTTTCGTAATCCTTGTGCAGCAACTTCACCCACCGGGGTTTCTTTACGGGGTCTCTTCCACCAGCATGCTAGGGAAGGATTGTCGTCACCTTGGTTTTAACACACAGCTACTTTTTAAATATGCACATGAAGCCTAAATGGAGGACCATGGATTTAGAATGGAGACCACTATAAGCCTTTCGTGCTTAAAACAGATCAATACAAAACAAATAAACATGGCTGTCTCACCAAAACACAGCAGTAAAAAGGTTTAGCAACGTTCCTTTCTGCAAAATGCACAGTTAATTTCCCTAGGAGCAGAGGACTGGCAGCAGAAACCAGTTCCAGCAACTGGAGACACGAGCAGTCCATGGGCACTATGACCGTGTGCAGAGACCACATGGAACTGCTTTCAAAGCCCACGTGATTGTCAAGTCACTTCTCCAACCACAGATCATTTCTGCTGTTCTTGTTTTGTACAAAATATTAAGACAATAGGCTTTAGAATACAGCCTAAGCACCAATTACGATAAATGCATATCGGTAAGACGTGACTTCTAGCTTTAAAGGACACTACTGACCTCCCTGGGGCTGAAGATTGCACCCATGTGAACAGTACATGGCTAAAGAAAAAATGCATGTTCGAAGATCTATAGAGGTTCTCCACGAGGCACAATTTGTTGCGGAAGTTGGATCATGCAAGAGTTTTACAAGAAAGGTACGAAAACTTACTTGTACGGAATAGAGTGCATATCACCGTGAAGAGAGTGTAAGATTAAGACAACAAGAGTGCTTTAAAACACTGCATGGATTTGGTTTTGCCTACCACATGGAGGGGAGTTCACCGGCATCACGGGGAAAATTTCCATCTTGGGTTTAAAGGCCCCCACTCCGTGACCCAAGCGCAGGAAGAGCTTGAGGAGTTTGGTTTTGAGTGCAGCTCTGCTCCCGCACTCCTCTGCTCTGGGACTCAATGCTCTTTGTTCAACAATATCCCCAACGTGATTTTTGGAGTGGTTCACATGATTTTTATAGACTGTTTTGTTAAAAATTCTACCATCTAAGTTTGAAAGGATTTTTTTGCCTTAAAATTTTTTTTGAAGAACAACACAACACACTTGTGAAAAACTGCTTCTTCACCTTCTAACTGCTACCACGGCTACAGTTACCTTTTCACTAAAGAAGATCACCTAAGCCTTTTTTTTTTTTTTTTTTTACAAGTAGATTTTCTTTGTATATCTCAAATAGCAAGATGATAAATAAAGAGTAAATGTTGATTTTGAAGCAACAAACAGAAGCAGAGGAGACTGAACTGCTTTGGGACCAACTCGCCAAACCCCAGCTTTGAGGGATTCCTGCCTGCCAGGGCCACTTGCCGTGTGGTCTGAGGACTGACCCCAAAGGGGCCGCACCTGTCAAGGCCAAGGAGGGTCCCAACACCAGGACAATGAAACACTGGCAAAAAGTCTCCCCTAGATGTAAAACCTGAGTCTGGGGTCTTTATACCTACCATTCCCTAAATTCTGAGGTTGGCACTCTAGGCCACAATTCTATTTCAAGATAGGGTTATACATTTATGGAAATACGGTCTTCTGTGGAGAAGCTCTTATTTGACTATGCTTCAGAGAAAAAAGAGCAGCATATGTAAACGTGTGTGTGCGTGTGCATGTATAAACGGGTACTCAGAGTCCCTTCTTGCTTATAAACCAGAAATAACAATAGGCCAAATTATTTCCCCAAATAAAACCACTAATGTTGAACATTAAATTTCAAAGATGAAATAAATAGGTCACCAAAAAACTTAGACAGGTGGTGGACAGAGATGAGCCCAAGTAGTAGGCACAAAATCCCAAATTTAACGAGCTTGGAAAAGAAAAGACTTTTAAATGGACTAAAGATGATCGAGAAATCATGACCCTAAACTTAGCAGCCCATCTGACTGAACCTGTCAGCAGACCGTGGTCAGACGCCCCTCCTTCCGGGCCTGTGCGATACTCCAGGGATCCTTCCAGGGCTGTTGTGTCGGCAGCAAAGCGGGACAGGCAGCAGTAGGCATGTGCTTTTTTTTAAAGTTTTTTTTTTTTTTTTCTCTGCAAAGGGGCAATTTTTCCTGGATAAGGCAAGATAACTGTGGTTAAGAGAGAAGCAGCCAAATGCAGACCTGCTGAGCTAACGAGGGGGAGACTCAGTCAGTCTTTCCCAACTTCGCAATCAGCTCATCGCAGATTTTCGTTAGTTCTTCTATTTCTTGGTTCTGAAAGACAAATGACATGGTGATGTAGGCCACTTTGCATCCTGAGATCAAGGCAATTACACCCAAATAGTCCCAAGACTGGCCACACTTTGCCTAGACATCCTGACTCAGTGGTTGGTAACTTTCCTATGTCAGAGACCCTTTAAAGAAAGGGAACCTTGTCCCCTGAAAAATGTTCGTGTCGTGTTCATAAAGTCATGCTTCAGTTGAGTAGGGATGAGGGTGACCACCGGCCCTCTGCAGCTTGCCCATAATCGTCTCAGTTCCCCAATTCTCTTGTTATCATGGGAATTACCTGTGATACTTGGTAAAAACACAAGTATTCTGGAGTCTGAGTAATCCCAGGGAACACTGTCTAGGGGTTAGCAGACCTCAAGATCGAAACCCTCGCCCTAGCTGAAGGGATGCCATACACGTGAGCACATAACTGGAGACACAGGAAGAAAAACACTAGAGGCACACACAAAAAAAATGAAGTCTAAGAATCACAGAGTAGTGAGAAATAGGGACCTGATTTTTATTTACCTACAGCAGAATTTCTCAACTGCGGCACCACCGGCATTTTGGGCCGGGTCAGTCTTTGTTGTAGGGACTGTCCTGTGCACTGTTAGATGTTTAGTAGCACTTCTGGCCTCTACCCATGAGACGCCAGTAGCATCTCCCAGTCGTGACAACTAAATCCACCTCCAGATGTTGCCAATGTCCCCAGGAGGATAAAGCTGCAATCAAGGGGGAAGATGGCTTCATATATTACATAAAAAACAAAAAGAAAAAAGGTAACCTCGGAACCTAAGAAGTGTCTTGTCCCCTTTAGTTAATGCAACTTCCTCTCTGCATCCTGCCTGGGGATGGCTCCTACTCAGAGGCTTGGGAGTTCATGGTCTGCCTTGTTCGTGTCCACCTGAATCAGTTCCCAGAGCAGCTGGATCAAAGTTTGACTCTGGGCAAAAACACGAGGCTTCTGTTTCATCCAAATCCACCACAAGCCAGCCACGGCCACAGAGGAAAACCACGTGTCTCACAGGTCGTCACCCCACACCCCTCTGTGTACCTTCTGCTGAAGGGCTCTTTCCAGGGACTCCACCTTCATCTGCTCCTTCCGGAGTCCAGCGTGGAGAGCCGCGCTCTCGGCCTTCGCTTTTGTTCGAACCTGAGCAATCTCCTCATTGGCTCTGTTTGTGGTGTTTTGTTTGTGGAGTAAAGGGACAAAAAGCTCATGGTTAGTTACAAGTCACAGCTAAGGAGTCAAGATTGCTGACATCTGTGAGACACAGAGTAACAGGGCTTCATGATAAGAGAAAAACTGGTGACCCAAATCATTCCATTTAAATTTATAAAACTTCAGTGGATACACAACTGCTAAGGAAATTTCCAAGGTGCAAACCAGTGGTAGAATTAATCTCATAGGCCACAGTGACTTCAAAATTCACATGTCACTAGAAAATGGAATCATGTGACACTTTGTACAGCAATCTTAGATTTGTTTTTTAACCCAATAGCAGGCAGGGTCATCTGTGGGATTATCACAGCCAAAGAGTCAGGATGCTAACCACTGACATCTAGGACACTAGAACTAAAAGTGACTTTATTAATGAGATACAAAAGAAAATTCTAAAACTACAAATGTCAATTGATAAATGGCCAATTAATTGATGAAAGGATGCTAAAAACTCATTAGTAGAGGCATGCAAATTTAAATGATAAACTTTAAAAATTTATCAGATTGGCAAATATTAACTAGGATGATCTTATCCCATTATGGTCGAGATGCAAGAAACAGACTCAAACTGACGGGGGAAGTGAAAACTGGCACCGTCTTCTCGGAGAGTGAGATGGCTGTAACTATTAGGATTTAAAATGCATACACCTGGGGTGCCTGGGTGGCTCAGTCAGTTGAGCATCCAACTCCTAATTTTGGCTCAAGTCATGATCTCACAGTTTGTGAGTTTGAGATCCCACAATGGGGTCTGCACTGATAGTGTAGAGCCTGTTTGCAATTCTCTCTCCCTCTCTCTCAAAATGAATAAACATTTTAAAAATAAATAAATAAAATAAAATGCATACACCTTCTGACCCAGCAACTCCCTTACGTTACGTATCCACAGCAATACTTAAGTATCCACAGCAATACTTCCATGTTGCACAATGATTGTGGATAAGGACGTTCACTGCAGCAGTGTTTACGACTGAAAAACTGTGCAACTATCTAAATGCCCATCAGTAAGGAATGGAATAGTCCTACAACCTAACACAAATAATTAGACTGAGCTAGATGTTCTGACATGGAGAAGGGCCATATATACTATTAAGTGAAAAAGGAAATTTGTATCCTATGACTCCGATGTTATTTTTAAAAAAGTCCAAAGCCATGTTGGGTAGTATTTATAAAGGTGTCAAGAAAAAACTGGAAGGATACACAATAAAGCTTTTTCTTTTTTTTTGAGAGAGCATCCCCACATGCACCAGCCGGGGAGGGGGACAGAAGGAGAGAGAATCTTTTTTTAATTTATTTGAGAGAGACAGAAACAGCCAACAGGGAAAGGGGCAGAAAAAGGGAGACAGGGAATCCTAAGCAGGCTCAATGCTGCCAGCGCAGAGCCTGTCATGGGGCTTGAACCCAAGAACCGTGAGATAATGACCTGAGCCACAAACCGAGTCAGACACCTAACCACTGAGTCACCTAACGCCCCGAGGGAGTGAGAATCTTAAGCAGGCTCCACGCTTAGCATGGAGCCTGATGCGGGGCTCAATTCCACGACTGTGAGATCATGACCCAAGCCAAAATCAAGAGTCAGATGCTCAACCAACTGAGCCATCCAGGTGCTTCTGTTAATAAACCTTTAATAGTAGTATCTCTGGGGGTGGGAATGAGAGAGGGGAACTTAAAACGTTTTACAAATATGAAGATAGACAGCAAAATGTACAAGTATTACTTTTTAGTTAAAAAATAAAGTTGGATGCATTCTTCAGACTGTTCCTCAGGATAAATTCCAAACATGTTGGATTTAAGGATTAAAAAAATGAAGCCATAAAAGTACTAGAATGAAAACATGGGAGAATATTTTATATTCAGAGCAGAGAAGATCTTTGTTACCATGACAGAAAATCCTGAAGCCATAAAAGGACTGATAAATTTCACTACATAAAAACAAACAGATTTCTGCATATCAAAAAACACCAGAAGCCAAAAGACAAACTAGAAAAAATATTCAAGACTCATATCACAAAAGGCCGGCATCCCTATTTACAGATGAATAATATATAAACTGACAATAGAAAACCAGGCAAAGAATAGTCATTCACGGTACAGAAAGCATGCGTACAGATAGCTGCTCAAATAGGTTCAATTCCATGAGGTAAACAACAATCAAAACTACATTGAATAAATGCTCCATTTGCTTGTCAAAAAAAGAAATCCCCAACTAAACTGAAATACTATCTTGTATCTACTGGGTTTACAGAAAACCAAAAATTTGATCTGTGGGCAAAGCCATAAGGACAAGAGATGCTCGCACACCTAGCCTAGGGATAAATGGATGAAAATCAGGTGAGGGCAATTTGACACTTTTTATCATAATGATAAGCCTGTATATTCTTTGGCCCAGCAATCCTTTTTCTAGCATATAGATAACTCACATGCACGCCAAATGAGAACCATACCAGGTCACCTACTGCAGCACTGTTCACAGTGGATGGCAAGTACCCTGAGTGTCCAGAAGGAGGGGGCTGGTTAAGTAAATGACACATTGCAACACTGGAACACCATATGGAGGCTAAGAAAAATACAGAAGCTCTTCATGGATTGACATGGAAAGGTTTCCAAAATATAGCACTAAATGAACAATGCAAAGTATGCTGTTATCTGTATAAAAAAGGAGATTCTCATCACATAAAAAAAAAAAAGTGATCATGTGGTGTGATGGAGCTGTTAGCTAGGACAGGGGAGAAGAAGGGAAAAAGTTTATCTGAGGGGATGGAAGGAACCAAAAACTGATCACCTGGGTGAGGAAAGCGGGGGAGCCAGGGACAAGGGAAAGGGTGGGAGAGAGATCCTATAGATCTCTATTCTATTCTTTTTAATGTTTAATGTGAAGATACTATTCAAAAAATTAAATAATAAAACATACACACACACAGCAATGCAACCTAGGGTTGCAAAACAACATTGGGTGGTTTTTTTTGGCCTTTCTCAATCTCCCCACAACATCACAAAACATGAAACAGATCTCATTGCGAGCTCTCACTTGTCTAGTTTTTCCTCCGCGTGGATTTTCAGGGCCTGATACCGCTGTTCCTCTTGTTTAACTCTGGCTAAATAATCCTGAGCACACTTTTTCAAGGCTTCTTCATTCTGTTCCAAAGTGACAATTTAAAATAAAAAAAACTGGTCATTTCATCTTTCTTCAACTAGTGACATCCCATGTATCAGAGTTTTCATTTTTGTTTTTAAAATGAGAAAACCTCACTACTTCAAATGCCTTTAAATTCTACTCTGATAATTCACAACAGGCACATGTAATTCTTACTGAAGAAATTCTGGATACTTTCTTTGCGTATACATTTTGAAAACACAGTAAGGTTCAGTGACACCGATAAACCTAGTTTAGGGAGGCATTCTGAGTCTCATTGTAGGGAAACTAGGCAGTCTCATTTTTATTTTCCTACGGAAACAATAAAGAATGTTCACTGCTATAAATGTATCTTATTGATGATATGCAACTAAGTTGAATATGCCCACTTACAAGCTAAATCTGAAACATTATACTTATTTTCTTCTAGAATATGTAGCCTGAATTTTTCAGGGCTAAATTTTCCTTCTACTAATATTAAATTGGGGAATTATCAAAAACAATTTCTGGAAGTCTCCTAAGGTCTGAAGGTTCCACACTTCTTCTACTCCATGCCACACTCTGGCTGTGGCCTGACCCAGGAGAGGAAATGACCAAAACATGCCAGCCGGTGGGCCAGATGCCTGAACCACCACAGAAAGAAAAAAGGGAAAAGAAAATCTCCAGCTTCACTGGAACAGAAGGTACAAGACCAATGATACATGGGCCCCGAACCCCCGTTTAGAAGGCTACCCACACCTCTGGCATACATGTTTAAAGATCCATTACCAAGGAAATACACTACTACAGAGACAAAAGGAAAAGGACATGCTACCTTCTTGAACCCTTCCAGAACGCCTTTCAGGTTCTCGTATCTCCTGAAGAGATCAGAAAGGGACCTTTCCACAGAATTAAGGTCAGCCAGGGCCTGCTCCTTCTCCATGGTCAGTTGCTGGAAGCTCTTCTGAGAGGTCATATTTGTCCTCTGTTCATCTTCTGTGAACCACAATCAAAAGTAAAGGCATATTCATTCAACAGATTGTTAGCGGCTGCCCTCTGTCAGCTAAGCAGTATTTTTGGTGGGGGGGCCCCGGCAGCAGACATAGCGAAGTTCCTCTCAAGGACTTAGGTTAGTGGGGGAGACAGCTGCTGACAAGTGAGGGGGGAAAAACAAAGCAGAACAAGAAGGGTGGGGGTTCCGTTTTCATATAGAGTGACCTCTCTCAGAAGAAAGATTTGACAGGGACCCAAAATTGCTGAGGGAGGGCAGGAGCTGTGCAGCTACCCAGGAGAATATTCCAGCAGAGGAACAACAATGGCAAAGGTCCCATGCTGGGAAGGTATGAGGTGATATGGACTGTAAAAAGTATGATTTTAGTGCTTAAGAAGTGCTTTAAAGTAGAGAAAGACTTAGGCAGTCAGTCCTGCTGATATTGGCTACTGAGTTATTCCAACTTGAGAACCAACCACTGTTGTTTTGTAAAAGGTACCAGTGGGTCTAAATGAGGGAAATATGATTTGTGGCAGAGTTAAGGACACTGAGCCAAAACGAAGACCCCACTGGGGGGTGGGGGCGGCGCACTAATGATGTGGCTAGGCCATCAACACTCTAGGGGCCAGGTGGAGGGCTTTTCACACAATTCAAGCATTTGCTGGCCTCTGAAATGAACGTAACTACAGCTTATCTTCATTATTTGTAGACTGTGTATTTGTGAATTCATCCACTTGCTAAAATTTATTTGTAAACCCAAAATCAATACTTGTGGTGCATTCCCGGTCATGCGCAGAGTGGCAAAACATTTAAGTCACTTGACAGGCACATTCCAAGCCAAGGCTGATCAGGGTGACACTGCCTTCTTGTTTCCTACTGTAAACAAGTGTCCTTTTCAGTCTACTTAGTACACCATGATATTTTCTGCATTTCTGTGCTTTCTGTTGGTGATTTTTGCTGTTTAAAATGGCCCCCAAGTGGAGGGCCAAAGTGCTGTTTAGTGCTCCTAAGGTTGTAATGTGCCTTATGGAGAAAACACCTTCATCCGATAATCTTCATTCAGGCATGAATGATAGCACTGTGGGCCAAGAGTTCAATGGTAACGAGTCAACATTAAATGAGATGTCTTTAAACAGGTATACATAAGACAAGGTTATGTACTGACAAAAATGTTGTGACCAGAGGCCCGCAGCAACCTCACCCTGTACTTTCCCTAAAGCGATGGTTCAGTATTCAGCATTCGCTGTTTGTGGCAACTCTGTAGAACACAACCACTGCAAACAGTGAGAATCAACCGGATCTAGGTGATGTTCGAGCTTGTGTTCTGATTTGAAAACCATCCACGGAACCTATGGCTCACACCACACACACACAAAAAAAAAGTCCTTACCAATCATTTGAGCAATGGTCTTTTCATATTCAGCCACAATTTTCCTTAAAAAAAAAAAAAAAATTATCAGAAGAGATTTTTCAATAGACGTTCCTGAAATGCTGCCCCAAACAATTAAACACATTAACAAATGAACATTTCAACAAATAAGTACTTGAACGATGTTCAAATGAACAAATCTACCCTTTTGGGCAGCCTGCCCCATCTAATTCAGTCACAAGTTTTATTTTACGGTCTTAGTTCCAAAAGCATTTCAGTTATTCAAAGACTTTAAAGATCACCCTGTCGTGTTAACCTTTCTTTTCAGTGAAGTGCCATAAAGTTTCCCTGACCCTGCCGACCCTGTCCAGGGACTGGCGCTCTTCCCTGTGTGCCTCCCTACTGTCACTGGTGGTGCCCATCACTGTGACCCTGCATCCAAGTCCTTTATGATGGCTACCGTAAGCTCTCTAAGGGCAGGGGCTGTCCCTTCCTCTCCGCCACACCTGGCATGGGACCTCACACCCAGGAAATGCTCAAAACACAAGTAATACAAGAGCTACAAGTTAGAGCAGGCATATTTAAAATATGTCTTAATCATTCAAGTGCTGACTACACAAATGTAGAAATTATGCTTTTTTCTTCTTCTTTGATCCTATCTTCAGTTATTTCACAGCCTCTAACTCTCCATTCTAGGGAATGAGCAGCAAAAATAAAAAAGATTTCAATTTAAGGTCAATCAATTTTGTTTCTGGTTAACATGCTTTTTATAATCTATTTGATGGTGATGAAAGTTGAAGCCATCATGCATAATTAATTTGAGAAAAGTATTATAGATTATAATGCCTCCAGAATCGAGTATGTCGATAAATCTTATTCTTCAGTTCAAATGGGTATCTTTGCACAAATTGATGTCTTTTCAAAAGACAAGAATCATGTGGGTTCTGCTTACATGTAATGTTCTCAACATCCCACAAGAAGCTACCGTATGTGAATAATTGGTCAGCAATCCTCATAAAAAGATGCTGTCACAGTCACAAATTAAAGTGCAAATATCAATGCCCTCAAGTTCTCAACACCAGGTTCTGTGGAAAGCAAATGCTTTCATCACTTCATTTATATGAAATCTAATAATGCATAAAGGTATCCAATCCCTCCCCCAAACCTCCAGTCTAACCTCATCTCCAATACTTCTTGTCGGGTTTCTTCGTATTTTTTCTTCCATTCATTTGCTTCGATTTCCTTAGTGATTATCTAAATTATAACAGAGATAGAGCTTGGTTTTACTGAATCTATTACAGTTTGAATTTAAGATTGGAAACTGAAAACGACACGCAACCAGGTGCATCCCAAGACATTTGAGCTCCATGAGGAATGTAAAGCCTCAACGTCTGTGTATAATGCTCACAAGCATCTGGAAAAATGTTCTCTCTGCCACACAGGATGGCAGAAATGTAGCCACCAAGGTAGGGGTGAACAGAACATCCCCCAAGGAAGATTCCAAGTGATAATCACAATCTCTGTGAATTCTGCCAGGGTCCAGGGTCTGCTCTCAGCTCTGCAGGCCCAGAACCGTGACTGGGGCAGGACACCAAAAGAAGAGCTATCTGCCTGGCAGAGATGCGCCTTAACCAAAATACTGATTTTACTTAGGATAAGAAAAATCAGAGCATTAGCATGACCAGCACATTCTCTTCCTATAGAGATCTCTGCTTGATAAGAATGAAGTCACAACTAGGGGCTCAGAAGTTCAAATCCTTTAGCCAGATGCACCCATCTCACCATAGGCAGGATCTTGCTTGTCAGACCAGAACCCATATTCCTATTTGGGGTGCCCCTGCTAACTGGGAAGAAATACTCTAAACTCATTACCTCAAACTCTGTGTGCCTAGGCACAGCTTAGAAGGGCATCACTGCCCTCCTTTTATTCTACGTCTCTATGCTTCTCTCTTTCTATTTGGTACATTCTTTATTTTGTGCCTTTAGTCAGGGTCTCAAGAAGCTAGCAGCCAGCCCATCTGCCTGAGGTGACGAGGCACATGCCTGTTCTGCTCCATTAGGGCATCACCTCACAGTTTCGCTCTCAGGAGGAAGATAGGGTCATTTTTCTCATTGACAAGATTTTGGTAGGCCTCCTCACCACTGCTCCCGAGTTCTGACAACAGGGCCAGCTGACATCCCTCATTATCAACTTAATGCTATTTTTTGAAGCTTTAAAAGGCCTTGATATCAGAGGCTCTTAACTATTCCTATTATATTACAAAAATAAAATTGCTACAGCAAGGGAATTCCCTTCTTTAAAAAAAAAAAAAAAAAGGTGGAATCAACAAGAGATGCACAAACCAAACATACAAAATACAGCCTAGAAATATAATGGGAGAGAGTGGTAACTGGGCAACAGCGTCTTTTATATTTTTTCAGATCATCCAGGAAAGACCTAGCAGTAATCTATTTTCAACACAGAACTGAAGTTGTTTAGTTAAAGAATTGAACTGTTTAAAGAATGGATGAAAGTAAGAGACATCTTATATTATTGCAAATTTAAGAAATTTTTAAGCATGAACATATCATATCTGTCAAAGGAAGGCACTGATTTAGTTATATATGTGGGTAGAGTCGGCAGAATTTGATATTTAAAAAACTTCAAGGCTGAAAGATAAAGAAGTGTTGTCGGCTTTGTCCCCAGGACACCAGAATGTCAGGACTCTAGCACCAATGCAGAGTTTACAGGGAGCCCTTTATATGAGCTCAACAAGCTGCAGGAAATAGGAACTTCCAGAAGGGGATAACTCAAGCCGAACAGAGATGGAATCTACCTGCTGGCACATGGGCTTGACAAAGACATGGGAGTGATAAGTGGACAGAACATGAGGGCCTTTACCTCTTCTCTTATGAGGGTGAGCACAGCTGTCTTATCGGATTCGCTGAGGCAGATACCATCCAAGGGGCTCTCCCCTCCACAGGCCACAGACACGGGGGCCTTCTCCACAGATGACTCCAACAGTCCCTGAGGGGGGGAAGAAGTTACATTTAATATGTTCGGGCTTCAGCTTCTTAACCCCAAATAGCGTCCTTCAATAGCGTCCTCATTACTACATTGATTACAATCTTTAAAAACACGTTTGAAGAAAAAAAAAAAAAAAGACACAGCAGGGAAACAAAAAAAAAAAATCAAATCTAGTTAAAGTAGTTATTATTTTTTTTTTATTAAAAAAAAAATTTTTTTTTTGTTTATTTATTTTTGGGACAGAGAGAGACAGAGCATGAACAGGGGAGGGGCAGACAGAGAGGGAGACACAGAATCGGAAACAGGCTCCAGGCTCTGAGCCATCAGCCCAGAGCCTGACGCGGGGCTCGAACTCACGGACCGCGAGATCGTGACCTGGCTGAAGTCAGATGCTTAACCGACTGCGCCACCCAGGTGCCCCTAAAGTAGTTATTTAAAGGAAAAACTGGGGCGTTTGGGTGGCTCAGTTGGTTAAGTGTGCGACTTCAGCTCAGGTCATGATCTCACAGTTCATGGGTTCGAGCCCCATGTCAGGCTCTGTGCTGACAGCTCAGAGCCAGGAGCCTGCTTTGGATTCTGTGTTTCTCTCTCTCTCTCAAAAATAAATAAATGTTTTAAAAAATAAAAAAACAGAAAAAACTGAATATGGGGTGGGGAGGTTGGCTTCCATTTAACAGAGAGCCTAGTGAAGTTTTCTTCTTATCCAAAAAGGATAAATCTGATTATCACAGTGACCAGTCACCAAAGATCACATGCACCAAAGAGAAACCTGTCTATATAAAGTGGAAAATGTCTCTTTTTCAGGGGGTTTCTGGTTTCCAGGGAAAATGTGTTCCATGTAACTTTTCCCAAAAAAGGTGTCAACTTTTTAACACAGTGATACTTTGTGTACAACTTTAGCCACTTTGGGTGGAAATGTTTCCAAAATGGACTACTAACTTTCAAGCTTAAGGAAGCAGAAATGGCAAACACATGGCTGACTCCCCCCCCCCCCCCCCCCCCCCCCGCCCCAGAATGAGTCAGGGTCATCAGGAACTTCAGCTGCTCTGTTGTGGCATGTCCCTGCCCTGGCAGTGTGTCAGGTTACAGCACTAATGGGCCCTCCCTCTACAAAGTGGCCACGTGTAAAGTCAAGGTCTGTGCCTGTACTCTCATTTTTTTGCTTCCTTGTTGCTGCTAAGTTTTCAGTTCCCTTCTGATGTGACAGAACTTAAGCTTTTATCATAAACTCAGGTTCCAGAAAGCCACGGTGGTTAGTATTTTTTCACAAGAACATGGACTTCATCCTATTCTCCTTCCTAAAAGGCATTTTGGGGGCTATTTCCTCCCACGGTATGTAAGTAAACTTTTTTACGTAAATAGGGAAAAAGTCAGTCTAATAACATCCAAAATGCCAGCCCAAGTGATCTGGCAATAATCTTAACAATCTTAAGTATCTGTATAACCAATCCATCAGTTAGTGATCATAATCAATCAGTTCTCTGGTATCTTGTTTGAACCAAGACTGAACAGAAAAGTCCCAAGTCAGAGATCAGTGGTTTTTAAACTTTTCATGGTTATTACAACTCGCTCTTTCCCTAAAAAATGCCCCCCTTCCCCCCCCCCCCCAATTTTTGCATTTAGCTTCACATAGAAGGGCCCTGATACAGAAAGCCCTGGTTTAGGCCACAGAAAAGGGAAATGCAAAAGCCACAAGCTGGCAGTGCCCATTTCAAGCAGCATTTGGGGGAAGGTACCCACCATGCTGACAGGAGTCTGAGGTCCCCCCAGAAACACTATCTTGGGGTAGATCTATCACTAGAGCCAGAAGCCACTTGTGGTGAGCAGTCTCAAACATGGCCTGCAATGACCCCCACCCTGCTGGTACTAATCGTCTCGTGTAATCTCCTCCCCTCGGGAGCAGGCTGGTCCTGGTGACTTACTTCTAAAGAGACTATGGTAAAAGTCATGGGATGTCACTTTTGATACTAGTTTCCAAAAAGACTGGCTTCTGCATTGTGAGAAACTCTCTATGGAGAGGCCCATGTGGCAAGGAATCAACGTCTCTGCCAACAGCTAGTAAGGACCTGAGACGTGCCAACAGCCACGTGAATGAGCTTGGAAATGCATCTACCTCTGATTGAGCCTAGAGGTGACCACAGCTCTGGTTAATACCTTGATCGCAGCCTGTGAGAGGTCAGAGGCACCCAGCAAAGCCGCCCCATGATTCCAGAGCCAGAAATGATAAGTGCTTCTTGTGGATAATGAATAAACCTCTGGACATCTGAGTCATCACATTGACTTCCTGTGCCATACTTCTCAAGAAACTTTCTCATAATCTTGCTTCCCATGTAACTTGCCTACAGGGAGATAACACCCTAGGGTCAAGTTGACACATTTAGTTCACTTTGTTGTTAGATTTCTGATTCTAAATTAATGTACTTTAAAATCAGTCTTTTGTGTTTTTATTATTTGAAGCCAGAATCCCCAAGCTAATTCTAAAAAACAGCTCCCCTGTGCTTCCAATGACCCTCAAGTTAGCAAGAATTTGGGAAATAAGCCAAAAGAATTTTCCTAGTAAGGAAAATATCAATGTCTATTCTCGAGTTCAGCATCTCAATCATTTGTGAGGGGATGAATGAGTTGTCTGCCTACTTGCTCAACAACTTAATGTGTCTGGAAGAGGCAGCACTCTGTTGGAGGCGGGAGACAGAACTCAGATGGTGGCAGAAATATCCAGGTGACTGGGCTCTGCAGCCTGCAGCCCTGCCTCCCCTGGCCACTCCCCTCCGCCAGGCCACATGCCTCTCGCCTCACGGCTCAAACTGCAACAGCTCTTAGGAATTTATGGCCGTGGCCTATTTTAGCCGCCTTTTCAAGAACCCTAGGATTCAGTTTTTCACACTGTTCAGTCCTTTATATTGCTTATCAAACAGCACAGGAAGCCTACAGAATCTACCATCTCAAAAAACTGCGCCGGATCTCTTCCTAGCCTGGGCAATCTAACACGTTTAACAAAGATGCCAACCCAATTGATCAATCGTGGCCTTCGAAAAGGGTCCTTTTTTCATGTCCCCTAATCCTCTTCCCTGTCCCCAAAAAACATTTACAGTTGAGGGCCAAAAAACGCTTGTCTGTAGACAGTGGAGCCCAACACAGTCCTGGTTGCAGGATTTCCAGTGAGCAGGATGCCACAATGGAAACCTCTTTGCCCAGCTCCTTGCAGTGGGAGAATTAGCATCATTAATCTCTCACAGCATGCTGAGTTCATCCCATCTTTTGCCCTTGAACTCACTGGACTAGTACCACCCCAGGTACTTCGCTCTAACAGAGACATGCCTGAAAAACCAAATGAACTTAACTTTTAAGAAGTTTAAGATGTCCTAAAAAATAAAAATAAAAAAATCAATAAAATAAATTGACTCCTACTTGAAAAATGCTGCAGACCAATAGCTGATAAACAAGATGAGACTGGCTACCCATCACTGACTGTCCTCTGGCCTTAGGTATTTTACCCTGGCCGCCACCAACCACTGGCAATGAGACTGCAAAGGAATTCACTTCCAAGCAGCCCAGAGAGGTGTAAAACAGTGAATGCTAGGCTAACCAGACTCTTTCACTGAGCGTCCTGAATACGGTAATTGCTTCATGCAATACCTATCCCACATTCTAGGAAGTAGAAATTCACCAATTTCAGGAAGTTCAACTGGGGTTACTTTTTAAAAGATGGCAACATAGGATATGTTCAGCAGCTGGCTCCAAAGGCAAGCAGTCCCCATTTTTCTTTCTCGCTCACCTTCCCACCCTTTTCCTATCAGCACTGCCCCATCTCATAGAGGTCTAGCTCTTTGCAGCTTCCATCTTTTACGCTACCAATTCCCTCATCCTCTCAACTACTCAGACCAGTCAGACAGGTGCTCTTGTTCTATGGATGAAGAAGTTGGGAATCCGGAAGTGGAACCAGTCTGTAGTTGAACCAGTCTGTTTCAAAAACCGGGTAAGCCACAGAGATCTGCAGCTGTGCAGAGCAATGCTTGGTCCCCTTGACACAACCTTCTTCAATCATCTCCTTGTTATTATCACACACTGAAAGTACAAGGAAGCGCTCCCGCAGTACTTGGAAAACTTCAAAAGGAACTGGCTTCCCCAAGTGCACTCGCAGGCTGCTCTGCTGGAGCGTGTAGTTTCGCCCTCTTGTGGGTGGGGACGGCAGGCACCCCTCCCTCTCAGAGATGAGGAAAGACAGGCCGAAGCCCAAGAGTGGCTGTGCTGCAATCAGGTGGCCCGGCTCCCAAAACAGTGATTTTACCCAGAAACATATGTCACTAATGCGTGAAGCCCTTGTGAGAGGACAACGCTCCTGAGACCCTATGTGCACATCCTCCTTCTGCTCACGCTTCCACAGGCTCCTCCTCCACCCATGTCCCTTCACGTCTACTGCTCACTGTGTCCTGTTGGGAACACCGTGGGTCATGGCCTAATAGTGAGTCCTGAAAACAATTTACTGGGACACACAGTCTGCATTAAAAAATGAAATAGAATATCAGAGTAAATCACACAAAGAAAGGTAGATACTGGTTTGTCTGTTTGTTTTAATTTGAGAGAGAGCACGTACAAGCAGGGGAGAGGGGAAGAGGGAGACAGAATCCCAAGCAGGCTCCACGCTCAGCACGGAGCCCAATACCAGGGCTTGAGCCCACGACCCTGGGATCATGACCTGAGCTAAAATCAAGAGTCAGATGTGAACCAACTGAGCCACCCAGGTGCCCCTGACAGATACAATTTTGTGCAACTTTTTTTTTCTAAATTTCCTTTTTTATTTTTTTTTAAGGTTTACTTATTTTTGAGAGAGAGAGAGAGAGAGCGAGCACGAGAACACGAGCTGGAGAGGGACAGAAGTGGGGGTGGGGTGGGGAGGCAGAGGATCCAAAGCAGGCTCTGTGCTGACAGCAGACAGCCTGATGTGGGGCTCAAACTCACAAACTGTGAGATCAAGATCTGAGCCGAAGTCCGATGCTTAACCAACTGAGCCATCCAGGTGCCTTTTGTACAATTTTTTTTTATAAATATACAAATGCATATGTTGTGATGTGTTATCTCTATATATATATGTTAGTCAAGATGCAAAAAAAATTTTTTTTTCAATTATCCTGTGTCCCAAAGGCCTTCAAATCTATTAAATCCAACCCAGGCTTTTCTTGAACTCATGCTATGTACTTATTAGAACTGTCTCCTGGAAATAATGGACTTAGAAACTGGTCCTACAGATGTCTCAGAGCCACAGATCTAAAAATTAATTCCTACAATTCTGCTTTTCTTTCTGTATTCTTTTTTTTTTTAAAGACTTATTTTTTAAGTAATCTCTACACCCAACGTGGGACTTAAACTTACAACCCCAAGAACACAAGTCGCGTGCTCCACCAACTGAGCCAGGCAGATGCCAACTGTATTCTTAATTTACTGCTTCCTGTGTTCACAGTATTTATTGTGGTAGGTGCTAATGTAGCAGCAAACAGTCATCTACCTGCACCAAGCTTAAAGTGTTAGAAGGAAAGAAGGGAAATCAAGAAGTGACTCCAAGGAGTAGCTTCACAGAACTAAAAGAAATTCCATAAATTAAGGCAAGAGTCAGATGTGCGAGGGAGAGAGGAGACAGCAGATGCTGGAGACAAAGGCAGAGTCCCACTGCAGAAAGCCACACTGGCCATAGGAAGCGTCTGAACTTACTCTAAAGACAGGGGAAGCCAACCAGGAGGTTTAAGCAGAAAGTAACAAGATCAGTTTTGTGTTTAAAACATCACCTTGGCTTACGTAAAAGGATAAGAGAATAAGCCTGGGAACAGGGGGATTAGTTAGGAAACTACTCCTTCCTTCCTTCCCTCCCTCCCTTCATTTATATTTCATTATCTTTTTTTAACTTTTATTTTAGACAAAGAGAGCACGTGAGCAGGGGAGAGAGGCGGGGGTGGGTGGGGGGTGGGGAGAGAGAGAATCTTAAGCAGGCTCTATGTTCAGTATGTAACCCAACATGGTGCTCGATCTCGCAACCATGGGATCATGACCTGAGCCAAAAACAAGAGTCAGACACTCAGTTGACTAAACCACCCAGGTGCCCCTTACCACCATATTTAAAAAGACTGGTGGTGGCCATGTGAAGAAAAGTAGATGAATTTGCAATATATGGTTTCTGGACATAGAAACCACAGATCTTGCTTCTGGAAATAAGAGGGAAGGAGGAGTCCAAGGTTATCTTAGGTTTGTGGGGTGGGTTATCAGTAACACTGACCACTAGGATGTTAAAGGAAGAAACCCTGGGTGGCTTTTGCCAACCTTCCCTTGCCACCACCTCCACCCCAGCTGCAATGCACATCTCCCAAGTTGTCTCACCAAGCAGTCATGGTTCTACCTGATAAATCTCTCAGCCTCCAGCCCATCCTTTGAACTATTACTGATTATGATACTCCTTACTTAAAACCCCACAATAGTCCCCAACTGCTTCTACCATGAATTCTAAGACTCCTGGCACCATGTCTATGGCCCCTGATGATCTGGCCCTCACCTACCTATGTAGAGTACCCTGTGATCACGTGAGATTACTAACAGTTCCACTTGCTTATAAAGGCCATGCTTCTCACTTCCTGCCTTTGTGCAGGGCAACTCTGCTGCCCAGAAAGCCCTTCACTACCTTATCAGTCTTGCAAACCCTATTCTTTCTTTACAACTAAGTTTTCAAATGGAGGAACCTCAGACACCACCACCTTAACCATGTGATCAAAGTTAATTCCACCAATAATGGGACACACTGAGATCCACAACGTCACTTCTGATGGATTCATACCCAAAATGCATAAACTGCATTTAATCACAAAGAAACACTGGACAAACCCAAATTGAAAGATATCCTACAAAACTGACCTGTATTCTTCAAAAGTGTCAAGGTCAGGAAAGATAGAGAGACTAAAGAACTATCACAGATTTTACAAATGAAACAATGAAGGAGGGTTCAATGAGGAGGTGGGGGAAAACTGAGTTAATACCAATAAAAATGAAAAGTTATTAAAAAAAAAAAAAACCTATCACAGATGATAGGAGACTAAGAACCTGAGAACTAAATGCAACATGCAATCCTGAGTTGGACTCTGCACCAGAAAGAGGACATTACTGAGACAAATGACAAAATTTGAATATGGTTTATAGGTTAGAAAATAATACTGTACCAGTGTTAATTGATTTTGTTAACTGTACTGTGATTATATAAAATGTTAACATTCAGGGGCATCTGGGTGGCTCAGTTGGTTAATCTGACTCTTGATTTTGGCTTAGGTCATGCTGAGCCCCATGTATGCTTACAGTGCGGAGCCTGCTTGGGATATTCTCTCTCTCTCTCTGCTCTCAAAATATTTTTTTTTAAATAAAATATTAAAATTCAAAGAGTATGACTGAAAGAAAGATTTACAGGAATTCTTTGTACTGTTTTTGTAAGTCTATAAAGTTTTAAATAATTTTCTTTTAATGAGCTCAAATTCAGCCTCCCAGATACCTGCTACACAGGCAGTCAGCTCTGGCTCCCACAGGCCCTGGAACACATTCTATTACAACATTCATATAGCATTAGTTTCCATTTTGTATCTACTACCAGTACTGCTTAAAAACAAAACAAAACACAATGCAAGGCATACATAATTTAAAAATTTTCACTAGCCATTTAAAAAGTAAAAAGATAAGTGAAATTAATTTTAATAATATAGTTAACTATATTTAGATATATATCTAACAATACATCTATATCTAATACATATTGAGATGATCATATCTTAGATATATGATATATATCTAACTATAGATATATATCTAACTATATATCTATATCTATCTCTATATATAGTTAGATATCTAACTATATCTATAGATACAGATATAGTTATCTATCTATAGATATATAGATATCTATATATCTATATATATAGATATCTAACTATAGTTAGATATATATCATATATCTAAGATATGATCATCTCAATATGTAATCAATATAAAAGTTTGAAACATTTTTTTTTCTTTTCTTTTTTTTTTGTACTAAGTCTTCAAAGACTAGTTGTATTTTATACTTAACAAGACATCTCAATTCAGACTGGCTACAGGTCAGGCGCTCAGTGGCCACTGGATAGGAGATCTCAGGATAGGCTATGAGCTCAAGTGAAGAAACTTGTATTTACATTTCATCCCCAGCACCAAACAATGACTATGGTTTATTTAATGAATTAACGCGGGCTTTAAAATAAATACTAAGGCATGCCTGGGTAGCTCAGTTTAGCGTCTGACTTCAGTTCAGGTCATGATCTCACAGCTCATGAGTCCGAGCCTCTTGTCAGGCTCTGTGCTGACAGTTCAGAGCCTGGAGCCTGCTTCGGATTCTGTGTTTGCCTCCCTTTCTGCCCCTCCTCCCACTTGTGCTCTCTCTCAATAAATAAATAAATAAATAAATAAATAAATAAATAATAAATGAAAAATACTGAAGGAAAAAAAAAAAAAGATTAGCTGCACCTCCCCTACACCCCCTACCCCCCACAAATGTAGGAACTTACAGTCATGGTAGATCCATCTTTCTCCATCTTCTGGCACGTCTCTTTCTCTATGCCTAAAACACAGAGAGTCATTTTTATAGTTATCCCAAGAAGTCCGTTCCTTTCTTTCCTAGTGAAAGACTCTGAAAACCTCAGTGCAGGCCCAGACTGACGTCTATGAACACATGAACAGCATTTCAAGATTTTCAAGGGAGCACTGGCATTTGGTTGACGGCTGTGTTGTCTGTGTTAAATGTCTAAAATATTCAGAAGGGAAGTGTGGGGTTAGCCAGCCATACACAGGATCGCCATCTTCAGGTGGAAAGAATAGCAAGGCTGCCACCTTGTGTCCATGAAAAGTTCTGTAAGTTGTACCAACGAAGGGACTATTTCAGAAAGAGGAAGCGACAAGAATGCTATTTTCTTACCAAGTCTGAGTCAATTTAAATTCCAGCCCAGGAGGGTATCCTCAGACTAATTAATGTAGCAGACAAAACAATAAACTCTAAATTTCAATGCCTGAAAATATAAATTCATTCTCCTCCCCACACCCTTCAAACTTGTCTCCAGTCTACCTTCCACTCTACCACCACCAAAGGCAACATTAAAATAAAAAATACTATGCCTTTTCTAATGAAAGGAATGTGTACTCATTGAAGAAAAAATGTTAAATATGAAAGGGCACACAATTTTCAAGCTACCATCTTCCACGTAGCCACAACAAATTACTATCTAAGTGTACTGTCTATTAATAGTGGATTGTTGAACACACAAATGTGACCATCACTATTCTGCTTACAAACCTTCAATGGCTCCCCTATACCTGTAGGATCAGGTCCAGATTCCCCAGTACAACCTCGTTTTCCCACTTGTCCTAGAGTCACAGAGAACTACTGGGCACTCAACAACATGACAGGTTCCTTCCCATCCCTGGGAGAGATTCTTGTTCCCTGGCGCACATCTGTGTACGTCTCTATCAAGACCTAGCGCAAAGGTGACTCTCCCCAGGAAACAGACTCTGCCTGAGTCACCTGACAGCCCGTATTCCTTTCCCACCTCCACATATCTACCACCCCCCTGCATGACCACAGTCTCTGCCTGCTCCCAGGACATGGCTGATCAGTTACATACACGGTAGCACGAGCTATTCACTATCTCTGAGGATAGCACTATAGTTAACAGAACCCCTGCTCTAGAAATTTCTGTTGGAAGGAATTTCCTTCTAGTGAGGAAGAATATAATTCAAATATCTACATGCTCCTCTACTGAAGGAAGTTCAAAGAGAAATCACTCATAGTCCTTAACCTCAGCAAGTTCATCAAAGACAACTTTTATAATAAATATATGGGGAATAGAAACGGTAAGAAGAAATGTGGTGGGAACGTAAAGCATGGTGGAAGCCAAGAAACAGTTTGGAGAGAAACCAGAAAGAATGGGCAGAATGTTTATAGGAGATGGCAAAGAAAGGTATTTCAAATGTAAGAAATAAACATAGGTACAAGAGTACTCAAGGTTATCCTGCATAACTGGGGTAGAGGGGTACAGATGGGAAAGCGGCCTGGGAAGAAAGCTGCAATGTATACTTTGCAGATGGGAAGCTGCGACCTGGGCAGCAGGGAGAGGCCGAGGGAGTAACTCTCCCAAAGTCATCTACTTCCCTGGTTTGACTGTGATTTTTAAAGTTCTAAGTATAAAAGTCCCCACATCAAATTACATTGCTGAAAATCTGAGATGTTAATAATAATGTTTAAGGTAGTCAGGGACATGGCTCTTAACATTTCACAAGTCAGGTTGAAGGCCACAGATGTAACTTGGGGCCTGGAAAGGGACCTCAGCTCTAGAATGTTCTAATGAGTTCAACAGTAAGAAGCTTCAGCATAGGTTAGTCTAGTTAGTTCTTATCAGAACATTAAAGATTTTTTAGGATATTGGTCAATTTCAATCTACCACATCCCTGAACAGGAAAATGTGTAATATTCTAGTAATGAAAGCAATCTCTTCCCACATCAGCACTGTGGCCAAAAGACCATGAAACCAGATGGCCGAGGTTCGAATCCTACTTCTCGTAACAAACTATAGAAATGATCCCTGAAAGTATAGTCTTCGAATCCTACTTCTCTACCATTTGCTACTCAAGTGACCTTGGCTGACCTACTTAACTTCTATGTCTCACCTCCCTTCTCTGAAAAATGGGGTAAAAAAATAACACCTACCAAGGACTAATCAGCTAATACATGTAAAGCATGTAGAACTATTCCTGCACATGGTAAGCCATTATACGTGTTAAATATTATTATTTCTGTAAGTTGAACAATCACAACATGGTTACAGGCCACTGTATTTTGAGATGTGACCACATTAAAAGAAATTATTACAAAATTCAAGTTGTCTCATATGTCGGTGTTACCTGTGCCTTGTGCCACACTCATCCCTATGTCTCTGGTTCTTTGATAAGACTCCCTTCTGTGCCCCTCATCCAGGTAAAGAAGCAAAGCATAGACCAGCATCCTACATCTATCCTCCAAGTGACCCAATTCTCTAATCTCTTTAAAGCGCCTCCTGCATTGGCTTTCAGGCATTTCTAGGCTTAAGTACGTTATAAAGATGAACATATGCTTCCATACCTGCTTCTGAGGATGAAAACGCATGATTTATGGCAGACACGGGAACATTGGAACATTCAAAGTACTCCAGGTCTTCCTCTGGCTCACCTTTCACCTCGGCCCCAGTTGATTTCTGACCAGATGAAGTGGACGCCAGTTTCTCCTCGTCAGTAGCATGGCCATCCCTATTAGAAATGTCTGAAATCTGGGAGATCACTGCTCCTTCATCCTGGGAAATGCAACACACCAGATGCTACTGTTTAGGAAGACCAACAGTGGGGATGGCGATGTCTCAGGAATAGGGCAGGACAGCCACCATTCCACATGGATGTCTGACAAGACTCAACCACAGATTTGGTACCAATCAAAGAGGAAGCTGGGGTCTCTCAATCATGGAATGCTATGTTTCCTAGAAGCTACCTTCACATCTGAGGTTTGAAAAATTAACCTTTAGCCCACCCAGACTTACAAGCAAGAAGCTAAAGTGGTCCAAGGCAATGGTTTTCAAATATTTTACTCATATATACCTTGAATTGTTTTGGAAAACCTAGGTACCCCACTGTATTTTCAGATGACATCCAAAAACATCTCAGCATAAATATAAAAAACTGCAAAGGATACAATTATCTGGTACAATTTAAACACTGGCCTTGCCTAATTCAATCTAGTTACCAGAGTGATTTGATGATACTCTATCGTCTATTTAAAATCAAGCACGAACACGCTCCTCAATAGCTTTAATAGTCAGAATTTGCATCATACCCTTTCCCCTCTGAATTTGTACTTCCACTCTACTCCCTCCAAGAAATCATCCTTTAAAAAAGCATTTATATGCTTGAAAGTCTTTTAAAGTTCTCCCTACCATCTTTCTCAGTTAAAAAAGATAAAAATTAAAAAAAAAATTCTATGACTATAAGTCTTTAAGTATTAACATTTTTGCTTCTGAAGAGCTAATCATTATAATTAACTAATGCACAATTTATCCTAAAAATATCACAACTTTTGATAAGTACTATCAAATACAAAAGTTTCTACTTTTGTACGATTACATTTTGTTGAATCAATTATTTAAAACTTTTGCAGTGTGATACGTGCAATTTTTCTGAATCAAATCAAAGGTAAATTTCTCACGGTTCTTGTTGCCACTTTAGCAGCATTTGAAAGTGGATAATTACACACTTGTAATAGATGAAAAAATAAATCAGAGGACAAATCATTTTTTGTTTGTTTTTAATCTTAAGCCATGTACCCAAGTTTTTGGTCCAAACTGTGTAAAGTAAGTTAAACTTAAAATGCATTCTGTTAACCAGTGAATGCGTTTCTGTAATCACGGTTATGCTAAAATAGTTTAAAAAGGATCTTATCCCAATCAGATGGGTCTGCGTGCTTGATTTTCTGTGTTTCTCAATTCATATGGTCATGGACAAATATTTATTGCTAGAAGGAAATAAGGGTCTGCATGAATTTTATTCCTGTTTTTCATTTTTTAAATTATGAATCAGTAAAGAGTCTTATATATTTAAGCCTATTTATATAAATAAGTGAAACAGAAAAAAGTTTTGTAATAGAAATGTCTTTCAATTCTTTGAAACTCTTTCCAAGTTACATACCCAAACAAATCTATAATCAAAAATTATTTTTTAAATTGAGATATAAGTGACATATAACATTGTGTCAAAGGTAATTTTCAATAATCAGGTGACATCTCAGGTTCTCCTACCTCATTGGAAGCAATGAATTAGAAAACCATTTGACTTTTAAAAGAAGTTATTAAAGTCCTTCACTTTCTTAAAATATACACCAATATTTCAAATCTGCCCTTTGTTTGATGTCCCAGACATCAAATGCACCTTAGTAAGATTTAGAATGAAAGAAAACTTTACTCAAAAGAAGTGGGAAAAGGATAGTATGAAGGGTTCCTATGTTCTCAAGAGCCTTCTCAGGTCACTGTGGGAAGTTAAGGATCTGGAAATTGGTTTCCTCAAAACTAGATACTCAGACACCCACCGCAAACTCTTCATTAATCTACCCCTCGCTCCCCCAGGAGGATACAAACACCACTTTGGGGCCACTGATCTAAGAGCCATCCTGACGATAGGCATGGACTCACCTGAGAACACCCGTCCAAAGCAAGAGACTGTGTTTCATATTTCTTCACCTTGCAGCCACTCCTGGAAAGGAAAAACAAAAACAAAAAACAAAAACAGGCCATTTTGGAATCACATTGGCAATTTCCAAGCTATGAGATGGCGCAGAGACAGCAATGTGTGCAGAGAGAAGCGAAAGCATACAGCACCACACAAGTTCTACATCTACACATTTGAGAGGGGGACACCTTTTATGTCTCTGAATCTTCTCCCAAGAGACAAGGCAAGCAATGAAGTGTAGCTCAGCTCACTCTCTGAAAAGACCTCCTCATATGCTTCTGTGGGATGTTACACACCAGTACTCTGACCCCTACGGGTTCTGATTACATGCCACCAAGCCTTTCAGAGGTAGCCTTAGCACCTAGAGACATTCGGTTCATCTGATCCCAACTCACTTGGCTTTGACATTCATTAGAAAAATTACCACGCTGGACCAGATTCTTTAAAAAAGTTCTTTATTGCACTAGAAGCCACATAAGTCTGATAGGACAGTTCCAGACCTGTGTGCTGACAGAGAAGAACTGTGGTCAACAGAAAGTACAAAAATAAAACTATTTGCGTAAATTGTTACCATTCCTATGAAGCAGTAATATGGAAAGCAAATGTCAAGTATTTGTGCCAAGACTGGAACTGGGGAAAACTCAAACCACCTGTTATTTTTTAACTAGCACATAATTTATGATCCGAGGATTGGTTCAGATGCTGTTCTGTTTTAATGCACTTAAAATTTCCAGTAAAAACGCCACTCTGACAAAATAAATACATTTACAGCTTTTTCTTCTTCTGCAGGGGGGATGGGGCTGGGTGTGGGGGGCAAGATGAGCATATAAAGTTCCCAGAATGTGCACGACTACTGTCTAGTTTCTGGTTTTCTTTCCTAATACTCTTACTAAACGCCACCCCCTGCCACCAAACCACCAAATTTGAGTTGCTTCTGAAATGTATCCCCTGCTCCAAGCCAGCAACCTTATCCTATCAAAGAAGTCCGTTATTTCCAACAACCGCAGAGCAGTCAGTCCCTCCAATCACTGTCGGGATGATGTGGGGGCCAAGCCAGCACGCATTATCAAAGCGCCACGTGAGGCGTGCCGAGCTGGGGAGCGCAAGCTCTCGCACCTAAGGTGGAAGGTTGGTCTCCACTCCGTTAGGTACAGACGATTGCAAGGCTAAGCTGACTCATGAAGTGGCAGATGAAATGCAAAAAAAAAAAAAAAAAAAAAAAAATCATCAGAAGGTCAAACTCAGATACAGAAGCCAACATGCTATGGAGAGATGGTCTGGGGAGAGGACGTGCCAAAGGTCCCAGGGACGAACAGAAACGGCCGGGGTACTTACAACAGAAAACAGAGAAATTTCACTTGTTCAGTAGTCCTGATGCACCAACAAAATTAGAGACAGGAAAGAGACAGACAGATGGAGAAAAAAATCATGTAAAGCCTGGAATATTTATCTGTAGTCTGGTAGATGTAAAGGCTGCAAAATTCTTTCTATGAGGTGAGACACAAATAAAGATGTCATATTCATGAATGTTACCATTGGTGAGCGAATGATTATCAGGAACCTCTCTCTAATGCAGTAAGAGTGGTAGAAACACTCAGAAATGCCTCATATCCAAATTTATAGAGGAAGAGTAAACTTCCAAATATTTGTGAATATAAAAAACCAACATTATTTCACTACTGAGAACATTTAAATGTCTCCTCACCCAGATTAAAGGCAATGCATGAATACAACAATAGTGGACAACATATCTGCTCATAACTACTATAGGTGTGTATCACCAAGAAGCTTAAAATGGTTTTACATTAACTTATCTTATTTGATCCACAAAATACCAATCATGGAGAGTATGATGTCTCTACTTCACAGGCAGAGAATCTGAGAGGCCAATTACATGCATCTTTTAAAAAGTCATACAAGTGACCTGTTAACAGAACCTCTAACTCCCCACTCGCTTCTACTTCCACATGCATACTTCCAGTCTTTCTTACCAACGAAGGGATTTTCTAAACAAAGCCCAAGTTACATAAGAGGTCACACACCGTCTCTTATAGAAGGAACAAGGAGATAAGAGGTTTGATTATATAACACATACAAAAAAAATCTACAAGGTACATTAAACCAAGAAGTTCACTCACCAAGAACAGAACAGGAAGAAAATGCTACCGGGTGAGGGTGGAAGGACTGAGAGGGTACTTCCTGCTACTGAAAATTTGGTGTACGATAAACTTCCCTCCCTCTGGTCCAGATTTAGTCTCATCTAACATGAATGTACTGGCTATACAACTGAACTATGCAACTGAAAGGGAGGCTCCCGAGGACTCCTTACTAATTTTGCTAGCCAGAAGCACCGCACAGGAAGCACCAAGGCAATGATGTGGCCAACACATACCCCAAGCACTGTCTAGACAGGTAACTAACCTCAGCCACAGAAGGGCACCTGGCGGACCCCAGATCAATATTTTTCAGCAACCATTTAACTGCTCATATATGACCAAAGAACAAATCAAGAGCTACTAATGACATTTCAATCACCTTAGGCATTCTGGGGTTGCTAAAGAAAGGATTTCTCATGGTTCAAGCTTCTTGGTCCTGATGCTTTCTGCTCTTTAACTTTTCTCTCTAGTATACTTCATCACACCACACTAGCATACTCCTTTAGGTCACAATAATGCTGAACATTATTTCCCTGACTCATCTACAGTGACAGCTGGAAATAACAGTACTTTCTCTCATTCTCCCTTTTTACTTTTCATCCTTTGTGTCATTGGTCTGACTTTATTTTTAGTAAAATGTCACAGGGTCACAAAAGGATATATGGTCATCAACTCAAGTTCTGTGAAAAGGTAACCCTGTAACAAATTTAAATTGAAACTTTACGTGGAATAAATATGCCTTGATCACTCTGGGAACTTCAAGGACCCTGCAAAAGTGGTTATGGCGTTCCCAGAAAAGAGGGGAGGGGGAGGGAGACAACACACAACAAAAGACTAATTTAGTCAGATTTACAAGAATGTTTAAAATAAGAATACTGCAAATTGACCTCCGTACTGATGGAGCCATAAGCTAAACATGGAGACATAAGAATTCTTAGCAACTTTTCGTGGTAGATTTGTTTGTAACAAAAGTCACAGCTTTCTGTTTTAAGTGAAAGACTTCTATAAGACCTTTTGGGACCATTTTGCCCGTTACTGATATTAGACCGGTAATCAATCCGGAGAGATGGAATTTTCCTTTTATCCAGAGAATCTGAAGATGGTGGCCAGCACTGACACTTGAATTCTGTATATAAAGCAATTCCTGACAGCCTGGATAGGATTTCTGAAAACCATCAAATCTATGCCTGCTGTACACTCCTCTTTTTTTTTTTTAATAGGAAAAATGTACCCAAGGTGTGGAGGTGGGAGAAGTCAGCCGAATAAGCTGAGGATTCAGAAACAAAGCAGACACCCACCAAGGACAACTCTGGCACTTCTAACTGTACCCCAGAGTTAAGCAAAACAGTGAGGGCTATAGCATAAAGCTCTAAGCTGCATGTCTGCCCCGATGCACCTCAAAGATCACTTCGGTTCACCGAAACCAAAAGCAGCTGGCTGCCAAACTCAAGAAAGTACACAGAACACAACACCCACACCCGTCGCCACTCACGTTATTAAACGCGACTTTGCCTTCTTGGGTGATTCTAAGATTTCATTAATATGATTACCGGCGGGAGAACAAAAGTCACTGCTTGCTAAAGTTGTAGTTGGTTTAAAGGGATCCATGGATTCGTCAAGGTGGTAGGAGCCCTTAGAGGAGAGAGGGGGGGTGTTCTGCAGAGCGGAGAGGCCCCCAAAGGGACTGAAGTTGGGGTTATCCCACTGGCTGGGAGCCAGCTTAGCAGATGCCTGGGAGGGAGGAGCGCTGTCTGCAGCTGGGTCTGCAGGCTGGTCCCCACCTTTGGCGCCTACTGGCTTACTGATGCTATCTTTCTGTACCTTGGGAGGCAGTTTGCTACCCAGTTTCCTGCCAAGTTTCTTCTGAAGGCCTTTCCTGGACTCTACATTTTCTACATCTTCTGTGAAATCAAACTCGAGTTTCAGAGGTGAGTTCCTGGACTCCTCCAGCAGCTCAACTCCAGAGTCGTTGGTGTCACTGCCAGGGGCGCTCGAGGTCTCCTTAGTGTCAGGAGGAGGTTTCTGGATCCTGGCGCCGCCTAGCAAAGGATTTGCTTTCCCATCCATCTCATCAGCACAGAACTGATAGGATGCCTGGGGGAGAGGTGAGCCCTCTAGGGCAACATCAGCCTCTAAAAATTCACCAATCGTCTTCTTCCTCAGAGAGACGGGTTTGGGCTTTCTTAGCTTGCTTCTGCTGGGAACAGGCTCTGGACAGGAGCTGGCAGCCTTCAGGTCAGCTTCTGGGGAGGCCTCCAGCGTCACCCCCATGGTGCCTTCTGTCATTGCCTTGTCGGGGATGGCTTCTGGTGTGCTGGAGGGCAAAGCCTCGCCTGAGACCACAGTTAGACAGCCATAAGCTACCTTTGTTCCTAGAGCTGCCGGGGCGTCCGTGGAATTCTTGGTTTCTATCGAAAATGGCCTCACGACTGAAATTTTGCTACTATCATGTTCAGGTTCTTCTTTGAAATCCTTGACTGGGTAAGAAGCAATAGCCTGCTGTGACACCTCATTTTCTGAGGGTCTAGAACAAGTCTCAGATGAGCATTTTTCAACCACTTCTGCTACCAGCTGTTCATCAACTTCTTGTGATTCTAAAAACAAAACACAAAAGCCATCTATTAAAGACTTATCTTTTTGGCGTTGGTAAATACTCTCTACTAGCTGAATCCACCCAGACAAGCAGCAAATTCCTCCCTCTTTAAGAGCTTCTATTAAGCATCTCTAAGGTTCAGCAAGGTTGGCAGAGCAGCCTGGAAAGGAACAGTTGGTATTACACTCTAAAGTCAATCTTCCTATCCAAAATGTATACATGTTTTATCCAAGCTATACACGTAATAATTAGATCAAATAGAGCCCCTGAGGAAAAGACGAAATAGATTGTGAGACTATTGCAAGGCATATTAATATGATGTTATCACTCCACAGGTTAAAGTAACCAGTCTGGAAAAAGCTTGAGACACTGCCAGCTCAGATAGAGGGTTCAGATCTGGAACCGACACAGTTCCCAGGGCCTGCCTGACAGCTTCAGGGTCCAAATGCTACACGGTACACAGATTTTAATCTCTGGATTTTAAAAACAAGTATTCTCTCTTCCCTAGACTATAGTTTAAATAATCGAACTGTTTCAAAATTAAATGAAAAACCCACCATGGCCTGCTCAAAGTAACTTCTCTATAGACTTAAAAAACTGAAAGAAACCAAATAAAAAACCTAATTTGAAAAAGCAGATACGGGGCACCTGGGTGGCTCAGTTGGTTAAGTGTCTGACTTCAGCTCAGGTCATGATCTCTCGGTTTGTGAGTCTGAGCCCCACATTGGGCTCTGTGCTGACAGCTCAGAACCTGCTTCTGATCCTCTGTCTCCCTCTCTCTGTACCTCCCAGCTCATGCTCTCAATCTCTCTCTCAAAAAACAAAACCAAAAACATTAGAAAGAAAGAAAGAAGAAAGCAGATATGGAAATGGCTTTAAAACAAACAGCCTTGGGGTGATGGCTGGTTCAACTGGTAGGGAATGCGACTCCTGATCTCAGGTCATCTCGGGTCATGAGTTCAAGCCCTACGTTGGGCATAGAGCTTACTTAAGAAAGAAAAATCGACTGGATTTAATAAAACTTAAAAAGAGAATCAACGTTACTTAAAAGCAACCACCACCACCACTACCAACAGTTCTTATTTTACTAAGACATAAATCATACAATAATAAAGTTTTTTTTTTAGAAGTTCTGTCTCAAACTGGGCCAGGTATTCTCTCAAAACACTTGTGAAAAATAAGGATCCTTTCTAATCTGGGTCTTATTAGAAGGAATGCTGCAATTAGGAAGATGAAAGTGAGGGTAGTTCCTTAAAGCACAAACTAAGATAGTACTTTCCTGACTAGTTACCTGAAATAACGATCGAATAGCAGCAACAAAAACCAAATAAATTGGTATTATCATGGTATCTTGTGATTTTAAAGGAAACTCAGAGGGGCACCTGGGTGGCTCAGCTGGTTAAGCTAGGCTCAGTTCATGATCTCATGGGTTCATGAGTTCAAGCCCCACAGCGGGCTCCCTGTTGACAGTGTGGAACTTCCTTGGGATTCTCTTTCTCCCTCTCTCTCTGACCCTTCCCTGCTTGAGCCCTCTCTTCTCTCTCTCAAAACAAACAAACAAACAAACAAACAAACAAACAATTAAAGAAACTCAGAGATGACCCTCTAATCCTACTTTCTAGCCCTACTTCTAATCCAGGAACAAAAAAGTGAGAACCACAGGAAGAGTTTTTTAAACCACCCACACATATTTTCACAAAACTCCTTTAGGACTACAATTAGGTAGGCAGTGGCTTACAAACTGTATTCTGCACAGATGCTTCAGGTATTCTATCAATGTCCAATGTAAGTTTTGTTTTCAAATACACATTTAACTATTATCAATACTGTAATCTTAAGAAAGCTCTCAACACATGGTATCTGGGATTTGCTTTAACATACATCAAAAGAATTTCTTTCTAAAAATAGTAAATGTGGCAAAATCTTGATAACTGTTGAATCTGGGGATGGGTATACAGGAGTTTTCACTGTGCTACCTTCTCTGTTGCACAACTGCGAAAAGTTTCAAAATAAAAATATTTTCAACTCAACTGCATTACACACAAAATTTTAACAAGAATGTTTTAAAGTGTACCAAAAATTTAACATGTCTGTGGATATATACATAGGAAAATCTGCACACACACACATCTGAACTGTTATGAATTCTGTGCTGATGGGGAAGGGTAGACAAGCGACAATGAAAACACATCACCAGAAACCCAGCGCTGCAAAGATTTACATGTATCCAGATGCTGTAGGCTCAGGGAGAAGCCAGGCCAGGTCTAAGCACCCCTGCTCATAACCTAGCATCCAGTCAGTTACAGAAAATGGAATCTCGATTATATCGAAATATAGACAGTTACCACTTTACGTTTTGGTGCTTACCATGAGCTTTTTAGATTCAACATGTATGGTACAATAAAAATATACATTTGTTCTTTGTCCTGGGTTCCCAACACAGGTCTAAAACTCTTGGGACTCTCAGGAGTGATAAGTGTCTTTTGTATGCTCCTGAGGTGACTGGTGGCCCCTCTAGCTTCAGGATGGGGGCTGGTCACCAGAAACATCAAGCAGTAGACAAGGTTGGAACTTTCAGCTCCACCCCCCCCTCACCTTAGGGGAGGAGGGAAGCAGGAAGTGAAGTCTAATCACCAATAGCCAGTGATGTAATCAACGATGCCAAAGTATGGGTAAAAACCCCTAAACTATGGGGTTTGGGGACCTTACAGGTTGATGACCTTCTCAAAGTGCTGGAAATATGTATACCCATAATAACAACAACAAAATCTTGAAACTATGTGTGGTGACAGATATTAATTAACTGGATTTACTGTGGTGATCATTTTGCAAAATATACAAATACTGACTCTTTACAGTATACACCTGAAGCTAATGTATCAGTTATACCTCAATTAAAAGAAATTTGAATTTTAACCAACTTTGTAAATGAGATATTATTAATAATTACATCATAGTTATGTGTCCAAATATTTTAGGGATGCATATTGACACAGATGACCCGATACCTGGAATTTGCTTTATTTAACAAAACAAAAGGAAAAGGAAGAAAAAGCGAATGTTGGAAGCAAGTCTTGAGAAAATCTTGATAATTATTTAATCTCAGCAGTGGGAATATGGAGGTTCTACTTTCCTGTGTAATGTTGGGAGCTGATCACAATAAAAATTTGTTATGTAATTTCTCCAATGTCTTCTCCTTGCCACTGACTTACTAACATTCACCGTCACCGTCAGTCTCCCTCGTGGGATCCCTGAGCCCCACACCCCACTCCTCTGTCCTTTCCTACAAACCTGAGAGAATGTGAGGGGAGGGCGAGGCTACAGACAGGAGAGTACAGTGTGACTCCCACCCACCCACTTCTTGGAACCTCTTCTCGCTATTTCGCAGACGCCTTCACCATCAACCTGACGCCTTCCAAAGGCCAAGGGGAGACCTTTCACTGACCTCTCTCCTAGCTTTTGGTTTCTGCCCTAATCTTCTCTGTTAAAAACTCCTTTTAGGTCCTTCCTTCTTGTCCCCATCTCCATCAACTGCTTTTCCCAAGCTAAGAACTGGAGAGAGGGAGAGCACCTCACAGCGTGAAGGACAGGGCAGGCAGCCTGAAACCGGACCAAGAGGAACAAAGGAGCAGGATCTCAGCATTCACACAGAAGTTCTAACGCTGCCCAGCCCAGCCCCATAGCTCTAAGGATTAAGGAGTTTTATCGGCTGCATTCTGAAGTGAGACACCCACCGGTGGAATGGGGAAGGAAAACCATCGCCCCTCACTGACTTCAGCCTGAGCAGACAGCTGAAGGAGCCCCGCCTGGAAGACACCACCCCAGTGCAGGCAAATTAACATGCCCAGTCTGCACCTAGTCCCTGAGGACCCCACCTTGGTCCAGTATCTTCAGTCACCACTAGAAAGTACTGCGGGGTGGGACAGAGTGGGTGGGAGAGGACTGCTCACCAGTTTTGGGAGTTGTGAGAATGTAAAACAAGAAAACAAACCAGGAAACTCAAAAAGGTAGGTTTGGGTAAGATCTGATTTACATTTGCACTCTGAATCAGCCAAGTCTCCCAGGGCCCGCTGAGCCTGCATACCCAGTGCTGCCCTAAAAGAGAATGTACACCTCAGCTACCACAGAGCAAAAAGTTCGCCACCCTTCCCGGCAGGCTCCGCTTCTCAATCTTCTCCCAGTTAAGGGTTCTAGCCACAGCAGTCAGGGCTGGCTTTTCATCTGCAAACACTGTTATGTAACTGCCCTACCTCTATTCATCCTTCTATTTTTACAAAATTCCTGTATTCCTTAAAAATCTTCCTCCAGGGTGTGCTGAGATGCTCTCTTCCTGAAAGGAGTTTGATGAGTTTGGATGATTCTGACAAGCACCGCACACCCTGGCAGCTTCGTGAACACAGACACTGAAGAGATTAGATCAGTAGATGAGTTCAAAGCAAACACAGAGGAAATCCAAAAATAGAGCGACATTTCCACTTCTGCCACATTTGTTGCTGTTAACAAAACTCTTCCTTTCAATTATCAGCCTCTCTTAAATCTAGACAGAAGGTTGTGTGAATCGCCCAGGGGTGCTTTAAAACATAGATGCTTTTTATGCTTACTCAGGACATACGCTATTCTCATGTAAAAAGGTTTTCCCCCCATTTTATCCTATTTTCAAAAGAAAAGGCACAGAATATCAACATTCTGAAGACTGGGGTAGCAGCCTAACATTGTGTATGTGTAATATACCTTCAACATACTGGAGTTGAACATAACTGGAGTATGTTGAAGGTATATTAAGTTGGAAGACAGGCTTACAAAACAGTTTAAAAGCCTCAGACGGTGACATGCTATTAACAACAGTATTTTTGAGGATGAGAAACATACTCCGCTAACATACACGGAGAACCTATTGGCTAGCTGCTTTCGTATGTACAATCTCATTTAAGAGAAGACAAGACAGAACCACTTGGAAAACAACATGTATTAACACTTCAGATTTGGCATTACTCTCAAACATGCTTGTCTGTTCCCCCTCAGATTCTAATTTTTTGGTAAAACACTGTCTAGAAGCTCCTTTTAGATCTGTCCATCGGCCCCTGTCCTTTAGCTACAGAAGGTCCCTTTTATGAATTCCTGAATACCTGACATATAAAGTGAGAAAGCTGCCAAAATTTGAACAGGCCTCCTGTATCATACAGACATACACCTGGCCTCTTCCTAACCTCAAATCCAGTCTTTCGCATCCAAGTTGAAGACACAGGTCTGACTCTAAGGCCTTAAAACAGAATCTGAGAACCAATACATGAAAATGAGTGACTTTTATAGTAAGTAATTTAAGAAGTGTTCACAGATAAATTTTGAGAGGGTCCACAAAGCCCCCGAAACTCAAAGAAAATGTTTCCCCAACAGAGAAAATCCAACAGCCTTCTTTATTGGCTGGCATTTAGGAATCACTGTTCTTGAAGACTGTATTTCTGGACCACTTTTTAGGGTCCTCAAAAGGGCTCCTCTCACTACTTTATAGTTATAACCTCAATCCCCCTTTGATCACTACACTCACTGAAGTTTAAAAACTCTTCAGCTACGGCGGAAAAAAATCTTAACATCTAAGAATAAAGCTTGTCACCTTTGAGAATGCTCAAAAAAAATGTGTTGCAAGTGCAGTTTTAAGCACTTTTTAAAGTGTGGACTAAAGCTCTGAGAGGGAGCATTCATTAAAACATAAATTTAAGCAGGTTTCATTCAAACACAGTTCAGCCCCCTTACGTCATTCCTGTTGACATCAAGACTGGACTGAAGGGACGCTAAATACCCAGTGGGAGTGGGTGGGGGAACCGATCTCGCCAGCACCCGGGTGTGGCAGGACGGGACATTAGGCAGACCACCCTGGGGAGAGAATCAAACCCCAGGAACAAACTGGAGTAAATATTTTCCTTCTCTGGACAGTGGTTTCAGATTTTGTCGTGCAGAGCGCAGCAGAAGGTCAAGGGACAACCAAACTTTGGCGTAAGTCTGCAGATCTTTCTTCACAGGCTCCTTACATGGAGCTTTTCTCTAATAACTGCTGGATATTTAAAGAACATTGATTTGAAGGGGGATGCAAACTGCTGGCCTGAGTGGTGACCTTGGCCTTAGGCTGGCCCCATTCTGGGCCAGACAAGCAGCCACCCACAAGGCCTGGGGTAAAGTCAGAGAACAATGAGAGGGAAGAAAAGAGAGGAAGTAGCACTGACTACAGTGTCAGGCACGGTGACTGAGCATTTTACAAACAAAAACTCATACAATCAAAAGGAGGATTAAAGAGAACACACAGACAGAAACTCCATTTTAAGGAACCTATGAATTGGAGGCAGCAAGCAATTTTAGTGAGCAATCAGATGGTAAGTCCTCCTCCCCACCTCCCATTAAAACAAAACAAAACAAAACACAACAAAACATCCCTGGTGCTTTCCACCGAACAAATGAAATAAAGAATAAATTCTGTATGATAAACGGTACAAACAAACAAGAATTTTGTTGTTTTTTTTTTAATGGCCAGGGCTGCCTGGGTGGCTCAGTCGATTAAGCATCAACTCTTGATTGTGTCTCAGGTCATGATCTCACCCTTTGTGGGTTCAAGCCTGGTTGGGAGTCTCTCTCCCTCTCTCTCTCTGCCCCTCCCTCATTCACACGTGTATGCACTCACTCTCTCTCAAAATAAATAAACTTAAAAAAAAAAAAAGAATAGATTCTTTCACTCATCAATGCCACTGCTAGGAATTTATTTTAATTATGCTCACAAAGAGGACCATACACATATGTACGAGAATGAGGATGTTCACTGAAGTGCTGGTTCCTACACACTGATCTGTGGCAATTATAAGGTATCACAGGGCACTGAAAGATCACTGCATGCGCAACATCACAATGGAATACTATAGGGAGGTTAAACCATAACGTAGATCTGTATGTGCTAACAGGGTAGGATCTCCTAAGACATGTTACATGGAAAAAGCAAAGTTGTTCAATTGAAACATATAAAGACATAAAACATATTCTGAGGTCCAGAATCCTTCTTATTAAGTACAAAAATCTCTTCTTACCTAAACTTACTTTCCTTTTACCGATTTCTCTTTTTCTCCATTTCACTGCAAGATTCCTATTTCCATCCCCAACCCAGCTCGCCCTCTCCTCCTCCCAAGACAGAGGGGTGGGATTCATTGTCAAAGGGGATTTTTTAAGTGTCTCCTGAAAATTTTTTCCTCATTATAATATTATTGTTAAGTGCTTGACACTCTAGATACTTATTCAGTCCTCACAACAACCCTGTGAGGTATTTTTTAACTCCATCTCACAGATGAAGAAACCATGGCTCAGAATGGTTAACACACACACACACACACACACACACACACACACGGGGAAGAGGAGGGGGAGAGACAGGAAGACAGTTGGGAGTCTACGTTGGGGCACAGGCAGGCCATGGCTCAACCATGTTAGACCGTCCCCGAATTAACTCCAGAGTTATCTTCATTCATCTAATTTCTCTTCATTCATGGGAAAGTCCAAGTGTGAACACAAGCCAAGGAAGAAGGGGTCTGGAGTACGGGTTCAATGCTATGGTATGACACAAATATACTGATCTATGCTGTCATATCCACTGAGGGGGGTGGGGGGGGGGAGCATCTGAAAGACAGGAAGCAGAGGGACAGTCTCTAGGAACAAAGCTCCAGTGCCATACTTCTGAATGCTCAGAAGTAAGATGATGAACCCATGTGACCATGCTGGGCTACATATCTCAAACAGATGGAGTTATTCCTATCTACTTTATTCTATCCTCACTGGGAGAGATAATCCTACAGTTGTACAATCCTCATATTGTAATATATCTCATAATCAGGCAACTTCAATCTATGCAACTATAGAATAGGACCCCTAGTTACCAAGACACTGGCCTGCACCTCTGAACTCAAGCCCAAAATGTGGGTCTTTGTTATTCAGGGCCACATAAAAGATATGCAGACACAATAACACAAACTTGGAAGGCCCAGCAACCACAGTGAAGTTTTATTTAATTTTAATTTTATTTTATTTTCGAGAGAGAGAGAGCATGCACGTGCAAGGGGAGGAGAGGGGGAGAGAGAGAGAGAGATAGAGAAAGAGAGAGATCTCAAGCATGGAGCCCGACATGAGGCTCAATTCTATGATCTTGGGATCATGACCAGAGCTGAAATCCAGTTGGAAGCTCAACCGAGTCACCCAGGCGCCCTGACAGTGAAGTTTTATAAATGTATAACAGCAACTGACTACAAACCACAGTACTAAGATATTCTACATAAGGATCCAAATCAGATGTTCAATAGTCAACACTTCCTAATTAATTTAACCATCAGCTTCATCAGGACTTGAAGTCCTAAAATCAAATCACAAAATAATTTCTAAAATAATCATCTAACCAACCAGGCACAGGCTCTTATAACCTGCAGCATATACTGTACTAGGCATGAAGAGACCACAAAATAAGTGCATGGGGCTTATAATGCAGTTAAGGAAACAAGAGCCACACTCAAAATCCCTTCAGAGAACAACCAAATACAACAGTGAGGGGGAAAAAACTACCACCTTCTTATATGAGTGCCACCTCACATGTCTTTATAGAAACATGTTTACAGAAAACACCAGCACTTGCTGGACTTCTGATCTTAAGGAGTCAGTTTTTATGTCACCAACTTCTCTTCCCTTTCTAAAGGAGAGATTCCTTCTTTGAATTTGCCTTCATATTCAGCAAATGAAGAGAACTTTCTAGAGCATTATATGAAATAATTCTTTTTTTAATGTTTATTTATTTTGAGAGAAAGAGAGCACAAGCTAGGGAGGAGCAGAGACAGAGAAGGGGTGAGAGAATGCCAAGCAAGCTGAATTGTCAGCACAGAGCCCAACGTGAGGCCCGATCTCATGAGCCATGAGTTCATGACCTGAGCTGAAATCAAGAGTTGGGCACTTAACTAACTGAGCCACCCAGGTGCACCAGCTAAGCTGTATTTTAAGAGAACCTTTATTACTGACTTTGACGCAAGCTGGGCAGAAGTGGGATGAATGAATATCTAAGGTATGGATTACAGGAAAGCTTAGGGAATCAGTGACTGGATAAGCTCGGCATTTGTTCAGAGAGGAAAGGAAACAGGTTTTCTCAGTGCTAGCTGAGAGCAGAATGAATCAGAGCCCACAACTGATTTCCTTAATGGGGCACTGATGTCCTCTGACCCTGACATAGGATCCCCAGCATAGGATCTAGAAGTTCTGCTACTCTTCAGGAAATAGGCAGAAATAGGCCCCCAAATGACTTTAATTCCCCTTTGAACCCAATCTTAGTTCATATTCTTTTGGGAACAAGAGCAACAACCTCTCCCCTGAAATGTAATTAACAAAGGAGGAACACAGTAGAAATGGTAAACTGCATAAATTGCAGACAGTGGTAAAATATGGTTATGTTTTCCTACAACTAAGAATTCAGAACAAGTAAAACATTTCACTTATTTGATCCTCAAAGCATTACCTAACTTGATCCTCAAATCAACCCTGTGAAAAAGGCAGAGCAGGGCTTATTAATTCCATTTAAAAATGAGATATTGCATGTTAAGAAATTAGATAACTTAGATAAAGTAGAAAAATTCCTAGAAAGACACAAACTACTTAATCTGACTCAAGAGGAAATAGAAAATCTGAATAGATCTAAAACAAGGAGAGAAACTGAATTGGTAAATTAAAAACTCCTCCCGCCCCCCAAAAACATGGACCAGCCTGGTGAATTCTGCCAAATATTTAAAGAACTAATATCAATTGTTGACAAACTCTTACAAAAAATATAAGAGGAAAATAGTTCCCAACTCATTCTATCAGGCCAATATTACTCTGATAACAAATCCAAAGTTATCACAAGAAAGAAAAAAACTACAGACCAATATCTCCTATTGAAAATAGAAGCAGAGGCCCCTGGGTGGTTCAGTCAGTTGAACGTTCAACTTCAGCTCAGGTCATGATCTCACAGCTCATGGGTTCAAGCCCCACGTCGGGCTCTATGCTGATAGCTTGGAGCCTGGAGCCTGCTTCAGATTCTGTGTCTCCCTCTCTCTCTGCCCCTAACCCACTTGCATTCTGTCTCTGTCTCTTTCAAAAATAAATAAACATTAAAAAAAAATTAAAAAAAGAAAACAGAAGTAAAAATCCTCAACCAAATACTATCAAACCGAATCCACCAACACATAAAAAGCCAATTTATGCATCATGAACAGTGGGATTTATGCGAGGAATGCAAGGTTGGTTTAACACCTGAAAATCAATTAGTGTATGTCAACAGAATGGAATACAAAACCCACATAATTATTACTGTATATGCAGAAAAAGAATTTGACAAAATCCAACATCCTTTCACGACAAAAAACATCTAACAAACTAGGCACAGAAGGGAACCTCCTCAACTTGATGAAGGACAGCTATGAAAACCTTAATGCTAATGTCATACTTAATGCTAAAAGATTGATGCTTTTACCCTAAAATCAAGAACAACAATATCAGCTTTTGCTACATCTATTCAGAATTGTACTAGAAGTCTTAGCCAGGTCAATTAGGCTAGGAAAAATAAAATAAAAGATACCTAAATTGGAAAGGAAAAAGTAAAAACTATCTCTATTTACAGATGAAACGATCCTGTATATAGAAAGTCCTAGAATATAAAATCAATGTGCAAAAAATTGTATTTCTATACACATGCAATGAAAAATCCAAAAAAGAAATTAAAAAAAAATAATTTCATTTACCATTATATCAAAAAGAGTAAGATACTTGAAAATAAACTTCACAAAAGAAAGGCAAGATACTCTAAAACTGTTTAAAAAATTAAAAATCTAAATAAATGGAAAGACATCCTATATTCATGGATTGGAAGATTTAATATTGTTAACATGACCACACTCCCCAATTTATCTACAGATTGAACACAACATGTATCAAAATCCCAGCAGGCTTCTTTGCAAAAACTAATAAGCTGATCCTAAAATTCATAAGGACATGCAAAGAACCCAGAATAGCTAAACCAATCAAAAGAACAAAGTTGGAGGACTCCTATGTCCTGATTTCAAAACTCACTACAAAGTTACCATAATCAAGGCAGTGTAGGACCAACATAAGGAAAGGCATATGTATCAATAAAACAAAATTAAAAGTTTAGGGACACCTGGGTGGCTCAGTCGGCTAAATGTCCAGCTTCGGCTCAGGTCATGATCTCATGGTTTGTGAGTTCAACCCCTCATCAGGCTCTGTGCTGACAGTGTGGATGGAGCCTGCTTGGGATTCTCGCTCCCTCTGTGCCTCCCCATTCACGCTTTCTGTCTCTCTCAAAATAAATAAACTTAAAAAAAAAAAATTAAAAGTTCAGAAATGAACCCTTACATCTATGATTAATTGATTTTGACAAGGGTACAAAATTAATTCAATAGAGAAAAGGGCAATCTTTCAACAAATGGTGCTGAGACAACTGCACAGCTACATGCAAAAGACAGAAGTTGCACCACTTCCTCACAAACTATACAAAAATTAACTCAAAATGAATCACAGACCTAAATGTAAGAGCTCAAACTATAAAACTCTTAGAAGAAAACCTAGGAGTAAATCTTTGGAACTGTGGGTTGGGCAAAGCCTTCTTAGATACGACATAAGGGACAAAAGAAAAAGTAGAAAACTGAAGTTCATCAAAATTAAAAACTTTTACACATCAAATGATACCATCAAAAAAGTAAAAAGATAACTAACTGCCAGAATGGGAAGAACTATTTACAATCACATCTATAGTAAGGGACTCGTATGTAGAATACATACTCTTATAACTCAATATGAAAAGATAAATAACCCAGTTAAAAAGTAGACAAAGAATCTGAATAAACATTTTGCTAACGAAGATATACCAACGGCCAACAAGTACATGAAAAGATGCTCGATATCATTAGATCTAAGGGAAACGCAAATCAGAACCAGGAGATGCCACTTCACACCTACTAAGATGGCTACAAAGAGATGGATAGCAAGTGCTGGCAAGGAGGTGGAGAAACTGAAACCCTCACATGCTTGGTAAGAATGTAAAATGGTGTAGCCTCTTCGGAAAACACTTTGACAGTTCCTCAAAACGTCAGAGATAGAGTTACCTCATGACCCGGCAATTCTACTACTAGGCATCTACATAAAAACCTATGCACAGGAAGTGTTCATAGCAGCATTAACCATAATAATCCCAAAGTGGAAATAACCCATACGTCTATCAACTGAACAAAATACAGCATATCCATGTAGTGTAGTGCTAATCAACAATAAAACAGGACTGAAGTACGGATACATGCTACAACATGGATGTAAACAGAGGTAATCACAAAAGACTATAGACTGTATAGCTCCATTTATATAAAATGTTTACAATAAGCAAATCTACTGAGACACAATTTAGATTCTCAGTTGCCCAGGGGTGGAATGGGAAAGGAATAGGAGGTGACTCCTAATGGGTACGGATTCTTTTGGGGGTGATAAAATGTTCTAAAAATTGGATACAGGCAATAGTTGCACAACTCTGTTAATATACTAAAAATCACTGTATCGCAGGCCCTTAAAATAGGTGAACTGTATGGCATGTGAATTATATCTAATAAAACTTTTTAAAAATATTTTTAAATGTTTATTTATTTTCGGGGTGGGGGGCAGCAGAGAAAGAGGGAGAGAGAGAATTCCAAGCAGGCTCCCTGCTGTCAGCGCAGAGCCTGATGTGGGGTTTGAACTCACAAACTGCGAGACCATGACCTGAGCAGAAAGCAAAGCACTTAACCGACCGAGCTACTGAGGTGCCCCTCAATAAAACTGTTAACAAAGAAAAAAAGGACACAGCTTAAAGGCTGAGCAGGAGGAGTTTCCTGCAATTCTTAATAAAATGTTCTAGTACACCACAGAGTTACATTTCAGAAAATGCTGTAAATAGCTCTTATGTGTATCACCTGTAGGGACACTGCAGCGAGGTGGTAGGTCTCACTAGCACATCAATTTGGGATTTTAAATTTCTCTTGAGGAAGCCTACAGTGTGCTAGATAAATTCTATTTACAGAAAAAGGTGAAAAGATGACATCACTCCTCTCTCCTACAGCAGATATAGCCAAGCATAGGAACCATCCTAGAGACAGAACAATTGTTAAGCTCAAAATGCTTTTCGCTTTTTTTTTTTTGGGGGGGGGGGCGGGGAGGAAGGAGCTGTTTCTTTTCAATTCTGATTTTTAACATTTGACTTCTCCCAAGACCTCCCTCATACATTCCCTTGTAAGAACACTGGTAATAGAAGCCGGCAGGCTTCCTCCAGACTGAGTTCTGTGGGGGCCTTACACCTGGTCCCTTTTGTATCACCAAAACTGGAGCGAGCACCCAAACCAGAGGTGATCCTCAACCAGTGCCCACTGCTGGGCGAACGTCTGACACATAAAGGACTTCTTTTTCAAGAGATTATCATTTATAGACAGAAAAAGTACACTAAAGTAGTGGGGAAGCTATTCAGCTCTACACCAACAGCTGTAAAGGATTAACATTTGTTCTTCATTCGACCCGTTCCCTTTGAAGAGCTGTCCTCTCTTAAATGTACGGCTTGGTCTTGTCTCCCACCCCCTGCTCTACTGTGCTGGAATCAAGGGCTTCAGGAGGGAAGTGTGATTCCGGCACTTGTGCCACCCCTTCCTGCTAAAGTGGTCTGACCCGAGGAGACTGTTAATAAGGTACAGATTAGCATTTAGGCAAGTGTCCAAAATTCGAGGGTTTTGTTTTGTTTTTTTCAGTTTCATGTCTCTGAATTCCCAGTCCCTCTGATTACCCCAAAGTTGAAATATACTTTATATATGTACATTCTAGGCCATTTAGTCAAGGACACAGGCCTTAAAATGCAGTAGAAGTGGACACGATGTGGTACCCAGGGGCAGGATAACAGCACACACAGGTCTCTTCCAGGAATGCTGGGTAGAACCTCAGGGTATAGGCTGCAGAGCTCACCCTCACGACCAGTGGGGCCCCAAGGTCATCCAGAGCATGAGAGTAAGGAGAGGATTCCAAGTGGGTGAGTCAAGGCAGGAAAATGCAGAACATCCTCTTAGGTAGCCAGAATTTTAAGATATCACTACTTAAAGCAGAAAAACATCAACATCCAACACCACCCCTCACGTACCCACCCCTGACCAAACCTAGGCAACAACAAACAAACTGGCCAGACCTCCGCCTCTGGGCCCTACACAAGAAAAACAAAACAAAACAAAACAAAAACAAAAACAAAAAAACACCAAATAAAACACTATTCAGGAGCTGGTAGGGGCGGGGGCAAGTTTAATTGCTTTTTGTAAGAGACAGGACGCCAGATGCCGTGTTCTCCAGAGATAAGCTTCTAACTCCTGACAGAGGCTCATCCTAAAATATAAGACTCCACAGGTAAAGAGTAATCTGGAAAGCCACTGGACAGGCTTTAAAAGCTTGAACTAAGGGTGAAGAAAATATTTCAAATCTCCAAACCAGCATGTTATGCTATTTTATTTAAAAAGGAGACCCAAACCCTATCCTCTGAAGGCCAACATCACAATACAGTTAGATGGAGGGGCCCACTAATCAAGACTGTCTGCCCACCAGGCAGCCAAACCTTGTCCACAGAAACCCATCCAACAACAAGTCTTCTCACTGATGAGATGTCCTGGAGTTTCGGAACCATCTGGATTTGTTTGAGGATACATTTCAAATACATTAGAAATCCTCCACCATAGACAGAAACTGTAGAAGGCTCTCCCTGTAGGACTTTTCCTCCATCCCCAACAACTGCAGCAGGAGGAGCAGAGAGAAAGGGCACGTGCTAACAGATGGGACTCCTCTGCAGAGATGTGAAATTGTGTAACTTCACTCCGTTGCTGCCAAACAACCATAATGTGCATCTCTTCAGAAATAATTACTGGAGAATTCGAAATACCAACTGCCTCTCTCACAAAGTAGCAACCGCCCACACAGGAGCTGGGGGCTGATGCAGGATAAAGGAAAAGACAGAGGAGCCTCCAGCCAAAGCAACAGCAACCGATTCACCAGGCACATGAGACACTTCCACAATAGGAGAGGGACCCTGGTTGAAGACTTTATTTCTCCTGTCGCTTCTGCTCCTGTACTCTAAGAAAAGGAGCCAAAGGAAGGGGTGGATAAAGCAGTGAAGAGGCCCCAGAGGAAGAAAGTAATAAAAAAAAGGCTGAAGTCTTTGAAATTATACCCTTTGGTATAAGTTTTTTTTAAAAAGTAGAAAATGGTCTTGTGCTAGTCAGCCTCCAAGATGGCACCCAATGAGGGAGCCATTTATCAGGTGAGATGAATCCCACCTCCCAGCATTCATGTCCCTGGACTGACCCGTTTAACCGAAAAGATATTATGGAAATAACAACGTGACTTCTGAAGCTAAGTCACAAAACACATTACAATTCCCATCTTGTTCTTGGATCACTCACTCTGGTCACTCAGCTGCCATGCTGGAAGAACACTCAAGCCACCCAATAGAGAGAGAGGTCCATCCACATAGTAAAGAACTGAGGCCTCCCACAAACAGCCAGCACTTGCCAGGCACTAGTGAATTACTTGAGGAGAAGGTCCTCCAGCCCCAGTCAAGCTTTCAGGTGACTACAGTCCCAACCAACACTGTGACTGCATTCTCACAAGTAACCCTAAACCAGATCACCCCGCTAAAATGCTTCCAAATTCTAGGCCTATGAAAGCTATGTGAAATAATGTTTATTGTTCTAAGCTGCTAATAACTTTTGGAGAAATTTGTTACGCAGCAATAGATAACTAATACAGGCCTCTTAGAAACTCTTCTTTCTAACCCAAAATAGGTACAGAGTCCCAGGAGGCTGCATACATCTCCAGGTACCTACCTCTCCTCCCCCGCACGACTCACATGTGGAGAGAGAAAGCAAAAGTTACTACTCAATATGTCCCTTCCCTCTTTATTTCTCACTGATAAGCTGAAGCTAAGCATTAAGGAAGCAAAATGTTTTCAATAAAGTGGAATACCCAGTAATGCTTTTTTTCTTTCCTGCTTCTGGCTCTATATCTAAATTGTGCTGCAAACTTCTAATATTCAAAATTCCTGAACTACACTTTATACTTCATATATGTGCAAAGTTAATAAATATGGAATATATATCCCCTACTGAACTTTTTCTTAAAATCACTGTCACTTAACAGGATACCTTAAAGGATGCTTTCCCCCATCACACACTCTATCCTGGAAACATTTTAAGAACCTTCAGTTCCTCTGAAAAGTTTTCAATCAGTGAAGAGAATCACAGAAAATCACAGATTCCCTGGGGGAGAGAAGCTGTATAATATGTTCCAAGAAGCTCTGGATGTGCAATCTTAAAAGCTAAATTTAAGACCCCACTCTACCACTAGCAGTAAAGACTCTGGCCCCAATCTGTGGAATGGAGATTATATGTGTCCCATCTCACAGCATCACTGTTCTAAAATCAAGTAAGATGCTGAAAAGAAGGGGGGAAAAAAAGCCTACTTGCTCCCATCAAATTCAATAAACTCAGCTGAGGGGCACCAGAGTGGTTCAGTCGGGTAAGTGTCTGAATCTTGGTTTCAGATCAGGTCACGATTTCACGGTTCATGGGTTCAAGTTCCACGTTGGGCTCTGTGCTGGCAAAGCATAGCCTGCTTGGGATTCTCCCTCTCTCTGCCCCTCCCCCACTCTAACTCACTGTCTCTAATAAATAAATAAAATAAATAAATAAACAAACAAACAGACAAACTCAGCTGAAACAGAAAGACAATGGTCTGCTAGGTGGCAGTCTTCTAGTGGGAAAGCTGGAGATGAGTAATTTGTTGTTATATTTCCAGCAAGGACATGGGAAAGAGGGCACCTGGACTGGCTAGGAATATATCTGTATCTGTCAAACAGAACTGTCAAATTACACTTTTTCATTTGTGAAATAATGAAATATCCATTCAGCCATTATCAATCTAACTCCTGGAGATACAATCATGTTTGTGGAGACTCATGAAATCAGGTTCATGTACAAGCAAAGGAGAGAGTGAGATCTTGAACTTAGAAACAGCAATCCCTTTCTAGGCCCAATGCTAACAGTTTTCAGGCAATTCAGCAACCCTCATTTATCACAGCCCCACCAAGCTGTTTTGTTTTGGATAGATAAACAAGTAGCTTTTACATCACTAACCTGAGTTAGGAGATAGTGACAAAATGGCTTATGCTGCCAGGACTTCCTATGAACATTGCTACTGCTCACTTGAAAAAGACACTATGAGTACTCTTTAACATAAATGTTTAAACGGCTTTAGACCACATACATTTTTTTAAGTGGAGCATTAAATGGCAGCAACATAATTTTTGAAGGGTTGCCCCTCCCACACACACATGCACCACCAGAAACTATCACAGTAAGCTATATCACTTGATTTGCTGCTCAGGTAAGCCCCAAACTGGCAAGTACGAGTCTAAAGTGAGTTTAACCATTATAACATTTATTGCTTTACAGTTATTAAAATGTTTACTTCCTTTTTTTAATGTTTATTTATTTTGAGAGAGAGAGAAAGAATGAGCAGGGGAGGGGCAGACAGAGAGAGAGGGAGAGACAGAATCCCAATCAGGCTTTGTACCATCAGCGCAGAGCCCAATGTGGAGCTCGAACTCATCAACTGCGAGATCATGACTTGAGCCAAAATCAAGATCGGATGTTTAACCGACTGAGCCACCCAGATGCCCCTAAAATGTTTACTTTCAGCAGGGAGGCTTTACCCCTGCTCCTAAGTTTTTTATTCAAATATTGTGGTTCTGCACTTCCTGAGAAGTCTGCTGGAAAAACTATACTTTTTCCCTGAGAAGACTTTCTTTTTTGGGTGGAACACCACATAGAAGCTCTCTGTGTGGCTCATTTACACTGCTATAAATTAACCAACAAAGAAACATGGCTCTGATCCCATTTACTAACTAGTAGGAATCTCCCAAGTTGAGAGCTAAAAATGTTATCTGGGGGGAAAAAAAAAAAAAAAAAACACCACAGAATTGTATCATGCTGCTGAGGTTTCCAAGCCTTAAAGATCTTATAATAATAGAATATACAAATTTAAACTATGAAAGAACTAATTACATCAAAAATTAAAAAATAAAAGTAAAAGTACTGGTTTGGGATATTGTCAAAGGAGCCACATGGGTTAAGCTTTTGGGCTAGGTAACATTAAGGGTCCTTATTAGTCCCATCATTTCTAGGAAATTCTAATAAAGCAATCCTTGTGGTAGGGGCAGGGAGAGGATGTTAAACTAAATCCTTAGGAGAACCATACTCATGAATTTTACTGGAACACTTCAATAAATACCTAATGAAAAATGTCTGTATAGTATTTTTTTTTAATTTATTTATTTTGAGAGACAGTGTGCACACATGAGCAGGGGAAGGGCAGAGCAAGAATCCCAAGCAGGCTCTGCACAGCTAACACACAGCACAATATGGGGCTCAAACTCACGAACTGTTGAGATCATGACCTGAGCCCAAGTCAAGAGCTAGACACTTAACCCACTGAGCCACCCGGGTGCCCCTGCATATTTTCTTGTACATGTAACCCAAAGCCTTAGAATTGAAAACCTAAGTCTTACATTTTAACAAGATCTGCATTCTAGGTCTTATATATGCACAGTCTAAAACAATCCAATAAATATACCATTTTAACCATATAGCATATACCAACAATATACCATATCAACTGTCAAATAAATTCTAAAACACCCAATTAAAACTATTAAATTAAATTAAAACTATTAAAAAACAATGGGCAAAAGTCAAAAGTTATGTATTTGTATTTATATTATTAAATGATTCCCAAGTTCTCTTCATTCTTCTCTAATTTCCATTTTTCATAACTCCTTGGATCTCACAGTCAATTAAAAAGCAAGTACACTGACAGACTAATGACATTTGTGTTTTGTAAGGGAGACAAACAGCCAGCCCAAACCAGCCTTTCCCTAGAGTCTTACCTAAGCATACAGGCCTGCACTAATGGCACCAGGTGCCACAGTTCATGTTAATTAATCATGTATATAGCCTTGCTGCTTTCTTGAAAGTTAGCCCAAATTACTTAAGCTTCATATTTTTATCAAAATTGTCCTAGGTGTGGATCTAGGTCAGCAAACTTTTCTGTAAAGAGCCAAACAGTAAACATTTTAGGCTTTTGCCAGCTACACAGTCTCTGTTCCAAGTAATCAACCTTGTTGTTTTAGTGTGAAAGCAGCCACAGACAGCACCTAAGCGAACAAGTGTGGCTGCATTCCCACAAAACTTTACTTACGGGCCCTAAAATTTGAATTTCATATAATTTTTACACGTCACAATTTTTTTCAAGCACTTAAGAATGTAAAAACAATTCTTAGCTCCCAGACAAAACAATAATCGGTCAGAGCAAGAGACAGGGCCACATTTGGTCTGTGAGCCACAGTCTGCTGATTCCTGATCGAGACTACCAAAACTGTGTCAATAAACAACTCTGCATTCCCCACCAGGCCTCCAGCAGTAAACATCTGTGGACTGATCCTGTTTATCTCTCTCCTTCTATTCTGGAGGACTACAGTGAGTCTTTGAAAAGGCACCTAATTAACATATCAAACAGGGTAGATTTAACTAGCTGTTCCAAGGGCACACACAAGAGCTTCAGCATGAATTAAGATTTTCTTTCTCAAAGAAAGGTATATACATATATACATATATGTATATATATATACATATAAAGGTATACGTGTGGCAGGGAGACTTCTAGTAGCTTCTAGTAGCACAGGACATCCACTCACTGCAGCTTTTATAGTCTAAGACAATGGACAAAACCATAGTCCATAAGCACACACACACAAAAAAGTGGGGAGGGGATGAACTTGAGATTGTACCTCTTTCAGAAGTCCTCTGTACGTGCCATCTCCTCACTGATACATCCCCCAGCAAAAAGAAAGAACAGTTAACAGCAGCAGCTTAAACACTCTTTGTTGGGGGAGGCAGACAGATAGCAAACACAGAACTACCAGCCCCAGTATTACAGCCACCACTCTGGTATTTTCAAGGAACCTCTTTGGCTAAACTTTTATTTTACCAGTTAGTCCGAAGCCAGCTTCTGTCTGTGGCTTAAAAAAATTCCCACAACCTCATCCATTGTTTCATTCCTAGAATGGCATACAATTCTGTCTTAAGGAGTGTTAAGACAGAGTTCAGATACTGTAAGTCCCCAAAAACTTCCAATAAAAAGAAAATTAACTTCAAATAGGTGTAGATGTTTCCCTGCGTTCAAAGAATCATATGGAAGTTGGGGTGGGATACAGCCCATACATTGGGGGACCATAATATACCAGGAAGCCAGTATCTTTTATGTATGTTAACTCTAACCCCTGACAAACTCATAAATAATCCCCCAAAATGATACAGTCTTATATAATTTCTACCTGCTATCCCACTATGTCTTGGAACCAAAGATATATGAAAGACTAACTTTATCAGGAGCCAAATAATCAACAATTTGGGAGAAAGAGGACCATCCAAGCTCAGAAGTTAAGACTTCAACGAGAAATGTGTCTCCAGGAATTTTGGTCCACTGATATCTTCCCTGGTCAGACCTGTGTTTGGTTGTATTTTGATATTTACTCTGTATGTGTAACAAGGCCATCAACAAGACTCTGGGCTAACTCTACACGTTGGGCAGAAAGAGCTCTCAAAGGCAGAATACTACCAGGCTGATATACAATCATCCTATTAAAGGATCCAGGGGCACCTGGGTGGTTCAGTCAGTTAGGCATCCAACTTTGGCTTGGGTCATGATCTTACATTTTGTGTGTTCAAGCCCCACATCAGGTTCTCTGCTGTCAGCATGGAGTCTGCTTTAGATCTTCTGTCCCCCTCTCTCTCTGCCCCTCCCCCATTTGCCCTTTCTCTTTCTCTCTCTCTAAAATAAACATTAAAAATAAAACAAAACCCCAAATTGAAAGATTTTTTTTTAACGTTTTATTTATTTTTTTTTTGAGACAGAGACAGAGCATGAACGGGGGAGGGGTCAGAGAGAGAGGGAGACACAGAATCGGAAGAAGGCTCCAGGCTCCGAGCCATCAGGCCAGAGCCCGACGCGGGGCTCGAACTCACGGACCGTGAGATCGTGACCTGGGCTGAAGTCGGACACTTAACCGACTGAGCCACCCAGGCGCCCCCCAAATTGAAAGATTTCTTAATATGTGGTGGTAGTCTCCTAGATTGTACACCCTACCCCATTACCCCATCAAATACATGGTCTCCAATCATGACCTACTCCACACAGCTTTCCTGGTCCATGACTCTCTAAAAAGAAATCTTTCAGGGGCGCCTGGGTGGCGCAGTCGGTTAGGCGTCCGACTTCAGCCAGGTCACGATCTCGCGGTCCGTGAGTTCGAGCCCCGCGTCAGGCTCTGGGCTGATGGCTCGGAGCCTGGAGCCTGTTTCCGATTCTGTGTCTCCCTCTCTCTCTGCCCCTCCCCCGTTCATGCTCTGTCTCTCTCTGTCCCAAAAATAAATAAACGTTGAAAAGAAATCTTTCAAAAGAAGAGAGAAAAAGAGTGTGAGCTAGAAGTTACCAAAACATGTAAAAAAAGAGTCAGTGGCACAGGAAGGACCAAACAATAGGTTCTCTATGGCTCTGGGGGGTCTGAGCCATAGGAGCCTCTATGCAATTAGCAAAGAATATGTGAAGATGAATCAGACTAGGAGCTGACAGAATGGTGAGGAAGGGAGCTGCCCAAGCTGAGGGACATTCAAAGAGACTTTCAAATCGCTACTTATGGGTCTCGTGAGCGTTACTTAAATTTGATGGGAAAACTTCAAAATAGTTCTTTCCAGCTTTCAAATCTCTCTTCTGATCTGCCAATCTTGACAGAAGAAAAAGGAAGCTTTGAAGAACAAGTGCATCTTCCGTGTGCAAAGCTAAGCGCCACATGTGAGCTCTCCAATGTATAAACCTGCCTGTTCCCATGCGGTCTCTGCCTAAAACAATGGTGAAAAGCAACCCAGGGTGGAAAAAAAAGCAGGGAGAGAGGCTACCCAGGGTGTGTTGAGAGTATGGCTGAATTCTCAGCAGGGGAAACGCATTAGACAACTCCCAAATCAAAGCAAAATCAAACCACAAAAGTAATAATAATTATTATTATCAGTGAACCAATAATTCCAGCTCCATCATGAAGTCTTTCACAGAGAACCTGACTTCCCAAGCAACCTGTAAGGAAGTTATGAAGCAATAAAATACAGTAACCGTTAGGAGAAAAAAGTCATAATCAAGTCAAAAACTAGTTAACAGGATAACCTGGCTCTACTGAAGGATGACACTGGCAGACACTGGAAAAGAGAAAACATGGAAGAACATCATCTATGCTAGAGTCCCTTCTCCAGACAACAGTTAAGTAGCCTTTTTTTTTTTTAATGTTTATTTGTTTATTTTGAGATAGAGAGCACAAGTGGGGGGAGGGCAGACAGACAGAGAGCATCCAAACCAGGCTCCCAGTTCCGAACTTTCAGTGCAGAAGCCATCACGGGCTTCAATCTCACAAACTGTGAGATCATGACCTGAGCTGAAATCAACAGTCGGATGATTAACCAACTGAGCCACCTAGGCGCCTCATGTCTTTTTAAAAGGATGTCAAAACATGATCTCTCTGCTCAAAGCACTCTGTTATGGGTTAAATTGCATCCCTCAAAAAGATATGTTGGAGCCCTAACTCTCCATACCTGTGAATGTGACCTTATTTGGAAATAGTACCTTTGCAGATGTAATCAAGTTAAGATGTGGTCATACTGGATTAGGAGGGTCCCTATATCTAATCACCGGTGTCCTTAAAGGAATGTCATGTGAAGGCACAGAGATACACAGGAAGAAGATGGCCTTGTAATGAAGGAGACAGAGACTGGAGTTATCCTGCCACAAGCCAAGGAACACCGTGAAGTATCAGCCACCACCAGAAGCTAGAGGAGACAAGAAAGGATTTTTCCCTAGAACCTTAGGAAGGAACATGGCTCTGGGGCTCTGCTGATACCTCGATTTCGGACATCTAGCCTCCAAATCTGTGAGAGAATATATTTCTGTTGTTTTAACCCACCCAGTTTGTGGGTTTCTACTTTGTCAAGGCAGCCCTGGGGAGATAACACACCCTCCAATGGCTTCCTATCTTACTCAGAAAGAAAATCCAAGCTTCATTACAAAGTGTTCCAGACTTTCCTTTATCTAACTTCAGCTCCTACTGTTCCCTTCCTAGTCACCACTCCATCCACACTGGCTTCTTCATTGGTCCTCAAAACCCTCCCACCATGGGGCCTCACCCCATCTCAGGCTGGTCCTGTTTCAGGCCTTTGCAGATGCCATTCCCTTTGCTGGAAAGGTTCTCTCCCCAAGAATCTGCAAGGCTGTTCCCTCAATCTTCTTTCAGGGCTCTGCTCAAGTTCCCTTATTGGCAAGCCTCGGCCTAATTACCCTTTGGCATCTCTTATCCCTACCCCATGCACCCTATACCTCCTTCCCCTGCTTTATTTTTTTCCATAATACTTAAGACAAGCTGACATGTGTATCTTGCTTAACCTTTAAAAGATCCGTTTCCCTCCATAACGTTAGCTCAGTGAGAGCAAGACTTTTTCACTGCTGAATCACAGCGCACTCTATTGAACAGATAAACAGATTCTATCAGGACAGGTGAAATTTTACTCAAAACTGGCTGTGTGACAAAAAAGGTTTCTACTAATTAAATGGATCAGAAGCTTTTGTAGTTGAAGGGCAGGCTCAAGGTTGAGCTCTGAGGGCTGGCTAGGAGACCATCTCTGTGCCAGGTTTCCTTAGGTAGACTGAGAGGCTCACCATTCCTATATAGATGAAGGAGAAGTGAACAATTTTGAAACAGCTTAAGATTCCTTCTTATCTAAAAAGGTCCACTCTTACATATAATTTTTGTCTCCAGCCACACACACCCCTGAAGAAAGTGACTTAGCCTGAGAAATATCTGAAGCCAAATCTAAACATACCTTCACCTCTGCATTACTACACACATTTTTGGTTTTTAGGGGCTTAGGGGGAAGGGCCCAGCAGGAATGTTTGATAATGATAATCCCAAACTGCAAATGTACAAACCACTTGGGAAGAAAACCATATTCCTAAAACAAACAAAAATATTTCAAATAAGCCAGGAGCCTTAAAACAGCTCTTTCTTAGTAAGTACTCGATCAAAAGCTTTTTAAATGGTCCTAAGTTAACACTCTTCCTTCCCTCATTTACATTCTCAAAACTTTAAAACAAAAGAGGCAGAAAATGAAAATTTTCCTTTACCTTGGGTTTTGGCCCCCGGTGCTGCCAATCCTAATGATGAATCACAGGATTCCTTGAGAGGTGATCTGATTGGTGTTTCAGCTTCAGGGGTCTCAAAATTACCTTCTGAATCCGAGCTGCCAAGGGGGAAAAATGAGGAATTACCACTTTCAACGGTATTTCCGACACCCTTTACAACCTACATATCCGAAAAGGCTAAAGTCCAGCATTTTTGCCTAACCTTACAACCCACTAGTCCTCGGCAAGGACTGGCCTGTGGGAGCTGCTGCGGGTTTTCTCGCAGGGCCCTCCTCCGCCTTCTGTCTGGCATCCTGTCTCCCTGAATATCTCCTCCATCCTCCGGAGCTTTTCTCATCACCATTTATTTCTGAGGTCATCCTTTCTTCTGACATCCCCCCAAAAGCGCTTTCCAACAGACTCCTTTTCTAACAAGAATCCTTTCTCATAGGTTTAAAAATTAAGACTGCCCTCTCCCCCTAAAATTAAGCCAGCTCTCGCCATGATGCCTTTTCCTTTGGCAGGCCTCTACCTGTTTGGAACTCACTCGGCCTGAGGCTGAGAATGCTGTCACCTGCCTTCCTCAATCACTCGGTGGCAGCTCAGCAAAGACCACCATTTCTCACCAGCTGCCAGGGGCCTGTCATCACGCGACCTTCTTTACCAAGGCTGCATTTTCGGGCCACAAGGGGACACCAGGAGGGCCTGGGAGCGACTTCTTCTCCACAGGGAGGGCCCCAAGTTCTACCGGTGTGACCAATGACACTCTTGTGTGTAGGGGCGGGGGCTGGGGGATCGAAGCTTAGAGAAAGTGACTGAAGCAGACCGGGATGCGGGAAGACTGCAGATTCCGGGTTAGGTTCTGAAAGCTCATACGGAAACGGAGGAAAGGTAATACCGGACAAAACATCCTGAACTTTCGAATGCACAGCGGGGACCCGGTTACGGGCAGGGACGCAGCATTGCCATGATAATGGTTACGCGGGTGAGCGACCACACACAACGCACACAGAATGAGCCGCAGATGGATGGATGGCAGCACGTCTGCATCTCGGCAGGGATGCGTGTACTTGCCTGAAACTCAAGGATTTGGTCTCGGCTTGCGAGTCCTCCTCCTCGGGATCGCCCTCGGGCCCTCCGGCCTCGTCCTCTCCGGCGCCCCCGCCGCGCACCGCGGACCAGGTCCATTTCGCCCACTGCACTGGGGACAGGATCTGCCAAGGGCTGAACGCCATGAGCGCGGCTCCTCTGGCTCCAGCTCCTACGAGTAGGGGAAGGGGGAGAGCCTTTTTTCCCTTTCAAAATGGAGGGAACGGGTGACAGGCGCCTGTAAGCGTTTCCAGCGGAGGCGCGGATGTGGTTAAACGAGCGCCGTCGGGGGCCCGGGTGGAGCGCTTCCTCTCGGCCGGCAGTCAGCGCCGCTTCCTCCTCGTCCTCCTTCCCCAACGGTGCGGTCGCGGCCACCCCCGCGCCGGGCGACTCCCGCCGGGAAGATGCCTCTCCTGGGGCCTCCTCAGGGCCCCGGCCCGCGGCGCCGGGTGGCTCGGGTCTTGGGGTCTCGGGCTCCCGCCTCCCGGCCGGCGGGGCGCGCATCAGCTGCCGCGGGAGCCGCGCCCCAGGAGCCGCCCCCTTGGACCGTACTATTCGCGCGCGCGGGCGGGGGCGAAGGCGGCGCCGGGGCTTTGAAGTCCGCGGCGCTCCCGCCCGATCCCCCCGCCGCGGCGCCGTGCTGGTAGCGCCCGGACTGCGGGCAGGGGGCTGTCCCGCTGCGACTCGGGCGGGCAGGACACCCAGGCGCCCCCAACAGCTCAGCGAGCGGCGGGAGCTGGGAAGATCCATTTCCTGGGTCCGTGCACGCTGGGCTTTTCCTCTTTCCCTTATTTTTTCATCTTGCTACTGTGACTTAATGGCGTTGTGACATTAGATCGCATAGAAGTGAAGCCCCTTATTAAAAAAAAAAACAAAAAACTTTGAGGCCGCAGTTGCCTGTTCTTTTTACCCCTCCCTGACATTGACAACGTGGAAGATTTCGGCCTATTCACCTCCGACTCTACCACTCCCAGGATTTGGAAATTCCTCAGCAATGCTACAAGAGGAGCCAAGGACTGGAATTGTAGATGCTTTGTCCCTCCCCAAACCGCACTCCTGGACGCTCTGGGGCCAGGTCTTTGGTAAAGGGTGCTAAATTACCCCTGTGAAATTACAGCCTGATCGGCTTCCCATTCTCCTTTTTGAGGCTTTCTCTTCATAACTTCGTCTAAATTTCTGATTTCTGACTTCGTTTACTGCTTCAGAAGTATGCCAACAGGCCTGGTGAAGGCAGCCTTCAAAATAAAAACCCTCTTTATGTTTGAAAGCAGAAGGAAATAGAAGAGCTCTCCTCGGATTTTCTTCATTTTCCGTTTAGGGATTGCTCGCCTCAGAATCTCCAATGCACCAAGGAAGCTGGCAGACGCAAACCACAAACACCAGGTTTCATGATCTCCTTGCCTGGATAAGGCATTTCTTGTACTATTGTAATTTCCCAGAGTCGCCGTGAATCTGTGAGGTGGTTGCAGGTTCTCACAGAGAGAGCAGCTTCAGAATTTAGGAAGAAAGTCATGCTGAAACTGCAAGAGACAGTCTCCCCTAAAAGGGGAGTCATGCTGAGGAGTCATGACTGTCTTACACATTTGATAACAAAAACAAAAGCAAATATACTGTAAGATAAGGCAGGGTAGTTATCTTACCATAAGATAACTTAGTCTTACCATAACAGAAAGGCAGAGGTTTGCCTGAAGTCTAGATAAAAGGATTAGGGTGTCAGGATGCTTTAGAATTCATCCAGCTCCTTTCCAGAGAGAAACACAACTGTCAGGATTGTTCTGGAGACTACAAGGATGGGGAGTAAACAGGAGTCTTTTTTTTTTTTTTAAGTCATGAAATATACCCCAACATTATCCAGTTCTTTGTATTTTTAGGTTTATGGCTCATCATATAAACCTTCAGGTTATAAAGTCCCCCAGGTTCCTGGATTTGACCCGTGTTTTGTTGCCTGGAAATAATATTACCAACCCCCCCCCCCCACCCCATGTAAATTAGTAACTGGCACCTATGTCTTCTTATGTCCTGTTCATTCTTTTTCCTGGGTAGTTCTCAAATCTTCATTCCTCTGCATCCCCACTGTCACTGACATACTTCCCAAACTGTCCGTTTCTTACAGCTCCACTGCAAATGTCTTCCAACTAGTTCTACCTCAGGGTTTTTCCCACCTGAGGGCATCCCACCTGGTTGATAGGTGACTTGTGCTATAATCTTGCTGTTCCTGTTCCTCATTACTCCCAGCCCTTTGTATTCCTAAGCCATAATCACTAGAGAATTGGTTCTGAACTTTCACTATGTCCCAGAATCATCTGGGGTGCTTCTTTAAAAATACTAACTCAAATCACCACCAGGGCCTGGAAATCTGAATTTTTACCAAGTATCTTGCGGAATTTTTTTTCACAGGATAAATTTGGGAAACAATGATGAGCTTGGACTAATTGCTGCTGCTGGAACTATTTCTCTTTTTCCTGTAGAGTTCTGCACATTCCCACCCCCTTACCCCCACCTCGAGCTCCCAGACCTTGACTTCCCAAACTTCCTTCAATACCCAACTCAAGTGTTTAGTCTGAGAAAGCAGGCTGATTTCTCCTGTTTCTACCATCTCTATACCCCAACCTCTCAAAGAAACTTTTACTGTGGCCCTTAGATGGTTTCGAAAGGGGACACTATTAATAGGTACAACAGACAGCAAGCACAAACCAGGATGTCCCCAGGATGTAAGGTCACCCTACACTTAGCATATGATATATAATGTATTTGTTTACCTATCTGTCCCATTTCTAGACCATAAGCTTCTAAATGGCAGGGACCACATCATTTTTGTGATTTATTTTTGTTTCTCCAGAGATTAGGACAGGGCCATACACTCAATAGGTGTTCAGTAAATAAACAGAAAAGGGATATTGTAGTTTATAGATAGATCTTATGAGTTTGAGTAGGATGACATAAATTCCAAAAGCCTGACTCCTCCTGGGGAAATCAAGTTTTGGAACCAGCACAGAATGGAACTTGGAGCAAGTAATGACCCCAGTAAGATAAAGCCCAACCTATACAGCCATTTCTTGAAATTGGAGAAGCAAATGCTTAGTTTTCTGAACATCACTCTACTGCAAGCTCCTAGACTTGATGTGAACAGCGATAAAGGAAGTAATTACTCAATAACTTGAACTTATTTTATTGTCTAGAAGTTCAAGTAATGAGGCTAACTGACATATCAATTTTCCTGTAATTCTGGGAAAGAATGGGCAATGTTTGAAAACAGATATCCCAACCAAGGTAAGCCACTTTGCTGCTATCCTCAGCTTCAGAGAGCAGAATGTCTGCAAATACATGACCAAGTAACCTAATGCAACGGATTTGTCTTGGAAACAACCGAAACCACAGAAAGAAACCCATCTGTTCCTTCCTCTCTTCTTGCCCTTCACTGAAGCTTTAGATCAATAGGCCATGAAAATCTAAAATGTAACTTCCTTGAAACACTCCACAATTGTGGTGTGGCCAAGCCAGGCACATCCCTTGCCTGTAATGGATGCTCCAGAGGGATCTGCAAGATGGGTCTCTTCGTTTAAAAAAATAATAAAATGTACGGGTGAGCAAACTCAAACAGGCAAACAACTAATCATTTCATAGCATTTCACAGCAGAGCTATTCTGGGAAAGCCTGGCATGGGGCAGGAGGTGGGGGGCAGATGTAGTTGAGGCCTAAAGGAATTGGTATGGATCCTGTATACCTCATAAAGAGTTGATCTCAACTCAAGTACTCAAGTTGAACTTGATCCTGTAGCGGGCGACGGGGTGGGGAGGTGTCAAACACCAGAACCTCCCTAGGTAACATAAGGGAGTGACAAGGCCAGAGTGGCAGCTGTGTCATCTGGAGAACACTGCTGTGGCTAAGGGGCAGTGCTACCAAGTTCCTGGTGCCCAGCATTGCCATCTACCAGTCTTTCGAGAAAAACCCAAACCATGGGTTTTATAACCCATCTTCCTATCTTTAATGTTCTTACTAATTTAAATCATTTTGAACCTTGTGAAGGCCAACATGGTGCTGGACAAAAACAAAGCCATCTGTGTGTCCGGGTAGCCCCCGAGCCTGGATGGGCAGAGGGGAGTCATCAGGCTTTGAGCAAGTAAATAACATTTCCATTTAGATCATTTAGATCATTCTGGTAACAACCTGGGGGATGGAAGGGAAGTAGTGAAGACTGGGACCCAATTTCCCTGCCCCAAACTACCTAGAGAAAGTGGACAGCCTCTCCCCTAGAGGATAAAGAAGCAGAACTGAAATTCACGTCCTTAGCTGTCACTGCACTTGTTCAGGAAGCATCAGAGTTGTAAGCAGCTCAAGCATGATGTGAACACTTTGACAGTGGAAGGACCAGAAAACCACTGCTAAGGAAACCGAGTTTGTGCCAGCCAGTGAAATGAAAAAGCATCGGTTATGAAATGATGTGGAGGGAGTGGAGGAGGCAAGGCAGGAGGACCAGGATGGCACAAGGGAATTAGGGATGAAGTAGGCAGAGAGAAAACCAAAAGGTCAGGCAGGCAGACAAACCCGTCAACATATCTGTATTTTCTCACAATTTAGGAATCTGGTGAGCGAGAGACACATCCCATGCAACTAAGATTAGATGCCAGATTGATGATGTAACCAAAGTGGCTGGGCAGCTCTGAAGCACTTAGAAAAAGCACCAGCCTGGGTGAAACTGAAATGGCAAATAGCAGCTAGGCTGACATGCCTCAGTGGAACCTCCATAGACTGTCTCCCACTCCCCAGCCCTGCTTTTTGAGAGCTGTTTGCTGGATGAGGTTCCAAGACGTGGCAGGGAATTCCCCTGCATGTGGTTGCCCCACCAACCTGATCACTGAATCTTCTCACCTCACTCACCAAGGTAAACATCCTCAGGAGGTCTCTAAGATGTAATGGTTTAACAGTACCCTAGATCAATCTGATCCCTGTAATCCTTCTCTCCAGTAGCGGGGCAGGTTTTCTTATTCTCAGTTTGCAGATGACGTAACTGAAGCAGAAAAGGCAACCACCTGCCTGAAGTCATACAGCTAATTGGTGCCAGAAGTGAATCTAGAACACCAGTCTCCTGTCAGTACTCTTGGCGCTGTATCAGACTGGAAGAAAGCAGAATGTCTTCGCAGCCACGAGGTAGCTTGCCATTCCGTAATCTAGACACTCCTCTCGATATACTGCGGCTGCAGTCCCTGCTTCCTGCTTACCCGGCATGAAAGCCACAACTAAGAATACCTCACTCTGCCACAGAGAAGTGCCACTGCCAGCAGGAGGCCTGCTTTCCTGACCCACCTCGGTCTAACCAGGCAACAACATGCTGATGTCTGCACGAGGCAACATCACATGAAGCGGATAAGGGCATCTGACATATTCAAATACGTTAATGTTACAGTCTCAACACTGCAAGATGAGATGTTCTTACCTAGAGGCTATAATCACCTGTAGAATTACAATCTCCACTCCACTACCCAAATACTCCCAAATCAGAATTCATACTACATATTTACACTGCACATTATATCATAAAGACATCCTCCTTTCTTTTTTTTTTTTAATGTTTATTTAATTTTTTTTGAGAGAGAGAGAGAGAGAGAGACATAGCACCAGTGGGGCGGGGGCAGAGAGAGGGGGAGACACAGAATCTAAAGCAGGCTCCAGGCTCTGAGCCATCAGCACAGAGCCCAATGTGGGGCTTGAACTCACAAACCGTGAGATCATGACCTGAGCTGAAGTCAGATGCTTAACCGACTGAGCCACCCAGGTGCCCTAAGAGAACCTCCTAATTTTTTTTTTTAAAGAAAAGCCAGATTTATGTCTGGCTACTCTTAGTTAATACTCTTTCAGAGTTCTACAAAGATTAAAAGGGATCTAAACTGTATCCATTAAATACTTGGCCAAGCTCCCCACCTAGGGCCTGCTCAGAGACCCTTGTCCAGGCTTTCTGCTGGTGAACAACTCTTGTCAGGTCCACCATATCACAAAAGTAAAGTCTGACTTTCCCAGAAAGTATGCTTTTCAACCTGGGTCAGGATCAGACCGACGGCAGAATTGCCACATGGCAGTTAAATAGTGTGTCAGCCTTCAGTGGGAGGTGGGGGGAAGAAACAAATATATTTTATGGTGTTTACACTGAACTAGTATCATTTAAGAGCCAGTTCTATGAAGTTCTCTCTCATCCCTATCAGACAGCATGAATGTATGTTTATTGACTTTATGAGAAAGTTCACTTTAGCTCCGCCCTGGGATGTAAGAGGGTTAGAGAAACAGTTGTTGAGTATGAAAGACAGGAGCAGAATTAGGTCTGTTCATTCCAAGTGAGGAAAATAACCCCAATATTATCCCTAATTCTTCCCACCAACTACCACAAACCCAAAGTTGAAAAGAAGCCAAAAATGAACACAAAAGATCCAATTAAAGCAGTGAACTCTCTTTAAATTTAGAAATACCTTCCATTCTAGGAGATAAAAGTGGTTTTTCCTGCTAAACAGCATTATTGCAATTACAGAGTCGGTTAAACAGGTAGGCAATCTTGTAAAATTACTGTTATTGATTTAGCACTTTTAGTTTTCTTCTGTTGAATTTGTATTCCTTTCCGGCAGATTAGGCATGAAGAAAAGTGGACCCTCTGAGTCAGGCAGTGCTACATGTTAAGCCTCAGACAAGAAAACCATCTGAAACCCTTTCTAAGTTGTTTATGAATTTAAGTTTCTAATAATGAACATTACCCCAAATTTGAGAGATCTACTTTACTTCATTTACCTAGGTTAGGCAGAGGGTGGAATCTAAGGCTTGAGTTAAAGAGACTGAAGGAATTTAGGAAGTCGAAAGAGAATAATATTCCTACTCCTGCAGCCATTTTATTCCCTCCCCTCTCCTCTACCCAACCTCTAAAATAAATCTCCCAGATAATACACCTGGAACACTAGAAGAACACTGATCACATGACCCGGCTTTTCTGAGATCATCCTGATATCAAATATTCTACCTGCTCTCCTTGTAAATACATGTCCCCATTTTCAATTTATGAAACATTGTCACTAAGAAGTTGAAAGGTAATAGAGAGGGAGGACAACTGGAAAGGACAGCAGAGATTCATGGGGGTGGGGGCCAAGAAGGGAATATCCAAAATAACTGGGTACCCACTCCATGTAAATCCTCACTCTGGGATGTGGGGTGGGGGGTGGGGATTTCATGACAGTAACTCTTTGTGACTGATAATCTTCCTGTGTTTCTAAGGAAAGGAAGAAGCAAACTCCTTGACATGATATACCACCAACCTTCATCTTTTTTTTTTTTTTAGTTTATTTATTTATTTTGAGAGAGAGAGAAAGAGAGAGAGAGAGAGAGTGAGTGAGTGAGTGTGGAGGGGCAGAGAGAGAGGGAGACAGAGAATCCCAAGCAGGATCCATGCTGTCAGCACAGAGCCCGACGCGGAGCTCAAACCCATGAACCGAGAGAGAGATCATGACCTGAGCCGAAACCAAGAGTCAGATGCTTAACCAACTGAGCCACCCAGGTGTCCCTGACCTTTACCTTTTTAAAGCAAAAATGTAACTGCCATATTTGGGTTCTGAAACTGTATGTGTGTGAAAATTGAAGGAAAATATGTTCTTTTATATGTCCTGTTATACCACAAAGTGGGGAGAAGGGAAACCTGTCCTTTTTGTGTATGTTAAAATTTTTTAAAACTCCAAATGTTAACACATCACTCATTTTCTTCACTAATAAACAAAAGCTAACCAAGTAGCTGAATAAATGGAAAGATGTTACAAAGTCTCAAGTTGGTTAAATTAAATATTTAAAGATGGCAACATTACCCAATTAATGCATAGGTCTAATGCAATTGCAATAAAAATTCTTAGGGTTTTTTTTTTCCTTGGGATTTGTCAATGTTTTCCAAAAATTTACTTAGAAACAAGTGAGCATATTTTAGATTCTTAAAAAACAAAATAAACAAACAAACAAAAAAAACAGAGTCAAACAGGGGATTGGGTCTTCAAGGTATTAGGATACATTTATGCCGAAATAGGCATATCCTTGTTCTGTGAAACAGAATGGAAAGCCCAGAAAAAGAGACTACCAAATATGGGGATGTATTATGTGATAAAGAAGATATTATAATACAGTGGGGAAAGAAAGGATATTTAATTAGTGGTTGCAGAGTAAGTGGTTGGCAATGGGGAAAAAGATCAAGTTAAAACCTTACCCCAGAACATATACCAAGACGAATTCCAGATGGATTAGATGTCTAAATAATAAAAATCAAACCATGGGGAGAAAAAAAACCCAGAAGCAACAGAATCTGTCAAAGCTCTGTCGAAAGGATGACTGTCTAATCTTCCAAGTAATTAATGAAATCACACACAAAATAAAGATTGCAGATTTGGCCACATAAGAGTAAAGCTTCTAAATGTTTGCCTTCAAATTAAAAAGCAAATGACAGGCTGGGGAAAATAATAGCAACCCAAAGCTAGTATTGTTATTACCTAAGGCTCTCATGAAAATCATTAAGATCATCCAAACCTCAACAGAGAAACGAGCAATTATAACTGCTTGCTATGTGTCAGACACTATGCTAAGCACTCTTTACGTGAATTATCTCCTCTAATCCCTGCCCTCTGGCCCCATAGTATTGGAGGATATTATTATGAGGAAGGTATTAGTATGGCTTTTTTTAAAAACCAGGTCAAGTTGACTACATTTTCAACTTCTAGAGTAGGGACTCTGTATCTGAGCTTAGCAAGAAGGGTTTCAGAAGACTGTGATCTCCTTGAAATTACATGCAAAATTGTGTGTGCGTGTGTGTGTTTGTATTTACACCCATCTCCCCCTGCCTCGTCCCCGTATCCAGTCAAGCTCCACTCCAGGAACAATGCTTTAGGCTGATTAAAGATTAATTTCTGAATCTGAAAGTAGAACCAAAATTTTTTCTTCCTCCAAAAGGTACAGGGAAGTTCTAAACCAAAAGGGCCCTTACACAGAGAACCCAGACCTGCCAGGGATTAACACAAGAGGCAAGCTTGGGTGACACGCAGAAGGGTAGAGCCACGGGTACCAGTGGGCAGCCTGTGGGTCTAATCTAAGGGACACCCTCATTCCTGGGGAGCCAAGGCGCCACCAAAAAGGAGATTTTCCCAGGGACTTCCTACTGATACATATGAGTGTCCTCAAGGACACAAAAAATTGGGTCAGATATCAAAGGTGCACTTTATGTGGGAGATGCAAAAGAATCAGTTTTAACATCCCTGTCTTTGGGGTGCTCTCCTTTTAGGATACTTCCTTTGGAGTGGCATCTTCTGAGAAACCATGTTGCTGGGGTACACTGGACTCTGGGAGTCCCCCCTTATCTGCCATGTGTCTTTTTGTAATTTCAGTTACCCGCGATCAACCATAGCCTGGAAGGGGATGAGTCTCCTTCTTACACATGGTCAGAAGATCAATAGCAGCCTAATGCTAGCTCTCAATGCCTACATCATTCACCTCACTCTATCTCATCACATAGGCATTTTATCATCTCACATCGAAAAGAATGGTGACAGATGAACACAAGGGAAGGGAAGCAAAAATAATATAAAAACAGGGAGGGGGACAAAACATAAGAAACTCTTAAATGTGGAGAACAGAGGGTTACTGGAGGGGTTGTAGGAGGGGGGATGGGCTAACTGTGTAAGGGGCATTAAGGAATCTACTCCTGAAATCATTGTTGCACTATATGCTAACTGGATGTAAATTTTAAAAAAGACAGTAAAAAAAGAAAAGAACGGTGAGTGTAGTACAATGAGATATTTGAGAGAAAGACCACATTCACTTAACTTTATTACAGTATGATGTTATAATAGTTCTATTTTATGGTTATTGTTGTTAATCTCTTACTGTACCTAACTGATAAAACAAATCATAGGTATGTAGAGGAAAAAACATAGTGTATACACGGTTTGGTACTATCTGTAGTTTAGGTACCCAATGTATCCCCCGTGAGTAAAACGGGCCTACTGTACTAGGTAGCAGACTCTTCCCATCTAGGAAAAATTCGGAACTGTGGCGGGGCTCAGTGGGGTATGGAGGCATGGGGCAGAATTCCAAGGCCCAGTTACGTGGAACAGTACGTAACAGTACGTAAGCTTCCCAGTTACGTGGAAGCTTAAGAATATGGGGAGCTCTGAACACAATGATAGGGCCCCTCTGGAGACCTTGGAGGGGGCCTACCCAAGTGGGGGGTCCTGAAGTTTAAGCTTCATTAGCTTCGTGGTAAATTCAACCCCACCCAGAGGGCAAAAGTGATCCTTGTGGCTCTGGAGTATCCAGCAAAACTTCAACCTGGTAAGTGAAAACATTGATAGACTGAGGGAAGGGGTCTCACTGACCTCCTCTGTCTTCTGAAAGGCAATGAAAAATTTTAACTGTTGGAAGCCTGATAAAACCGTTAAAAGTTCTCTCCTATACGAAGTGTGATACATATACCTCATGGTTCTATTGCTTCTGTACAAATACACACACACCACACATATATAACTTTAATTAAGGTGAAAAAGCAGGGGCGCCTGGGTGGCTCAGTCGGTTAAGCGTCCAACTGCAGCTCAGCTCATGATCTCACAGCTTGTGGGTTCGAGCCCCACGCCAGGCTCTATGCTGACAGCTCAGAGCCTAAAGAGCCTTTGGATTCTGTGTCTCCCTCTCTCTCTCTGCCCCTAACCTGCTGATGCTCTCTCTCTCTCTCAAAAATGAATAAACATTAAAAAAAATTAAGATAAAGAAAACATGTAATCCTTCTTCAGCACTGTGTGCGTTATGCACTCTTACCCTTTGAACTTCCACAACCACTGTAGCAGAGTCTAACTTCCCCCCACAGCCATTATGTCCTTGTTTCTTCTGGTAAAAGAATCCCCTGAGTTTCCATGGGCCACATAGCCACCCAGTAGAGGCCACATTTCCCTGCCTTTTCTGTAGCCAGGCGTGGTCTTGTGACTTCGTTCTGGCCTGTGGGATGTGAACTAGGTGGCAGATACAACTTTGGGGCGATGTCTTTAAAAAGAAAAGTGCTTGCCCTTGCCCAATGTTGTGGTCTGGTGCTGAGCCAGCTTCTACTGTGTGGACCAGGACCACACTCGGGAGATGGTGGAACAAGATGGACAGAGCCACGCCAGGCTGACCTCTGGAGCACGGCGGCCTGCTGCCCTAGACTAACACACCTGAGGACTGTTACATAAGAGAGAAACAAAAGTCCATCTTTGTGCTACTGGACGGTTGAGTCTCTTGGTGCTATAGCAGCCTCTCCTCCCCCTTCACAATACAACCTCTTTTGGGGCATCTTAGCATCTTAAACTCCCTCAGCTGGCTATATGGAAGAACCTGCCTTAAATTTCATTCCAGATCATTGTGAGAAGGACTACATTTTGGTTCTTTCAAAAATTCATCTTGGGGCGTCTGGGTGGCTCAGTTGGTTAAGTGACCAACTTGGGCTCAGGTCATGATCTCACAGTTCATGGTTTGAGCCCCGCATCAGCTTCTGTGCTGACGGCTCAGAGCTTGGAGCCTGCTTCGGATTCTGTGTCTCCTTCTCTCTCTGCCCCTCCCTGCTTGTGCTCTGTGTCTCACTCTGTCTCTTAAAAATAAATGTAAAAAAAAAAAAAAAAAAAAAAAAAAAATTAAAAAAAATTCATCTTATATCACAGTTGTATCTCTCTCTTTTCTTTTTTTTCACAGAGCCCAACACAGGGTTTGAATCCACAACCCTGATTCAAGACCTGAGCTGACATCAAGAGTCAGATGCTTAACCAACAGAGCCACCAAGTGCCCCTTCAGTGGTGTCTTTTTCTTACGGCCAGAAAATTCCCCAACTGTGAGACTCAAGCCTGCCATGTAGATGAGGTGGTCTAACTACTCTGAAAACAGGACTGAGCCCACCTTTCTCCTTACTGTAATGACTTGAGTTGTAATACTTCCTTTCTGGAAAATTAGGCAGCAGTTTATTTTTTTTTAACGTTTATTCATTTTTTTGAGAGACAGAGAGCGAGTGAGCGGGGGGGGGGGGGGTGGAGGGGATAGAGAGAGGGGGAGAGAGAGAGAGAGACACACACACACACAGAATCCGAAGCGGGCTCCAGGCTCTGAGTGTCAGCACAGAGCCCGATGTGGGCCTCAAATTAGGAACCATGAGATCATGACCCAAGCAGAAGTTGAACATTTAACCAACTGAGCCACCCAGGCACCCCTGGCAGCAGTATCTTTAAAGATGACAGGTGTAGACGAAAAAGCTGAAGGGACGACAAAGTCAATGCTTAGTTTCCTGCAAAGGCCAGATCTTCCAGGCAGAATGGATTTGGATATTGTACAAAGGATATAATCTTCTTTGAGGAGGTTTTCTTGAAGATAGTATGATTTTACAAATCCAGAAATACTATATAATAACTGAGTATTTTGCCAATTCAAAGGCTAAAATCATAATTGACCCAGGACCTGGTTGAGTGTAAAGCGTCCAAGTCTTGATTTCGGCTCAGGTCATGATCTCGAAGTTCATGGGATCGAACCCCACATCAGGCTCTGTGCTGGCATTGTGGCTCCTGCTTGGGATTCTCTGTCTCCTCTCTCAGCCCCTTCCCTGCTTGCTCTCTCACTGTCTCTCAAATAAACACTTAAAAATTTTTTACAAAAATAATTGACCCACATTCTATAAATAATCATTGTTGTTCTTTGGCTTTAATACCAACTGGTGTTAATAATAATTGCTGGTACTCACCCATAAAATATTTTTTTAGAAACTATTTTCTTATGGACTCAGTTATCTTTCAGAACTACCATAAGCAAAGTTATCCTTAACTGCTCTTAGTACCTCATCATGTAAGATACAGTAATACTGAATGGATTTTCTATTTCCTTTCACCAAGGCATAGATAACCACTAAGTAAAATGTATTTGCTTTAAATTGTTTTCTGAACAAATCATAAGTCAGTGACTCCAAACCTAAGCATCCACCCTAGATCTCACAGAACCACAGGAATTTTTAGATGGAAAGGATCTTTCTTTGAGAAAGATCACTGAGCTGAATATCCTTGTTTTCAGATGATCAGATGAGTCCCTGAGACATTAAGGATTGCCCAAGGTACAGTCAGGCACCAAAGTTTGTATGACTAGGACTCATAACCTTTTGGGTGAGAAGTATGAATTCTAGGCTTTTTCCTCAATCCTAAAGCATATGCACACTTCATATGTATAACAGAGATACAACTCCCTGCCCCCCAACATTCATCTCATTTTAAAAGGCAACTTGAACTATTTTATAAAGCATTTTAAATACCTTTATTAAGGGGAATAATCCATACGTTCATTCTTTCATTCAATGATTCCACAGATTTCACACATGACAAAACAGATCTAGTTCCTGTCCACACGGAGCTTGCACATTAGTGAGTTTAGGAAGCAAAAAAATAAATATGTAACTTACAAACGGTTGTGCATGCTGTATCAGAAAAGTGCAGGGACTATGACAAAGGCCAGGGGCGGTGGGGGGATTAGTGGTGATAAATCAGGGAGGTGACATCCTGAGGCCTGAGGGATGAATGTGGTTAAGTGTGGGGGTAACAGCATCCTGGCAGAGGGCAGAGGAGCCTCTGCTTTGGAGCAAGTATGGCTAAAGCTAGGCCAGCCAGGGGCGGAATTGTCCAGGTTAGATGGGTGGAGTAGGAAGGGCATAGGTTGTCCAGGGGGCCCGCCAGATCGTGGTGCTTGAAAAGGTGCATTTTTGATGACACAAAAAAAGAACAAAGAAGGAAGGAAAACTCACCTACAGTTGTGCTTTTGATAAACAGCCACTGTTAAAATGCTGGTGAACAATATACCATTTTTATCTTTTTCAAAGCACTTTTTACATCTGCAATCAAACTATTTCTATTTTTCTACTTATTATCTGTCTTTCCCAACTAGACATGGCTCCATGAACACGAAGCACCTTGTCTGTCTTGTTCTGTCTGATATTTGATGACCAAATGAAAGACGAAAACTTCCAAATACTCCTGGTGAATATAAACAAGCATGTACTTAGGAGAATGGATAGGTAGGTAGGTAGACAGACAGACACTTGTTACACAAATGGGATTTAAATACCATGCTGTCCTCTGCTAGAGGTGAGGACTTCATCCCTGCTTCTCCTGTTTCATCAGGATCTCTGCTCCCTGGGGGAGGGGGGATGGGGGGTGGGAACCAGGATGTGCAACCAATGCCCTTCCTGATCCTGCAGAACCCAAGTGTTCTGCTCTCTCTTTGCTGCAGTGATAAGCTTCTCTGTGTCTACGACATTTATCTTGTTTCCCGTGGAGGGATATTTAGGGGTTCACTGTCCCTCATTATAAACGAAACTGTGATGAATAACCCTATGCACGCATCTTTTCACACACATACAATGACTTCTTAGAGTTAAAACTCTAGAAATGGGATTGTAGTATCACAACACATTTTAATATCTTGATGCACATAGCAAAATTTGTTGTACCAATTTACCTTTTTAAAAAAAAATTTTAACGTTTATTATTTTTGAGAGAGAGAAACACAGAGCGTGGGGGGGGGGGGTTGGGCAGTGAGGTGGGGAGAGAGAGAATCCAGAGCAGGCTCCAGATTCTGAGCTGTCAGCACAGAGCCTGACCTGGGGCTAGAACTTGTGAACCTCAAGATCATGATCTGAGCCAAAGTCAGACACTTACCTGACTGAGCCACCCAGGCACCCCTAATCTACCTTTTTAAATGACAGTGTATGAGACAGCCTTTTCTCTAAATCTTAATCAACACTGAGTTCAGTTAATCTACACTATGGCAAATAGGTGGAAATGACATGCCATTGTTGGTTTTATTTGAACACATTTGATTGCTAAATGAAGTCTGAATGTATTTACTTATTTGAATGTATTTATTGAACCACTTGCCGACTTCCTTTCTTCCCACCCTCCCTTCCTTTCCTTCTTTCTCTGGTAAACAGAGTGCTTAAGTCCTCTGCTTTAAACCAGTAGTTCTGGGGCACCTGGGTGGCTCAGTCTGTTGAGCGTCCAGCTTCGGCTCAGGTCATGGTCTCACAGCTCATGAGCTCAAGCCCTACGTCAGGCTCTATGCTGACAGCTCAGAGCCTGGAGGCTGCTTCGGATTTCTGTGTCTCCCTCTCTCTCTCTCTCTGCCCTCCCCTACTTGCACTCTGCCTCCGTCTCTCAAAAATGAATGTTAAAAAATTTAAAAATTAAAAATTAAATAAATAAACCAGTAGGCTGGTCTCTGCATCACCTCAGAATAAGAAATGAAATTCTCAAGCCCCACCCTGAACTTACAGAATTAGAAACTCCGGGGGTGGGTCCAGCATCTGTGTGCCCTCCAGTGAGAAGCAGCCACACAGGAGACCCTCCTTCTCTACACAGGAAATGTGTCTCTAACCTCCGAACTAGAGACAAAAAGCTTTTTTTTTTTTTTAAATATTTTTTAATGTTTATTTATTTTTGAAAGAGAGTAAGAGCAAGCAGAGGAGGGGCGGGTGGGGGGGCAGAGGATCCGAAGCAGGCTGATGTGGGGCTCAAACTCACCAACCATGAGATTATGACATGAGCCGAATCAGATGCTTAACTGGCTGAGCCATCCAGGCATCCCGAGACATAAAGCTTTTTGATCAAAAACAAGTTCAATATTTCCTCCTCAAAATGGCATTTGTGGACTGAATTTCATTTACTATTTTCTCATATTCAAAATATTCTTAATTACCTCAACAAGACTCATGAGTCCATTGTATCACCAGCACCTAACTCACAATGGCCCAAGACAGCTGTAAGAAGTATTTCCTATTCTTGTCTGCCTGGCATCACTACCCCTTCTCTGAGCAAAACTCCACATTTTCTTTGAGAAGCCATCCCCTCCCACCCTCAGGGCCTGTGGTTTGGGTATCTGGCTCCAGATGTAGGAGTGGGAGAGTGAGTCAGGCCTGACTAAATACCACATTCCACAACCAGCCCCCCACACCACCACCCCCACACCTGGTTCTGCAAAGGGCACATGACCCAAGCACAACCACCTTATGTCTCCTGACAACCTCTCCAAACCCTGTCACCATTACCTCTCCTATTTCCTGTATCAAACCTGTGCCCTCTGATAGGATTCCAAAGAAAATCCAGCATCCTAATGGAGGGAGACATGCTAAAAGCTGCCCACAGGAGCCACCTGTGGGAGAAATAGCCTCTATCATGGTAACTACAGTGTGTTCAGCAGGCATCCCAGGGCACAGGCTGGTATCAGCAGACAGTATATGCACAAATGTGACTCCACACCGGGATTAGCCAACATGATGGGCATTTTCATTAGTCACTGGCCTCTTGGTTCAATAATCCCTTTATTTAAGAAGCTCTGTAAGCCTCAAGTAATGACAGCTGGTAGACACATTTCCCAGGCTGGTGGGTGCCAGGAATGGATCTGTGGAGTTTGTGTGGTAACATTCTTCAGTCTCATTCCAGGGCTCCTGATACATCTGTTTGGTAAAAAGGGGCCTCAGATGTTCCCAGAATTCACTCTCCCTCGCCAACACCACCAACGGCCAAATTTAAAGAAATTCCCTAATTCTTAGATACTTATTGAAGTGTCCTTGTGCTAGAGTCTTTCTTTTCTCCCTTTGGTTTTTTATTTTCTCCCCCTCAAATAAGATATGCAGAATTGTTTTATCTCCAGCACCTACACTTCAATTAAATTCACTCATTCAAAAACTTCTATTGAGTGGCTCTCAGTACCCGCAAGGCAGGCCAAGGGAACTTGGCCTTTCTGAAATCGACACACAAAACAGGCACATTACAGACAGCATAATGCAAGGAACTGATTTGTTTCACACATCCCCAGCCTCTGCCTGATGAAAGTGGAGGAAAGCTCAAGTATGACCAAAAAAGGAAACAAAATGATTCAGCTTCCATAGAGGGTTTTCAAATGCGTGAAGGGAAAAAGTATGGGGGAGAGGAAGAAAAGAGGGAGGGAGGGAGGGAAACCCAAGAGCGGTGACGTTATCGACTGCAAAAGAGAAAAGTGAGCATGCTCCTCTCAAGATTATTCTCCTTCTGGAGAGCTATTTTCATGCTGATAAATAATGTAGCATCAAAAAAATCTCTCTGCTTTGTAAAGAACATGGGAAATCTAGGATTTGATACTGTCAGCTAGAGTATTCATACTCTATTCAAGACAGACAGCTCTGAATACAGCTCTTCAGCTCAGCAGGGGAAACCACAGTCATCTGACATCTCTATGTATGCAACTGTCACAGCTCTGTGAGAAAGGATGTGTGGGAAAATCAGGGCTGGCAACACAGTGCATGTTCATACACGTACACACCCCCCCCATACACACAGCTCACACACAGGCGTGCACAGCACACACAGTCACAGAGACCCACATACACCCCCCCATACCTCTACACAGTCACATGCACACCATACACACATATACAACAGAATCACACACACCTCACACACATGCGTGCACTACATGAGTCACACACATACACATAGCCCTACACAGACAGACACACACACACACACACACACACACAGTCATACACACCCCTCAAACACTTCAGTCCCAACACAAGCCCCAGCCCCACTGACCGTTCGTACAGCAGTATGGAATCGATCAAACAAGACAGACAATTATCAGGGGTATAAAAACAACTTCTACTTAAAAGAAAAAGACCATAAAACTGGGAAAGTTCTGCCAAATGAGAAACACAAGGAGAAATTAAAACGGGTAAGCCTAGGGAAACAAAGACTGAGAAAAAGAAACGTTGGAAGAACCAGTCAAGTTAGAGTTTTGGTCTCTGAAGAACATTCCTCAAAAACTGGGCTAACTCACTCTCATTAAGGAAGAACTGGCATCCTGTTGGGTTGGGGAAACACTGGTGTCCCCCTTTCTCTGTGTGAATAAAACCTACTGTGGGGCACCTGGGTGGCTCAGTCGGTTAAGCGTCCAACTTCGGCTCAGGTCATGATCTCGCGGTTCGTGAGTTCAAGCCCCGCGTCAGGCTCTGTGCTAATGGCTCAGAGCCTGGAGCCTGTTTCAGATTCTGTGTCTCCCTGTCTCTCTGACCCTCCCCCGTTCATGCTGTGTCTCTCTCTGTCTCAAAAATAAATAAACGTTAAAAAAAATTTTTTTAAACCTACTGTACAGATTTGCCAGCCATGTGCTACAGCAGCCACCAGAGGGCACCAGAAAGTTCTGTCACACATTCAATCAACAAATATTTTTTAAAGAGAATTTCTTCAAGATTCGTGTTTCTATAAATACAAAAAGTTACCACGAGCCCCTTCTGCATCCAACACAGGTGTTTATTCTGGAACTCAACCTTTGCACACCAATAAACAACACACGAAGGAGGGAGAAGTCTTCCAACTTCTCAGAAGCCACAAAAAGTATGCTCTGAATCATGTGATTTGAAGTGAAGAGAAACAACACACCCATGAAAAGCTCCTTCCTAGCCAGCGGGAGACAGAAATATCCAAAAATTCAATTTCATTCCCCGTTGTTCCCTATTTTCATTTTTCCTACATGTACTGAATATCTGATGACTCTCTCTTTTATCCCACCCAACAAAGGAGTCCACAGAAGACACTGTCTCATCTCAGACCAACCTTGGTCAAGAACTAAGGAGATGGTGACTGGCGCCCCCTGGTGGGAGGACTGGAGAACAGCGCCTCCTACCTGGCAAGAAGCAGGTAAAAGAGGCCCCACTCCACACCATCCTACCGCTATCTCTTTCCTCCCCACTATTGTCAGCTACTTTTGAAATTTGGGTACATCTCTTAGTTCTAATCTTATCCTCAAGGGAACCTTCCAACAAGCACTTCATGTATCAACTGTGAAGGTGGCCCATATTCTTCAGAATTTGACTTGTGTTCCCAAATGTCATTACTAGGACTCATACTAGGAACCATGGCTTCACACATGGGGACCCAGTGGAGGCACAGGTTCGCCAAGGCAAAGGAGGCAATGGGGGACGGGACTGTTCTCAAAGAAATGCTTAAAAGGTGATGTCTGGCAGGTAAAATGTCATTCATCTTCCCACCATTATTTCATGCCCAAGCCTTCCTAGTTTTGTTTTCTCAAACCCCTATTTAAGAACAATTTGGATGTAGCCATAGAAACATAACATTTTGCAGTTGTTAGGAAAGCAAGACTCACAGACAAAAATAATTCAGCAAAGAAACCCAGGAGAGGCATTCTATCTGCTCTGTGTAAATGTAATACAGTATATGGGTATTTATCTACAGAATGGGCTGGACAACGTTTCTCAAACATTTACTTTCCTGAAACCATGTTATCACTAGGGAAAAAGCCATAAAACTTATTTTCTAGCAGATAACAGAAGCCGCTGCTAGTTAATGAGTTGCCTACATGGCAGACCCACTCTGGAAATGACTGGTAATTTTGTTTCTTCTGCTTCAGCCAGGTTCATTAGGCTTGAATCCCAGTGCTACCATTTACTACTAGCTCTGTGGCCTTAGTTTCTTAACTTTTCCCAGGCCTCAGTTTATTTATCTGTACAATTCAGATAATAATATACCTCATGGGGTTTAGGAAAGGATTAAATGAGATAATTTTCAGTGGCTTCAGGATCTCTGATCCTTCTAACTTTAATGTATTGTATATATGTGTATTTTCATTTGGAAAAAGCCTACAAACATTTGATCATATAATCAAGGGATCTGTGATCCAAAGGAGTTTTAAGAGCTGCTGTTCTCAAGCAGAGCATCTTTATAAGATTCCTGGGGCTCCTGTCCTTATCAGTGACATATCATGCTGTCAGGCTTCTGTGGGGGCATGCAGTATGAGACAAGTGTATGGGTTATATTAGAAACAGAACTGGCCTGCTTTCAGAAAATAGCTAGGACTCTAAAGTTTCTATGTAATACTCCTAAATTTAAACAAGCCAAATATAATTTCTTTTGCCTACAACCGTTATTAATAGCATTTGTAGCAGACATACCATAAGATTGGTCAAGCCAAAACTGTACTATGTACAGGCAAAAAAAAAATTTATATCCACAGTATCCTTAACAGTGATAATATGAAAATGAAGAAGTGTCGACGTGAGGAATTCTCTTACTTTCCAAAGTTACCAAGTCTCTACAGGTAGAAGAGCAGGTGGATAAAGGACAAGTAGAGAATAGTGGTTAACCATTTGCAATTCCTTATAGAAATCTACAAGGGCTTTATATCATATCACCATGAAATGGAAAGTCTAGATGGTCCACAGAAAGTGTATGTGTTACAAAACATGCAGATGACCTGAGAGTATTTGAAGGCACCACTGTTTCCATACAGGAAGCTAAACTGTTTAAAATGAAACCTTCAAGTGGACCCTAGATTGACCTATGTCAGTGTAAAATCTGTGAGAAAAGCTCTAGTATGGATGTTCTTTTTCACATTTATTTATTTTTGAGACAGAGAGAGACAGAGCATGAACGGGAGAGGGTCAGAGAGACAGGGAGACACAGAATCTGAAACAGGCTCCAGGCTCTGAGCTGTCAGCACAGAGCCCGACGCGGGGCTCGAACTCACGGACCGTGAGATCATGACCTGAGCCGAAGTCGGACGCCCAACCGACTGAACCACCCAGGCGCCCCTGGATGTTCTTTTTTTCCCCAAGCTCTACACATTCCCCTCCATTCCCGAAATCATCTCCACCTGTTTGACTCTTCAGCAAATGTCCTGCCCTCGAATACTCAGATTTTAAACATTTAAAATAAGAATGGAAAGACCTTTTCACCATCTTTCCTTCTTCCCAGCTGCTGCAGCCATGAACATCAAGCTGTGGGGTTTCAGTGGGAGCAAGATGTACCCCAGACACGGGAGGCACCACAGCAAGACTGAGGGGAAGGTTTTCCAATTTGTTCATGCAAAATGTGAGTCGGCACTCATTTCCACAGCAGATAAACTGGACTCTCCTCTACAAGCACAAAAAGGGACACCTGGGAGACACTCAAAAGAAAAGAACTCACAGCTCAGTCAAATTTCAGAAGGCCATCACTGGTGCATCTCTTGCTGATATAATGGCCAGGAGGATCAGAAACCTGAAATTAGGAAGGCTCAATGAGAACAAACCATAGGGGCTGCCAAGGAAGCAAAAAAGGCTAATCAAGCACATAAAAAGGCAGCAATGGCTGCTGCTAAGCCTCCCACGAAGGCAGCACCTCAGTAAAAGACTGTGAAACCCATGAAGCTTTCTGCACCTTTAGTTGGTGGAAAATGCAAAGTTGGCAGATCAGATTTTTAAATAAACATCTATTAAAAAAATGAAAAGAGAAAAAGCATCAAGTGTTAAATAGAAGGAAAGAGAGATTATACTCTAATACTCAATATTTTATTTATTTATTTGGCTAGTGTGGAGCCCAATGCGGGGCTTGAACTCACAACCCTGAGATCAACACATGAGCTGAAGTCAAGAGTCAGACACCTAACTGCCTCAGCCACCCAGACACCCCTAATACTCAATTTTTAAAATGCTATTACAATCTGCAGGAAAAGAAAGGATTAATGCAGGTCTTCCTCAATTTACAATGCAGTTATATCTTGATAAAGCCATTATAAATTGAAAATATCATAAGTTGAATATGCATTTAGGGGCACCTGGGTGGCTCAGTTGGTTAAGTATCTGACTCCTGATTTCAGCTCAAGTCATGGTCTCACAGTTCGTAGGATCAAGCCCAAGTCAAGCGCAGAGCCTGCTTGGGATTCTCTCTATCCCTCTATCTCTGCCCCTCCTGCTCTCTCTCTCTCTCAAAATAAACATTAAAAAAATGAAGAAAATTCATTTTATATGTCTAACATACCAAACACCATAGCTTAACCTAGTCCACCTCAAACGTGCAAAGAACACTTACACTAGCCTACAGTTGGGCAAAATCCTCTAACACAAAGCCCATTTTATAATAAAGCATTGAATGTCTCAAATGGCTCAGCTGGTTAAGTGTCCAACTCTTGATCTCAGCTCAGGTCTTGATCTCAGGGTCATGAGTTCAAGCCCCACACTGGGCTCTGCACTATGGAGCTACTTAAAGAAGGAAGGAAGGAAGGAAGGAAGGAAGGAAGGAAGGAAGGAAGGAAGGAAGGAAAGAAGAAAGATTACTAAATGTAATGTGGTATTCTGGATGGAATTCTGTAACAGAAAAAGGATAGCAGATAAAAGCTAAGGAAATCTGAATAAAGTATGGACTTTAGTTAATATATCAGCAACAGTTTCATTAACTATAACAAATGTACCATACAAATATGAGATGGTGATAGAGGAGATTGTGTGTGGCATCTACAGGAATTCTCAGCAAGTCAGCTGAATTTTTCTGTAAGCCTAAAACTGTTCTAAAATAAAAAGTTAATTTAAAAAATACCTCTCGGACAAAACAAAACAAAAATGGTGGAAAAGGGTTGCTAGATTTGTGTGACACAATTTTGTCACTCATTAGCTATGAGACCTTGGGCATGTTGTTTAATCTCTCTGTACCCTTTTCCTCTGTATAAAATAGGAATTGAAAATTATACCTGCCTAATAGGGTTATTTTGAGAATCATTTAAATAAACGCATGTAAGACATTAACATTTTCCTAGCACATAGTAAGCACTCAATAGATGTTAGCTGGCTTCATCATATAAAGAATCCTCACAAATAAATATGAAAAATTAATATCTCATTACAAAATTGACAAATAGAAAGAAATTAAAAAAATTACAGCTGGTTAGTAACATATAAGGGAAAAGTTCACTCTCATTGATAAGGACAAAAGAAATAAATAAATCAAAATTATATATTTTTTCTTACCAAACTGGCAAAGATTCAAACTGACAGTGCCCAGAACTGGAAAGGATGCTATAAGCATCTAGAAAGGACACTATACTGCTGGGGGGGAGTGCAGTCAGTACTAGTTTTTTTTTTGTTTGTTTATTTCTTTATTTTTGAGGGAGGAGGGCATGAACAGGGGAGGGATGGAGAGAGACAGACAGACAGAATCCCAAGCAGGCTCTGTGCTGTCAGCACAGAACCTGGCACAAGGCTTGATCCCACAAACTGTGAAATCATGACTTGAGCTGAAATCAATAGTCTGACGCTTAACCAACTGAGCCACCCAGGCGCCCCTAATTGGTACTACTTTTGGGGGAATAATTTGACAATATGTGGTAATATATAACAAAACATTTAGAACGTTCACATTCTTTGATCCTGTGATTAAATTTCTAGAAATGTTTCCTAAGTTATTAACCAGAGATGTACAAAGAATTATATGGATATTTATTAACTGTGTTATTTACATGAGCAAGAACAGTTACCAACCTAAATGTTAACCATTTAGGAAAGAATTGAATAAACTATAATACATGTAGATACTATACCATGTCAGTATAATGACAGAGAAATGTTAATAACATTAAGTCAAAAAAATCAGAATGTAAAACACAGTATAACCCCACTTTTGAAAAATATATTTACTGGAGAAAAAGAGACAGTAATAAAATATACCAAGATATTAACAGTCATCTCTGGGTAATGAGATTATGAGTGATTTATTTTCTTTACAGTTTTCTGTGTTTTCTAAATTTTCAGATTTTTAAAAATATACTTTATGATTATAAAAGAATATATGCTTCTAATAGAAAATCAGGAAAAAGGAAACATTTATATATGCTACTGAATAGCTAATAAACAAAAATGAAGACAGGGTAAGGGGTTGAAAAAGGAAACTCTAGTCCCCTGGATGTGCTGATGGGGTGGGCGGTGAGGTGCTGGGGAGAATCATAGGAAGTTGTGGTTTCCTGGAACCCCCCACCATTTGGTTGAGCCCCTCTGCAAGAATCCTTCTCCCCAGTCTCATCCAGGGCTGCCATGGTGGTTTGGCCAACCCCTCAGCTGAAAACTTCCATCTATGGCTCCTGAAATTAAGTCCAAACTCCCACATAAGCCACAAAGACCCCACACCCAGACTTTATCCACTTCTCCAGATTCACCATTTCCCGATGCCACCAGCCCATTCCACATACACCTTACCCCCAAATCCTCACCACTCCCCAGACACGGCAGGCTCCCCACACCACCAGGCCATGCTGCACACAGGCTTTCCTTGCACCTGGACTGCCCTTCCCCGACCCCCTCACCTAGCAACTCATTCATCCTTCAAGACTCCTTCCAGGGTCAGTTTCTTCTCTGCAAACAGGTGGGTTCCCTGATTGTCATCTCTCAGGACGTCTGACCCAGTGATTCCACTTTCCTGCCTGTCTCTCAGGGGCTCCTGTCCACATCTAGGTCCTCTTTGGCTACACGGTGCCTGAGTGTCTGGCTTGGAGCAGGTTCTCAGCAGACATCATGGGGTGAAAAGTCTGGCTGGAGATGGGGAAGGCAGGGAAGGAGAATTTCTGGGACAGCATACTGCCACTGGAAGGCAGTCTAGCATTCTCTCAGGCAAGGCTGGCTGCCACAAGCCAAGAAGAAAAAGCCACAGAGAAAGAGAGAGATATTAAAACATACACACACACGTACACACACGTACACACACACATGTACACACACGCACACTACCTCAAGAAACCCCAAGCAGCTAAGACAATCTTGAAAAGGAAAAAAAGTTGAAGGACCATACTTCCTGTTTCAAACTTACTACAAAGTTACAATCATCTAAACGGTGTGTCACCAGAGTAAGAATAGCCATATGAAAGCCCAGAAATAAAACCTCACATACATGGTCAACTGATTTTCAACAAGGGTACCAAAACCATTCAACCAGGAAAGGATACTCTTTTCAACAAATGGTGCCAGAAAAACTGGACCCACATTCACTCAAAAGAAGGAAGGAGTCCTTACCTTACACTAGATGTAAAACTTACTCTCAAAATGGATACAAGACCTAAACTTAAGAGCTAAACTATAAAACTCTTAGAATAAGACATAGAACAAAATCCTCATGATGCTGGATTTGGTAATGATTTCTCGGATGCAACACCAAAAGCACATGCAATACAAGAAAGAGTAGTTAAGTTGGACTTCATTAAAATTAAGAACTTTTGTGCATCAAAGGATACTATCAACACAGTAAAAAGGCAACCCACATAATAGGAGAAAATGTTTGAAATGACATATATCCAAAGAACGCCTGTAACTCAAGAACAAGAAAACAAACAACTGGGGCGCTTGGGTGGCTCAGTCAGTTAAGCGTCTGACTTTGGCTCAGGTCATGATCTCACAGTTCACGAGTTCGAGCCCCACATCTGGCTCCGTGCTGATAGCTCAGAGCTTGGACCCTGCTTCAGATTCTGTGTCTCACTCTTTCTCTGGCCCTCCCTGGCTCATGCTCTGTTTCTCTGTCTCTCTCTCTCTCTCTCAAAAATAAAAATAAAACATTAAAAAAAAAAAAAAAGGGAAAACAAACCTAATCCAAAACTGGACAAAGGACTTGAATAGACATTTCTCCAAAGAAGAGATAAAAGTGGTCCATAAGCACATGAAAAGATGATCAATATCACTAATCACTAGGGAAATGCACAGCAAAACAAAATGAGATGCCACTTTACACTCATTAGGCTAGATATGAATTAAAAAAAAAAAAAGAAGCGGGGCGCCTGAGTGGCTCGGTCGGTTAAGCGTCCAACTTTGGCTCAGGTCATGATCTCATGGACCGTGAGTTCGAGCCCCACATCGGGCTCTGTGCTGACCGCTCAGAGCCTGGAGCCTGTTTCAGATTCTGTGTCTCCCTCTCTCTCTGCCCCTCCCCTGTTCATGCTCTGTCTCTCTCTGTCTCAAAAATAAATAAACGTTAAAAAAAATTAAAAAAAAAAAAAAAGAAGCAAAAAGAAAGTGTTGGGAGGATATGGAGAAACTGGAACCCTCATGCATTGCTGGTGGGAATGTAAATGGTGACATACTGGGGAAAACCATTTGATGGTTCCTCAAAAAGTTAAACATAGAGGTACCATGGGGCTGATCAATTCTGTTCCTGGCATATAGCCAAGAGAAATGAAAGGAGAGACTCAAACAGGTACCTGCACACTAACCTGCAGAGCAGAATTATTCACAACAGTCAAAAGGTGGAAGTGACCCAAGTGCCCATCAACAGACAAGTGCATAAATAGTATGTGGAGTATACATATCATGGAATATTATTCAGCCATAAAAAGGAATGAAATTCTGCCCCGCGATACAACAGGGATGAACCTTGAGGGCATTATGCTAAGTTAAGTAAGCCAGACACCAAAGGACAAAGGAGAAATATTGTACGTTGCCAGTTACAGAAGGGACCTAGACTAGGCAGACAGAGACAGAACGCAGAATAAAGGTTACCAGGGGCAGGGGAGGGGAGGTTGAGGAGTTACTGCTTAATGGGTGCAGAGTTTCTGTCTGGGATGATGAAAAAGTCCTGCAAGTAGATAGTTGTGGTGGTTATACAACATTGGGAAAGTACTTAATGCCACTGAGTTGTATGCTTATAAATGACTCAAATGGTGAATTTTATGTTATGTGTATTTTACCACAATTTAAAAAATGCAAACAAAACAACAACAAACCACCAAAAAACAAAACACACAGCCCACAATAGCCAGAGTGAGCTTTCTCAGAAGATGGGTCTCCATGTTCCATGGCCATTTGGGATGCAAGCAGTTCATTTCCTTGACCTTGGGTTAACAAATTCATGCACCCTGTGGCCCACTCTGCCTAGGAGCCAACTCAGACCTTAGAAAATCTGTTGCAAGCTCAGGACACCAGCAACTGAGCCTTCCCTGTTTTCCTTTTCTCTTCTTGATTTTTAATTTTTTTAATTTATTTTTTATTATTTTTTATTTTTTTAGAGAGCAAGAGAGAGCATGCACCAAGCAGGGGAGAGGGAGAGAGAGAATCCCAAGCAGGCTCCATGTTCAGTGTGAGCCCAACGCAGTGCTCAATCTTATGACAGTGAGATCAAGACCTGAGCTGAAATCAAGTCAGCTGCTCAGCTGACTGAGCCACCCAGGTGCCCCTCGTCTTGATTTTTAACACTGAAACATGTACTAGCTTGGAGAAGCCACACTGAATGCAAAAGAGGGAAGAAACTGCCGAACAAAACTACACCTGAACCCCCTCGGAGTTTCAGTCCTTAACAGACCAACTATCTCACCTTTTAATGACTTTCAGAGAGAGATTTTTCTTCCCTTATTAACTGTTTACTATTTGAACTGCCCCCATGGTCTAGAAGTTGTGATAGCTAAGCTCAACATACACATACAAATAATCCCCTTGTCATGCAATTCAAACCATTTCCTTTTGTGCTGGCTGCACTGGAGATGGAGCCATTCAAACATGGGCATTTAAAAATTTTCTCTAGCAATCGGGAACCTAAGTGTTTTTAAGGACAATATAAATCGCACCGGGTTTCAGAAACATAATTCTCAAAGTTCACTTATTTTGAGTTATATTTTCCTGTGTCTAAAACTTCAAAGCCAGTGCTTCCCTTTTCATGTCAGGGGCATCTGTCCCAAAGTGACTTGCCCGTCAAGGGGCACTTCAGTTTAATTGTTGCTGATTTCGCAGGTCACCAGAACCTTGTAGAAACCGCATCTGATTCACATGATCAGAAAGGTGCATGGGAAAAACACTCAAAACCTCAAACTCGTCCTGACTTTGCCAATGTCCTATTCCATTACGATATATTCCAAATGCAAACAAAGACTGGTCTAGAAATTTAATAAAAATTGACAGCAGGTTCATATCTTGCATTCCAGGCAGACAAGCTCAACGAGCAGTGAATGAATTAGTTACACACCATATTCCCTAATGAATAAGAGGCTTTGTTTATGTCATTGTTCAAATCTCTCCACAAATTACTTGTTCTTAGAAAACCCACCCTAGCCACATTTCAAAAAAAAATCACCTAAGGAATCACTGATTTCAAATACTTCTCCAAAGTACCATATTCCCAAACACACGTCCATCCTCTTGATAGTGCATCTTTCTGGAAAATGGAAATTAACTGAGGAAAAAATTAACTTGAAAAAGTTATTGCCTTGTTGAATTAGGACACAAGTCAATCTTCCCTTCAGAAAAGATGCTGCTTTTTTCAAAAATATACATCCCAAAGAAAATAGCATAGCATCTGGTTTATAGCTATATGTAAATGTACTCATAATAACTTAGGTATCGAGTCCTCAGTAAGTACCAGGCCCTGCACTAATAACAGACACCACTTCAAAAAGTAGTCATGAGGGGCGCCTCGGTGGCTCCATCAGTTAAGCGTTCGACTCTTGATTTCAGGTCAGGTCATGATCTCAATGTTGTAAGACGAAGCCTGGCACTGGGTTCCACACTGGGTGTCCAGCCTTCTTGATATTCTCTTTACCTCTCTCTCTCTCTGCCCCTCCCCCGTGCTCGCTCTCTCTCAGAAAAAAGGTAGTTATGATTACTGCCATTTTAAAGATGTAAAAATTTTACTCAGCTGAAGAAATTAACTGTTTTCCAAAGCTTCCTGAACTAAGTAAGCGATCTAGCTGGAATTCTAACCTGAGTCTGCCTCAGTCCACAGCTTCTGTTCCTAATCACCATAATGTGCAGCCTCCCTGAATAAATGAAGTGACATTTCCCCTACCATTTACCAAAGCAGCAGTTTTCTTTCTCTGGGTCTGGGGAAGGGAAACAGCTACAATTTTCAATAATAATCAGTATTGGGGAGGCTAGGTAGCTCAGCCAGTTTAGCGTCTGACTCTTGGTTTCCACTTAGGTCATGATCTCTTGGCTTCGTGGGTTGAGGCTTGAGATTCTCTCTCTCCCCCAGTCTGCTTCTCCCCCACTCACACTGTCTGTCTCTTTCAAAATAAATAAGCTTTAAACAAAATGTTCTTTAATGTTTTATTTATTTTTGAGAGAGTGCAAGCAGGGGAGGGGCAGAGAGAGAGAGAGAGAGACAGAGGATCTGAAGCAGGCTCTGTGCTGATAGCAGCAAGCCTGATGTGGAGCTTGAACTCCCGAACCAGGAGATCATGACCCGAGCCAAAGTCAGACACTCAACTGACTGAGCCACCCAAGTGCCCCCCCCCCAAATGTTCTTAATCATTAAAAATAATGAGTATTATCTTGGGGCTCCTGCATGGCTCAGTCAGTTAAGCGTCCGATTCTTAATTTCAGCTCAGATCATGATTTCACAGTTGTGGGATCAAGCCCTGAGTGGGGCTGCACACTGAGGACTGAGCCTGGTTGGGATTCTCTCTCTCCCTCTCTCTCTCTGCTCCTCCCCCACTCACACACTCTCTCAAAATAAATAAACATTAAAAATAATGACTATTATCTTAAAATCAGACATTTCTTTTCATGGACATCCATACTTCCTTATATTTCACAATACAGCTGTCACGAAAGATTTATCTGGCTAATTTTAGCACTAGGTTAAATTATTCCAAAATATAAATTGTGAACATCCTGAAACATAATTTCTTCCTCAAAAGGCAGATGCCAGCAGTAATGCTTTCCTTGTGAGCTTTTCAAGTATTTATTTACTTATTTAAAAAAGGAACAATAGATTTTGAAAATGCAACTGAAAAGGCTTGAGTAGGAGAACTTCCTTGAGGTCAGTGTTATCCACGACAGCCATATGTCCGGCAGGAAATCTGCAGCCGAGTGACATTAACAATGAATCCCCCATTTTCTCAGACCCTAGAGACACTTGTGGCTTGTACATCTAAATAAGGCAGGGCTTGGACAAAGCATACTTTTAGCTTTTCATATTACAGGCATGGAATCTCATATTTCTAATCTTTGACCTGGTGCATGCCAAGTCGTTTGTAGGCTGACTTCTTAAACAGAATTTGCACACTCTGATGAGACCAAATAATCCTATCACCAGCTACATGAGTTTCTGTGCTTCTTTTTTTTTAATTTTTAAAAAGTTTTTATTTATTTTTGAGAGAGAGAGAGAGAGAGAAAGACAGACCATGAGCAGGAAAGGGGCAGAGAGAGAGGGAGACACAGAATCCTAAGCAGGCTCTAGGCTCCAAGCTGTCAGCACAGAGCCCAACACAGGGCTCCAAACCATGAACCAAGAGATCATGACCTGAGCCAAAGTCAGACGCTTAACTGACTGAGCCACCCAGGTCCCTGTGTGCTTCTTGATGTATTAAATTGGGCTATATTCCCAGGTGAAGATCAAAGATGGGCTTCTATGTTGATTATATTTAGGCAAGCTTTGCTAAATATCTAAGGTACACGTAAGAACTTCATTGAAGAGAAAGATCCTCTATCTATCGCCAAGCCACTGGATAATCTAACAACTGAGAATCAAATTCCTCACCCTAACAACTGAACCTTACACAGAAAGTACTGAGTTCGGCATGCTACCAGTGAATGATCCCAATATTTACTTTCAAATTACACAGTAAACCCTGCCACATGTTCACAAAGATTAGTCAATTTTTATCCTTAGGTAAAACAATATATTGTTCAGAGATAAAACTATAACTTGGTTTTTGTACATACATGATTTTATAGCACCTTCAGAACAGCCTATCAAGTGGACATGGTTTTCATTCCCATTTTACAAATAAGGAAACAAACACAGAGAGGTTAAGGAACAGATAAAAGCTCTCCAGCTGTTAACGAGCAGAGCCTAGAATTAAACCCAGGATTATGTGCTTCCAAAACTCTTAACTTCATCTCAATGTTACACTGCGTCTCATGTTTGTTTTTGAAAAAGGTTAAATCAACTTTGGCAATTTCCTTTTAGTAGGTACTAAGCATTGCTAATTCAGATTTCTGCCTTATGCAGGAAGAATTAAAGGAAAAAAAAGTGGGATGCAGTCTGCCAGCTGAGACAAAAGTTTGCTTCCTAAGACAGCCCTAACTCTCCTGTGGGAGGCAGCTGCAGCAAGAGCTCTGGAGTCAGACAATGGGAGTCCACCACTTTCTAGCTGTGTGACCTTGAACAAGTCACTTAATCTCTCCGTCCTTCAGTTTTCTCATCAGTAAAACAAGGGCAGTAACAGAAACGAACTCAATGTTCTTGGGGGTCAAATAACTTAAAAGAATGTTTTTGCGCCTTGTACATGCTTGTATTTAGAGGGTTTTTGCACATTTTACACGCTGGATAATTCTCAGCTCCTCATACGATTAATAAACTGCCTGAACTAAGTTTAGTGTTCATACATAAACATCAGGAGGCACAACTAACATGCCTATTATTCAGATATTCAGAAAGCTACTTTGCCTTGAAAAGATGATCAAGGGGCGCCCGGGTGGCTCAGTGGGTTAAGCCTGACTTTGCTCGGGTCATGATCTCACTGCTTGTGGGCTCGAGCCTGGCTTCAGACTCGGTGCGGACAGCACCGAGCCTGGAGCCTACTTGGATTCTGTCTCCCTCTCTATGCCCCTCCCCTGCTCGCACTCTCTCTCTCAAAAATAAATAAACATTAAAAAGAAAGGAAAAAAAAAAGATGATCAAAAGCCCTCCCATGGCACAGACTGTTGTATGTCAAGGCCCAGGGTATCCTTCTCAAACGAAATAGCTTTGTCACTGGCTGACTGAAAATACAGTATGAGTTCCTCTACATTACCTCACCTCCAAGTTACACACACGCTCCAAAATTAATTTTAAATGAAAAGGTTAACTATTGTTTGGGTTCTGAAGTAGTTAGCAACGCATCCTCTCTGGCGAGAAGCATGGCCACCTTGCAAACCGTGCAACTAATTTGCTCTAAATCACGTTCTCTAAGTGTTCCTTCGCAGCTTGCATTTCAGTTACTTGGTGTCCCCAATTGTTGTTGTCCCAGAACAAAAGCCTAATTGCTGCTGCTACAATACAGCCCTTTTTCTGAGATCATCATGAAGCCCTCGGAGCAAACAAGAGAGGGAGTTCTCATGAGCAGCAAGCACTGCATCCAAATTCCTGCACTCCAAAGGCCAACACGAGCCAAATTATCGGAGACTCGAGCCCCTTTCTAATATCTACACTTCCCTGCAAATAGCTGTCTCGCGAATACTTCAGAGCCCTTTAGGACACATGTGTTTTCCTGCCCGGACGAGTTCGGAAAAACTCGGGGCCCCTTTCTCCCACCCGGGCAGCGTGAACAAGCGCCGGGCAGCAGCCCCGCCTGGGCGCGATTTTGTCGCGGTGGGGTCGTGGCCGGGCGCCCCCGGACCCCGCAGGGCGAGGCTCGGGACGGAACGTCCCACCAGGCCCAACCCGGAGCCCCCGGGCGCGGGCGGGAGCGCCACCTTCCCGGCCCCTGAGGGACCCGCGCCGTGTGCTCGCATCCCGGGCTGGCACGCAAACCCCCGAACGGCCGCCCCGCGGAGGGCTCAGGGACTCACGCGCTCTCTCGGGCTGTCGGGGGCCTCTCCCCGGCCGGCTCCCGGCCCCGCGGGCTCTGAGAGTGCGAGGCTCCCATGGCTCGGAGCTCTGCGCCCCGGCTGCGCCGGCCCGAGCTCCGCGGCGCGCCGGCTCGACCCGGACCCTGGGCGGGGAGGAGGCGGCGGGGCGGGGGAGGAAGGGTGGGGCGGAGGGGCGGGCGGGTGGTGTGGAGCCCTGCCTCAGGGTCCCGGCCGCCGGGAAAGCCGGCTAAAGGGCGTTGCTCGAGACGCCGCCAACTTCGCCGCCAATTGCAGGGCTCGGCCTGCGCCGCGGCTCGGGACGCACGCCCCGCGACGCCGCGGGGAGATGCTGAGCTGCCGGAGGGGCTCGGGTCGCGGGTTCCGCACTCCCAGCCGGGGAGCCGATCGGCGGCAGAGGAAAACAGGTGGGGTGGGTGGGGGCCTGGGCGCGCCCCCGGGTCCCCACGGACGGGGAGACGTCGCTGTTTCTGCCTGCCCGGCCCGAGGCGCTCGGCGGCGCCTGGCTAGCCCCTGCTCGAGGCTAACAGGGAAGAGGCTCTGCGGGGAAGCACCGATAGGGGGCGGTGTGTGTCGGGATCCCGAGACCGAGGCTGCCTTTCCGCACGGCACCGCTCCCCCGCAGCAACTTCTTCGGAGACTGAGGCGGGGGCTGAGCTGTGCAGAAAAACGGGTTCATCCTGGTTGTGCCTCCGTCTAGCTGGGACACATAACTGCACCCTATGCGAGTCATCTGTAAAATGAGGTTGTATGTTCACTTTTACCTCTAATGTCCCTTCTGGTTCTGACATTCAGTTTAGAATGAATTCTCTTCCTAATGCTGTCTTAGGGAAAAATGCACCCTATCCCTCCCACTGCGCCTGTGACCCACCTAATGACACACCTAGTAACTCCCTTTGCATAATATTTCATGCCCTTTCTCATCCATTCCCACCTCCTACATCCCTCCTCTCCAGCCATCTCTCCTCCATCCGAGAGTTTTGTTTTGTTTTAAAACAAAGATTGGAATGCCCTTTTGTTTTGTTTTTTTAAAGAATTTATTTTTTTTTGAATTTTTTTTAACGTTTATTTATTTTTGAGACAGAGAGAGACAGAGCATGAATGGGGGAGGGGCAGAGAGAGAGGGAGACACAGAATCGGAAGCAGGCTCCAGGCACTGAGCCATCAGCCCAGAGCCCGATGCGGGGCTCAAACTCACGGACCGCGAGTTTGTGACCTGAGCTGAAGTCGGACACTTAACTGACTGAGACACCCAGGCGCCCCAAGGAATGCCCTTTTGTGCTAACACCTATTTATCCTGCCAGACCAACTCATACCTTCCTTCTATAACTCTATCCTGCATCCCGATAGTACATCTTTTTTCGTTGTTTTGTTTTTTGGTTTTTGTTATTGCCGGTCTCTTTCACTAGAATGTAAACTCTGCGAAGACAGAGAATTTGTTTTTTCACTGTTGCCCCAGCACCGCCTGGTGCATAGTAGACATTAATAATTGTCGATAAATGCATTCATCCTATACTCATTTGATCGTTTTCCTCCCCAGTGTTCCTACACCATGTGTTAATTCCTCTAACATACCACTTACCAATCTTATTTTATAATTATTTGTCTTTCCACTAGAATATGAGTTCTGTAATGACAAGAACCCTTTCTTATCTCTGTATGCAAGCTTAGTGCCTGGCACAGTGCCTCTATCCTGGCATATATACGATAAGTATTTGCTGAATGAATGAATGAATGAATGAGTGAGCGAGCGAGCCAGTGGCAACGCACACAGAATGGTGTTCAATATCAACTTAATTCTTGACTCGAAGCTTTAGGCGATGAAGATGTATGTGCCTACATTTTAATGTTTCTAGAAAGGGTTAGAAAACTCATACTAGAGACTTAATATTTACAATAGATCTCTCTCTCTTTTTTATGTCTAATTTTTATTTCCTGTTTATACATTATCTACACTCTACTATAGCCAGAGAGTTCCTAGAGTTCAGGATGCTGCCACACTGTAGGCATATACAAACAGAGTCTTTGGTGGTGGGAAAATAAACATTAATTAGTAAAAGTGTAGTGAGACTAGGAATTGAGACGGGGAGGGGAGGAGGATTTCAAATAGCTGTAGAAAAGTTGACTTTTGGCAGATGATTAAAAAAAAAAGCTCACATTCTTCACACATCCTGTCTGTAATACCTTGGCACTGAGATTGAAGTGCCACTGATAACACAAACATAACCCTGTCAGAGCTGTGGTCCCTTTCAGAGGAACACTCAGCCTCTCCTGGTAAGAAAGGTCTTTATTCCCAGTGGGTCATTCTAAGGGAAAAATGGGGGGGGGGGGGGAAGCAACAGGCGGGGCAGGGAAGGAGGGGAAAGCTTTCTTTCTACTGGGTAGACAAGATGGGCTGTTGGGAAAAGTTTTATTATTATCAGTGGAGAAAGGCACAGGGTAGCATCACTAAAATGGTTTAAAAGAAAAGGAAATATGTGACATCCACACCCTATTGTGATGCAGAGAAACCGAGACAATGAGGAGAAACAGTGTCTGCAAAATAATGTGAAAGTTTGTGTCTACTGGCGGGGCCCAGAGACATGGCCAATACAGAGACATGGGCAGCTGGGGCTCTAGACCCAGGGGAGTGAAGACAGTGAAGGCGAAGTCTTATCTTTGGAAAATAAACTTATGAAGGCTTTTCAGGGGAAATGCCCAGGATAGGCCTGAGAGATCCAAACATTCCTCTTCCCTGCAACATTTAATGATTGGCTCTTCTCACAGAAGCAAAGCCAAGGTCTATTTCCTCATCTCAGAGACTGGCTGCAGATCTCCAACAAAGGAATAGGCTATAGGATATGTAAAGATCCTCTGCTTCACGTCTCTTTGTTTAAAATCCTTCTTGCTTTTTATCTTTCAATTAGAACACAAAATTTAAAAGCTCAGCATCCCTGAGCGCCTGGGTGGCTCAGTCAGTTAAGCGTCTGACTTCTGCTCAGGTCACAATCTCACAGTCCGTGGGTTCCAGCCCCGCGTGGGGCTCTGTGCTGACAGCTCAGAGCCTGGAGGGTGCTTCAGATTCTGTGTCTTCCTCTCTCTCTCAAATATAAATAAACATCAAAAGCTCAGCATCCCTAATGAAGACATAGAATTGTTACCATGCAATCAAGAGTTCTTCTCCGAGGAAAATTAGTAAAGAAGTGCAACCACCTCCTCTCCCTCAGTGTGGTTCTGAAGTTGTGAGCTCAAAAGCCACTCATAAGTGGTGGACAACCTTGCTGTCATCTGACCTATTGACTGAGCAAGTAATGCCAGTTCTGGGGCTCCCAACTATTCATACAGCTGAGGAGTTGTTCTTCAAGAGGAGGGCAGGAAGATAACAGCTGGACACCACTTGCTGTTGCATTTGATAGGGAATAAAGGAAGAATAGAACCTTCTGACTGTTTTATGGTGTCTGTAGTTTCTGCCTAAAGTGACCAAAGAAGAAGAAAGGGATGAGGAGAGGAGGGAGGCAGCCTGCATTTTGTAGTCCCTGGGTCAGCAGACTGCTGAACATGATGGCCAGCTGGGATCAAAGGAGATATGCAGCCTGTGATGGAGTCTTGGAGGGGTAATATTTGATATCCAGTGTTATAGTTTCCATTTTGCATTATAATTCTGTCAGTAGGCATTTTTTAAACATTGGAAAACAAGTAAAGAAAGAAAATTTAAGAAACTGAAATTTATGATTGCCACCTAGATTGCAAAATACACTCTTCAGTGTCAAACCCTACCGCCAGAATGCTGCTTATGCTCAGAAGGATGCGAGCTAACATTTATTGGATACCTGGGACGTTGCTTGGTGGTTGATGAAAGTAAGCACATTTAGTCCTCGTAACACAGAGAAATGGTAACAATAGTAGGTAATAGTTTTTTAAGTACTTTTTATGTACTAGACTGTTCTAAGTGCTTTAGGTTTACTAATTCATTTAATGTTCATTACATTACAACGTTTATAGGCACTTTTAGTATCCTCAATTTACAAATGAGTAAAGTGATGCATGGACACTTTAACTTGCAACACAGCTACAAAATGGCAGAGCTAGGAATAGAACCCAGGTAGGTTAACTCCAGAGTTATAACATAGAGCTTAGCCTCTATGCTGTATTTCCTTAATTTTTATGCTGTGCACCCCATTTTATTTTATTTTATTTTATTTTATTTTATTTTATTTTATTTTTTTTTAAAGTTTATTTATTTATTTTGAGAGAGAGAAACAGAGCATGAGAGCAGCGGAGGGGGAGAGGGAGAGAGAAAGAATCCCAAGCAGGCTCCATCCTCACTGTCAGCACAGAGCCTGATCCGGGTCTTGATCTCCTGAACAGTGAGTTCATGACCTGAGCCAAAATCAAGAGTCAGACACTCAATGGACTGAGCTACCCAGGTGCCCCTGTGTACCTCATTTTAAGATGAAGAAACTGAGGCTTTGAGAAGTAAGTACCATAACCAGTATTTAAACCCAGTTCTGTCTTGATCACAAAGCTTATGTTCAACATGGATTTGTCTCCCCAGCAATCATGCCAAACGAGTATTACCCTTCACAGTAGCCCTCTTCGGAAGTTACGTGCTTATCTCAGAGCTGCCCTACCTTTCCATTTTTGGAAGTTATTGAAATGTTAATTTATAAGCCAAAGGATAAAGTTAGGTTTACTACATATTGTTTGTTAGTAAGAGCCACATATTGTTCTTGAAATCAGGTAATGTAAGTGCTCCATCACTGTTCTCCTTTATCAAATTTAGCTATTCTAAGTTCTTTGTTTTCCATATAAAAATTTTTTTCTTTTTCTTTTTCTTTTCTTCTTCTTTTTTTTTTATTTGAGGGGGTGGGGCTGAGAAAGAGATGGAGAGAGAGACAATCCCAATCAGACTCCATACTCAGCATGGATCGTGCTGATCCTGGGATCATGACCTGAGCCATAATCAAGAATCAGACTCTCAACTAACTGAGCCACCCAGGCTCCCCTTCCCATATAAAATTTAAAATAAACTTGTAAACTTTTTAAACAACCTTGTCTGGATTTCCACAAGGATTACACTGAATCTATTGACTAATTTAAGGAAGATCGGTAGTTTAACAACATTGAGACTTCTAATCTATGAACATGGTGTAGCTCTATTTATGTAGCCCTTCTTGAATTTCCCAGAATGTTTTGTAGTTTTCAGTCTATAGGTCCTGCACATCTTTTGCTAAATTTATTCCGAAATGTTTTATGCTATTTTAGATGGAGAAATAAAACTGATTATTGTATATTGTATGCTGCTATCTAGCTAAATTCATTATTACTACTTTTTTAAGATTAAAAAAAATTTTTTTTAATGTTTATTTATTTTTGAGAGAGAGAGAGAGAGAGACAGAAACAGAGACAGAGCATGAGTGGGGAAGGGGAAGAGAGAGAGGGAGATACAGAATCTGAAGCAGGCTCCAGGCTCTAAGCTGTCAGCACAGAGCCTGATGTGGGGATTGAACTCATGAACCACGAAATCATGACCTGAGCTGAAGTTGGACACTTAACCGACTGAGCCATGCAGGTGCCCCTCTTCTTTAAATGTTTGATAGAATTCACCAGTGGGGAGACATCTGAGGCAGAAGGTTTGTCAGAATGTTTTTAAATTCCAAATTTCCTTTCTTTAATTGTCATAGGGCTCTTCAAATATTCTGTTTCTTCTTGGCTCAGCTTTGTAATTTATGTCTTTCCCAGAATGTGTCCATCTCACCTAAATGGTCACATTTAATGGCATAAAGATACTCATACTAATAATAATGGAGTGTTCTTCTTTTAATGTCTGAAGGATCTGTAATGGAGTCCTCTCTTTCATTACTGATAAGGCAATTTCTTTTTTTTTTTCTTGGTCAGTCAGGATTGAGATTTATCAATTTTATCAATTTTTCCAGTGACTAGCTTTTGGTTTTATTAATTTTCCCTTTTTTTCCTGTTCTCTATTTCATTTATTTTTGTTTTATCTTTATTATTTCCTTCCTTCTGATTGCTTTAGGTTTAATTTGCTTCTTTTTCTAGTATTTTTAATTAAAAAAATTTTTTTAATGTTTCTTTATTTAGAGGGAGAGAGAGAGACAGAGTGTGAGAGGGGGAGAGGCAGAGAGAGGGAGACACAGAATCTGAAGCAGGCTCCAGGCTCTGAGCTGTCAGCACAGAGCCCAATGCAAGGCTCCAACTCATGAACTGCAATATCATGTCCTGAGCCAAAGTCAGATGCTTAACTGACTGAGCCACCCAGGCACCCCTTCTTTTTCTAGTTGGAAAAAGGTGGAAACATAGACGGAAAGGTGGGAAATTGATTTAAGAGCTTTCTTCTTTTATCTTAGAGGCATTCAAAGCTATAATTTATTTCCCTCTAGGTGCTACTTAGCACATCCCACAAAGTTTGATATGTTGTATTTTCATTATCATTCAGTACCAAATATTTTCTAACCTCTTATAATTTCTTCTTCAACCCATTGAATACTTATAGTATGAGTATTTATAGTATTAATATTAACATAGTATTAATATAGTATATAATATAGTATTAATATTTATAGTATATAGTATTTATAGTATTGTTTAGTTTCCAAATATTTATTATTTTCCTAGTTATCTTAGTTTCTAATTTAATTTAATTGTGGTCAGAGAACAAACTTTTAAAATTTACTGAAACTTGTTTATGGCCCAGAATATGATCTATCCTGGTAAACATATCACATGTACTTGAAAAGAATGTGCATTTTGCTGTTGTTGGCTGAAGTGTTCTATAAATATCAATTAGGTCAAGGTGATTGATAGTGTTGTTAACAGTTTCTTCTTTGATGATTTTTCTTTGTTTATCAATTTCTGAGAAACAATATAATCTCCAGTTATGATTACATATTTCTTCTTTTAATTCTGTCAACTTTTGCTTCATATATTTTGAAGCTGTTATTGAACACAGGCAAATTTGCAATTTTTCTTTTCTTTTCTTTTCTTTTCTTTTCTTTTCTTTTCTTTTCTTTTCTTTTCTTTTCTTTTCTTTTCTTTTTTTTTTGAGAGAGGGAGAGAGCCGAGTGCACACACACACACTGGGGAGAGATGGAGAGAGAGGGAGAGAGAGAATCTTAAGCAGGATCCATCCCAAGCGTGGAGCGCGACATGGGCTCCATCTCATGATTCTTGAGACGATGACCTGAGGCAAAATTAAGAGTCAGACACTTAACCGACTGAGTCACCCAGGCACCCGAGTGATTTTTATGCCACCTTGACTAACTAAAACTTTTATTGCTCTGAAGAGCTCTTTATCTCTGGCCATACATTTTGCTTAGAAATCTATTTTGTTTGATACTAATATAGCCACTCCAGCCTTCTCCTGCTTACTGTTTATGTGACATATCATCTTCTATCCATTTTTGATCTATCTGTCTTTGTATTTAAAGTATGTCTATTCTTTTTAATACACTTTATTTTTTAGAGCAGTTTTAGGTCCACAGTTAAATTGAGCAGAAAGTATAGAGAGTTCCCATGTACCTCCTGCCCCCAGACACACACCCCCTCCCCAATACCAACATCCCATACCAGAGTGGTACACATATTACAACCAACACTGACATCATTGTCCCCCAAAGTCCACAGTTTATATTGGGATTCAGTACATTCTTTGAGTTTTAACAAACATATAATAACAAAAAATCCACTATTCTAGTATCATACAGAATAGCCTCACTCCTCTAAAAACCTGCTATGCTCTGCATATTCATCCTTCCCCCCACCCCATTCCCTGGCCACTAGATATTTTTACTGTTTTTATAGTTTTGCCTTTTCCAGAATGTCATAATGGAATCATACTGTATGTAGCCTTTTCAGCCTGGCTTGTATCACTTAGTAAAATGCATTTAAGCTTCCTGTGTGTCTTTTTGTGGCTTGATAACTCATTTCCTTTCAGCCCTGAATAATATTCCTTCTCTGGATATCTCCATTCACCTATTAAAGGACATTTTGGTTACTTTGGGAATTTTTGGCAATTAAGAATAAAGCTGCTATCAACATCGTGTGAAGATTTTTGTACGAAAGTTTTCAGCTGATTTGGGTAAATGTCAAGGAATGTAATCGCTGGCTTATATGGTGAGAGTATGTTTAGTTTTGTAAGAACCCACCAAGGTATCTTCCAAAGTGGCTGTACTACTTTGCCCTCCCACCAGCGGTGAGTGAGAGTTTCTGTGGCTCCACATCCTCACCAGCATCTGGTGTCACCAGTGGTGGGAATTTTTGCCATTCTAACAGGTGTGCAATCAATGGTACCTCCTTGTTTTAATTTGTAGTCTCCTAATGACATACGATGTAGCATATCTTTCATATGTGTATTCGCCATCGATACAACCTTTTCAGTGAGATGCTGCATTTGGCTTTTTAATTCATTGAAAAACAATCGTCAATTTTAATTTTCTGAGTGGAGTGTTTAGGTTATCAACATTTAATGTAATTATGGATATGATTGGGTGAGGCCTATCATTTTATATTTTTGCTTTCTATTTTTCTCTTTTGACATTTGCTTATCCATTTCCCATTTCCTGCCTTTTTTATTTCTTTAATATTTTATAAATTATTCCATTTTAGTTTTATTGATGGCTTTTTAGCTAGTGTTCGCATTCTTATTTTAGTGGCTGACCTATAAATTACAAAATCCATCCTTAACTTTTCATAGCCCATTTAAAATTAACAATGTAGGGGCGCCTGGGTGGCGCAGTCGGTTAAGCGTCCGACTTCAGCCAGGTCAAGATCTCACGGTCCGTGAGTTCGAGCCCCGCGTCAGGCTCCGGGCTGATGGCTCGGAGCCTGGAGCCTGTTTCCGATTCTGTGTCTCCCTCTCTCTCTGCCCCTCCCCCGTTCATGCTCTGTCTCTCTCTGTCCCAAAAATAAATAAACATTGAAAAAAAAAATTTAAAAAAAAAAATAAAAAATAAATAAAATTAACAATGTACTGGGACACCTGGGTGGCTCAGTTGGTTAAGCATTTGACTTCAGCTCGGGTCATGATCTTGCAGTTCATGGGTTTGAGCTCCTCGTCGGGTTCTGTGCTGACAGCTTAGAGCCTGGAGCCTGCTTTGGATTTTGTGTCTTCCTCTCTCTCTGCCTGCACCCCCCACCCCCACATCCCCACTTTCCCTCTGTCTCTGTCTCTCTCTCTCTCAAAAATAAATAAATAAACTTATTTAAAAACTCTTAAAAAAATAAAGTTAACAGTTACTTCTTCATGTACATTCTAGAGATGAAAAATGCAATTTCTGGAAAAAAAATTGAGCAGATGGATTCAACATTCAAATAGATACATTAAATGAAAGAATAAGTAAACTTTAAGATGGACCAACCAAAATTACTCAAGATGAGTAACAGGCAAAGACCAAAAATAAAATGAATAAAATCTTAGGGACTTGTTAGATGATAGAAACAGTAAACATACATGGATTCCCAGAAGGAGAGAAGAGAATGGACTGGAGGAAATATTTGAAGAAATGATCACCAAACTCCTCCCAACGGTAATAAAAGTCAGAAATTTGCAGACACAAGATGCTGGAAAAACACCAAGTAAAATAAACATAAGGTAAAAGTAACATAAAAGTCTACTCTAATCACATCCTGGTCAAAATGTTATAAACCTCAAAAGCAGAAAGAGAGCAACACATAAAAAGGGATTTCCATTTGGTTCTTTTTTATTGCTTTAATTTCTCTGCTGAAACTTTCCATTTATCTCCTGAGATTTTGATTCACTGAAAACAAGCATTTTTCCTTAATTTTCTTTGCTTCATGGAAGATGGCGATAAAGTCTTTTAAAACTACAAAACACTTACACATCCTTGCCTTCGAAATTCCAACATCTTACTCATCTCCAGGTTAGATGTGATTGACTTCTAAGAGGTGTTTTGTGTTCCCGGCTCTTCATCTGTCAGGTAACTCTGGACTGCATCTTGGACATCATAAATGCTAAGTTGCAGGGATTTCAGATTCCATTCTTTTTCTCTGATGAGAGTTGTTTTTCCTTTGTTTCAGCAAATGATTTTCTCGCTGGGCTTACACTGCAAACTGTTTCTCAGGTAACAGCTCCAGTCCGGGTGTAGATCTTTTTGTCTGGCTGAGCTGCTTTGAGTGTGTTCTGTGCATGTCTGGTTCAGGGGTTAATCAGAAATTTAATTTGGGGATCCTCTTTCTGACGGTTTCCTTTCTGGGTTCCCCCACCTTTTCAGCATTCATGATTTTCAGACTTGACTTTTCTTACTCCCTAAAACAGCAAGACTGTAGAGTTTTTCAGTCTTCAGTCTTGTGTTACACAAGCCACTATGTGAACTACACTGAGCCCCAGGCTAAAAGCCATGGTAGCAGAGGACTTTCTCCTGTGACTCCTCATCTCCTCTCCTTCAAGCTGACATGCAACACCACAACCTATTTATTTCTGTTTTCTCTTCAGTACCTCCAGGTAGTCACTTTATATATCATGTCCAGGTTGTAGAGTTATTTTCTGCAAGAATGATCTTTATACCCAGAATAGTCCATAATATCCAGAGATAAGAACCCATATATTGTTCTTATGAAACGGTAATACTCAGCTTTATCACCCACTTTACTCATCACAGTTGTCCTGAGTGACCCCAGTTTCAAAAGTCAAATCTACCTCCACAGGATGAAGATTCATTTAGAATACTGAAAATAGGGGCGCCTGGGTGGCTCAGTCAGCTGACTGTCCAACTTCGGCTCAAGTCATGATCTCACAGTTCATGGGTTCGAGTCCCACAATAGGCTCACTGCTGTCAGCAGTGTAGAGTTCGCTTCGGATCCTCTGTTCCCCTCTCTCTGCCCCTCCCCCACTATGCGAGCACATGCATGCTCTCTCTCTCTCTCTCAAAAATAAATAAAACATTAAAAAAAAAAGAATACTGAAGATAATTTGCTATGTGCCCTGAAGACAATTTTAAAGGATAGGACCAAAGGAGTTGAGCAATGGAAGCATCATTGCATAATTGCAGTACGTCTGTAATATCTTAAGGTGACAGAGGCTAATATTTCCTAATATCTGTTCTTCTCTTTTAGTAAAACAAACAAAGGGAAAACCACCTGGTTTTTGGCTATTACGAATGAAAGCTACATTTCCCTATTACACGTCTCTATTACATGTAGATATGGCCATGTAACTAAGTTTTGGTCAATGGGATAAAAATAGAAGTGTCAAGTTCAGCTTCCATGAAGCATCATTAATGGGGAGTGTGGAGGTACTACGGTCTGAATGCTTGTGTCCCCCTCAAATTCATGTGTCAAATAGTCCCCAAGAGTGACGGTATTAGGAGATGGAAGCTTTGGGTGCTACTTAAATCATGAGGGTGGAGCCCTCATGAACGACATCGGTGCCCTTACAATGACATTGACTCCAGAGAGATCCCTTGCCCCTTCCACACTTTGAGGACAATAGCCAGAAAGCACCGGCTATGAACCAGGAAGAGAGCCCTCACCAGAGTGCAACTATGCCAGCGTCCTGATCTTGGACTTCCAGCCTCCAAAACTATGAGAAATAAATGTATAAGCTACAGTGTCTGGGGTATTTTGTGACAGCAGCCCAAATAGACTCTTTACCTTGCTGGCTGGGATATTGAGGGGCTAGCTGAATTCATGCGGCCACACTTCATCTTGAGGTTGAAGGAGACTGGATCCATCCCTTCATGGAGCCTCTAAGCCTGCTGTACAGATTTTTTTTTTTTATGTGAGAAAAAAAACTTATATTGCTTAGCTACTATTATTTTGGATTTCTGTAAACCTCAGCCAAAGGAAATCCTAATTAATATTCTGGTCCTTAAATTGCAGAGAAAAACAGTCCTATTATCTTGTACTCAAACTGGAAGAACTGTATTACTTAGTGGCCCTGTCAGCAATTATTCCACCTACTCTTTAATTTTTTTTAATGTTTATTTATTTTTTAGAGACAGAGAGACAGAGCGTGAGCAGGGGAGGGGCAGAGAGAGAGGGAGACACAGAATCCGAAGCAGGCTCCAGGCTCTGAGCTGTCAGCACAGAGCCAGATGTGGGGCTCAAACTCACGGACTGTGAGATCATGACCTGGGCCAAAGTCGGGCACCCAACCAACTGAGCCACCCAGGCACCCCTATTTCACCTATTCTTTAGATAAAGAGTGTGGACAGAGGTGCCTGGGTAGCTCAGTCAGTTGAGTGTCCAACTCTTGATTTCGGCTCAGGTCATAATCCCAGAATCGTGGGATCCATGCTCAGCATGGAACCTACTTAAGATTCTCTCTCTTTCTCTCTCTCTCTTTCTCTCTCTCTCCTTCTGCCCCTCTCCCCTGTTCTCACTCTCTCTCTCTCTAAAAAAATAAATAAATAAATAAATAAAAGTGTATATAAATTAGCCCCTAACCCTAATACTTCTCAGGCCTGAAGTTCAGCTCCTGCTGAATGTATCCATAAAACCTACCCCCCAGTCATCATTGCCCCCCATGTGAATCTATGCCCTATCCCAAATAAACTTCCTCCAACTGAAGGTTTCCATTCTCTTCTCCCTCAGTCTTGCCCTGAGTGATTCATTCATTCATGCATTCATTCATTCATTCATTCACCAAATACATACAAACACCTACCTTGATGTCTATCTCAATTTGAATTCATCTTCACAAAAATGTTGCACAAGGTGACAGCTGCCCGAGGCCTGCCACCAGCCTCCAATGACCACATTGACCCTAATTCCACCCCACATCATTGTTATGGCACTGCCTAAACATAACAAAAAAGTCAAAACCAAGAGACTGATTCCTGGAACAGAGCTGGAAAGGACCCTGGGCGTCATCTTGCTTTTCCTTCTTATATTAATACATGTGAGCCAAGGCCCTGACCCACTTGAGATTTGCCCAAGGTCACAGAGACCGTGCCAGAGATGCAGTCAGGACTCAGAGTTCCCCACCCCATCCAGGCCTTTGGTTTTTCCTCCCTTCTCATTTCCTTCATGCGTACTTAATCCAAATATGAAGATTACATTTCTGTTACTTTGATTAGAAAATATAAAAATGTTACCTTAAAAACCATCCTTATACTCACTGTCAAGGAAAGAAATTACCTTTGGTGATTTGTCTTTGAATTTATTCTCAGCTTACTCTGAAGAGTGAACATGCCAGCAACCCAGACCAAGACCTTTGCCCGGGCTGGAGCCATTAGCACTGAAGAAAATTAAGTCAGGTGAAAGTCACATGCTTCCTTACAAGGTAGGTTTTCAGTTCGTTTCCAGCCAAATGCCTTTTGCCTAAGGCTAATTCTCAGAAATTCTTCCACAATTCCACCACTGTGTGTATGACTGTTCTCTTACACTTTGTGCTAGCAAAGCTGAATTCTGGCACACACACACACACACACACACACACACACAGAGTCTTTGTTTCCCTGCTTCAAGGTGATACAACTGTCATCTATAATAAGTGGGCAGTTCCCAGAAGAAAGCTTGTGCTTCAGACCTGTGACACTGCCCTCCTTCTGTGGAAACAGCTGCCAACTTCACAATTTCAATCTGTATTCCCCGGGACAACAAGGAAAACACTTAAAAAAAAAAACACACACACACACACAAAAAAAAAACCCACAAAAAAAACCTACTTGTCAATTCTATGCCTACACAATGGTTCAGGGACTATATACCTACATAATAGTTCAGTGTGCTTTCTATTGATTTTGTTTGGGAAGCAGGATATTTTTTGTGCCCTGGCATTGTCTTCAGAGACAGAACCTGCCTGGCTTATAATTCAAACGTCCTGGACTCAGTAACCTCAAGTGTCTTCTTGGAACATTAACCCTTGGTACTTTTTTGGATCTTATCTAATTCTGGGGTAGTGACCTGGAGCAAACTGTGGATATTTATTTACTTTTTTTCTTTTAACATTTATTTATTTATTTTGAGAGAGCTAGAGACAACACAAGCAGGGGAGGGGCAGAGAGAGAGGGAGAGAGAGAGAATCCCAAACAGGCTCCGCACTGCCAGCACAGAACCCAATGCGGGGCTCGAACCCACGAAACTGTGAGATCATGACCTGAGCCGAAACCAAGAGCCACATGCTTAACCAACTAAGCCACCCAGGCACCCCTGGGTATTTATTTTTAAGCGATCTCTACACCCAACGCAGTGCTCAAACTCACAACCCAAGATCAACAATCTCATGTTCTACTGACTGAGCCAACCAGCCAACCTTTGGGTATTTAAAGATGGACTCCAACCCTACTGTCTCGTCCTGAGGGTTGAAGAGTAGGGAGACCATACTGTATTTCTCCTCTCTGACCCAGCAGGTTCCAGCTTTAGTCACTGTACCAAGATATGAAAAAGTGGGTAGAAAAAACCAGAAGGTTGGCAAGAGTACTGAGTGCCTGGGTTCAAGGAAGTGCTTTAATTTGTGAGCATTAAATTTGGAATTAAAAATCAGTATGATAGTTTGTTGTACAAGAATAGCAGCATGAATATTAAAAAAAAAATGCGACTGTTTTCTAGCTGAGCAAACCAACAGGATGTATGGAGCCCAAAAATGCTGCAAAGCAGAAGCAAACATTCAAAGGAAGTCTCTAAAGAGAGACAAAGTAAATATAAAATGTTCTTTGGCTTAGAAGTTAAGACTGTCCTTAGAGGTCATGTCAGGACCTTGATTATTTATCTTTGGATATTTGTGAGCCAGACAGAGCTGCCAAGTTACAAGAATAAAACAGGCTTTTACCCATAAGCAGGCTAAATGAAAGGAAGATTGAGTGCACATATACCAAAACATCAGGGCCACTCTTTCCTCAAGAAGTCTGAAAGTGTTCCACCTTGCTACAGAGAAAGACCAGAACTGCCCCAGCATGATTCTGAACCTGCAGGTGAAAAATCCAGGGGTGCCCATGGGAATTGGGATGGAAGAAAATAAAAAGATCGCATCTAGCCAGATGTAGTATATGCACTGATCAGTGGGGAGGGCTGTTGTTTACTTTTTACCATGTTCCAGGGAAGCATGGGTGGTAATCAGATCAGGATTTGGTTTGGGTGGTCTTAGCTTTGAAGTTTTCAACTTTCTTGCCTGTGCTCACAAGTTTTTTGTCTCCATGCAACTCAGTGATCCACATTGCTATTGATACTATAACCATTTTCTTCAGCATCTGGGATTGGGCAGCACAAGTGGAAGCTCTAGACTCCATCATTTGGCTCCTCAGCCCCTCCATGAAGAGTTCCCGGGAGGAAGGGACTGATTGTACCTCTAGGACAGAGCAGGGCATAAGATGATCAGTGCAAGAAGGGAAACAGAGGTGTGAGCAAGGTGGAATGAACATGAGAAACATAATACCTGGCTTGCCTGGATCAAAGCATGCTGAAGAACAATCCTAGGGCCCAACAGATGAAAGGTGCCAACGGGATCATCGGATTCCAAATTCCACCTGACTCAGGAATCCTCTGCTTGAGAATCCTGACCAGTGGTCAGCCAGCTTCTGTTTGGAATTTTCAAAGATATTTCTGGTAGGCACAGAATTGTAGCACTCCGATCCCTTTCCAAGAAAGGACTTAGCAACCCAGCTTCAAGGAATGTGGTTAGCTGATAACCTCCAGCTGTTAGTGCCTTCAGGGTCTGCCTCAGCTTTGGAGCTGAGATCAGTTTTCCCCTGGAGTCCCCAGCCAATGCCTGAGCAAGGTGGTAGTATAAAGGCCTGACCATTTCTGCCCAACATGGCACTCCTCTAGTGGACAACGTTTGCTCTGGAACCCCTCAGCGGCCTGGCAGAGACTTAGTCAAAACTGTACGACAGTCTGAAGGCTTTCCTGCCCGATCTTGCTTTCTCTCTTTTTCCTTTCCAAGTGTTACTCTTCAATAAAGCACAGGAGATTTTTTTTTTTTTTAGGGCATAAGTTATTATTATTATTTTTTTATTTTTTGTTAACTCTACCCCCAACATGGGACTCTAACTCATGACCCTGAGATTAAGAGTCATATGCTCTAGGGGCACCTGGGTGGCTCAGTCGGTTAAGTCTCCAACTTCGGCTCTGGTCATGATCTCGCGGTTCATGAGTTCGAGCCCTGTGTCAGGCTCTGTGCTGACAGCTCGGAGCCTGGAGCCTGCTTCAGATTCTGTGTCTCCCCCTCTCTCTCTTCCCCTCCCCCACTTGTGCTTCCTCTCTCTCTCTCTCAAAAATAAACAAACATTAAAAAAAAAAGTCATATGCTCTACAGACTGAGCCAGCCAGGTGTCCCAGGCATAAGCTATTCTTTATGATCCCATAATGGTGGAAACATGACACTACACATTTGTCAAAACCCACAGGATTTTACACCACAAAAAGTGAACCCTAATGTATATACATTAAAGAAAAATCACCCAGGAGGTCAGGGGATCCCAAGATAGAATTTGTAGAACAATCTAAATGTATTACAAATGTATGAAACATCTTTACTTAAAGAGGTTGAGGGGAAAAAGGGGCTGACCTAAGTAACTTTGGAAACGAGTGGAGTAAGACTAACAGCCAAATAAACTATACATAAGCACTGTATTCTGACTGATAAAGTTGTTTCCCACAGGAGCCCATGTTAACAATTCTAATACCACTCTACATGTATATCACAACTGAACAGTGAGGTAAATGGATGGCAGATGGTGGAAGCCAGTTTTTCTGTTGAAGTAGGAAGTTACAGGTAAGCAAAGGGAGGTCTACAAAGAGCCATGTGGTAATAGATTAGAACTGGAGACATCAGTATGAATCCATGTTTGGTTCCATATAGATTACGTATAGAAATATTAATAAATAGGGGCACCTGGGTGGCTCAGTCGGTTGAGCGTCCAACTTCGGCTCAGGTCATCATCTCTCGGTTTGTGAGTTCGAGCCCCACACCAGACTCTGTGCTGACGGCGCAGAGCCTGGAGCCTGCTTCGGATTCTGTGTGTGTCTCCCTCTCTCTCTACCCACCCCCCCACTCACACTCTGTCTCTCTCTCCTTCAAAAATAAATAAACATTAAAAAAAATTTAATAAAAAAAGAAATATTAATAAATATGTTTACATACACAGGTTAGTATACACACATATATCTTCCTGCCCTATGAGCTGAGAGGGCATAAAAGCAACATCACCTCTGTATAACAAGCATGCACAGCACCCAGATCTTGGTTTTCAATTCCATTCTCTAATTAAAGGAACCAGGGCTACTTCTTGGAGAAATGGTTGATTCTAGGACTGAGGGAAGAAATATACAAGATGATCCTGGAACACCTTTTAGTGCCAGAAAGTAAAGAAGTGCTCAAAAAACAAACAAACACGACACCAAAACCCACGCTGATAGAGCTATAACAAAGGGACACAGAAGCCAACTGAAAGACTTCCCAATGGTCAAAGCTGGAACAAGTTGAGAAATGAAATTAAGAAATTAGTGTTGAGGGGCGCCTGGGTGGCTCACTTGGTTAAGCGTCCGACTTCAGCTCAGGTCACGGTCTCCTGGTTTGTGAGTTGGAGCCCCTCATCGGGCTCTGTGCTGACAGCTTGGAGCCTGGAGTCTGCTTCGGATTCTGTGTCTCCTCCTCTCTCTGCCCCTCCCCCCCCTCTCAAAAATAAACAAACACTTAAAAAATTAAAAAAAAGAAATTAGTGTTGGATTATAACCTGAAGTATGAAATAATTATGTATAAGTTTCTACAATATAAATAAATGATTTAACAAATAAGTAAAAGGACAAATGTTCCATGAAGAAAAATTCCAAATAACTTATGTAGATACTCCAGTCTCAATAAAGTAATGCTTAACTCTTCACTCCTTAAGCATGGACTGTGCATAGTGACTTCCTCCCAAAGAATACAAAACAGAAAGAGGAAAAAAAGAGTAACTGCACAGTGCAGAAATCTGACAAACACTGCTTCAGCCATGTGATCAAAGTTAACATCAACAGTGATAAGTCATGTTGACAGTATGTACCCCTGTCTTGATGAAAGGAAATGGTACTTCACTTCTGTGGTCTTCCTTCTAAGAACCCATAACCACAGTATAATCATGAGAACAACATAAGACAAATTCCAATTGAGATATTCTACAAAATACTGGATCATTGGTCCTCAAAGCTCTCTGGGTTGTCAAAACCAAGGAAAGTCTGAGAAACTGTCAAACCAAAAGTAACCAGAGGAGTTATAACTACTAAATGCAATGTGACACCCTGGATGAGATCTTGGAACAGAAATTGGACATTGAGCAAGAACTAAAGAAATCTAAATAAAACACGAACTTTAGTTAATAATTATGTATCAATACTGGTTCCTTAATTGTGACATGGGTTCCACACAAATGTTAAATGTTAATGACAAGGGATTCTGGATGTGAATTATACTGGAACACTCTATACTATCTTCACAAGTTTTTGTAAATCTAAAACTGTTGTCAAATGAAAAGGTTACTTTCAAAAACACTCCCTTATATTGTTAAAATTAACTTTCTTATATTTAGCTGACATGATCCTCCTGGTTTTCTCCATCTTCCTCGCCTCTCCTACTGTGCTTGTATACTTCTTCTTAGTTTATAAGTTCTGCCAGTATCCTTCTCTTCGTCTATTGCTTCTCTTATCTTCTATACCACAGATACCTCCTCCTATCTAATCATAATCTTTCCATCAGTATTCGCCTTCTCCTCATTCTCTTCTCCTATTCCCTCCTTCTACTTGATGATCCTCCTGGTTTTCTCCTTCTCCTCCTCCTCTTCCTCTTTCTTCTTCTTCTTCTTCTTCTTCTTCTTCTTCTTCTTCTTCTTCTTCTTTTCTCTTAATTTTTAACGTTTATTTTTGAGAGGGAGAGAGTATGTGTGTGTGTGAGTGGGGAAGGGCAGAGACAGAAGGAGACATAGAGCCTGAGGCAGTCTCCAGGCTCTTGAGCTGTCAGCACAGAGCCCAACACTGGGCTCGAACTCAGGAATCACGAGATTGTGACCCGAGCCGAAGTCAGATGCTTAACTGACTGAGCCACCAAGGTGCTCTGACTTGGTTTTCTTCTGAAGTTATTTTTATTTTACATATTGTCTCATAACCACCTTCACCCATGAGGCCCAAGACCTCATTATTTTTGCCCACAGCAACCTTAGCAAATACCTAGAAAAAAGTCTGGGAATACAGTGAGCATTCAAAAAGATTTATTAGTTGAATGAACAAATACAACTAATACAACTAATACAACTGGTCTATTTTCTTCTACATGATGGTTCTTCAAAAATATGGATTTGCATCCCTCCAAGTTTTCTTTACTTTAAGCCGGAAACCTCTAGATTCTTCACTTGTTTTTCACTTGACATAGGCACCTGGTACTGGCACTGGATGATGATACAGTAGTAATAAATTTATTTATTTATTTATTTATTTATTTATTTATTTAGTGCTTTATCATATGCTGTGCACTGTGGTAAGTAAGCACTTTTAAAACAACTTCTCTTTTAGCCACACAAATTTATGCTTTACAAGTCAGGCATTGTTAGATGATTTCTGGAATGTCATTATTCCTCATAAAGAATGGCCCTCGATCTGGACTCTACTGACTAGGTGCATTCTGGACAGAGGAACTATCACCCTCTCCAATGTCTTTGTCTATCAACATGACCTATGTGGGGGATAGGTTTGCTGAAGCAGCAGTGAAGCCATGCTTTTATTGTTGTCCTCTAGCCAGTGATCATCATGCTGGTCTGTGATGAGTGAAGGAGCTTGTAGCAGACTGTAAACCAAGCATATCACTCAAGTACACTGTTTAGTTAGCTGGCTTGTTTTCACAGCAAGACCTTCTCAATGAAGGAAGCTGTGTGTTGATTTATATTCTGATATCAGCCCTTCATCTTGTTGTGGACTGGCACTCTGAGTAGCACTGATCTAAGCCACAATTCTCAGCATTGTTTTCCTGTTCTGTGTTGTAACAGACTCAATATCTAGTGCATTCCTGCTGCCTATCAACTTCTAGCAAATGGAACTATTCAGGGTAGACATCCCACAAAGAATACTTAAAGATTGTCCAGAAGGAGGGCAGTTGGTGAGAAGGTGTGAGAAGGGTGAGAAGAATGTGAGAGGGTGGAATAGTAGAGAAGTCCTTAGACTGAGTCTATTTTAGTCCGGGATCTGTCATTCGCCAGCTGTTGGTAGGGAAATTCCCCTCTCCAGGTCTCATTTTCCTCATCTGTAAAAGAAGGTAATGGAGCCAGGTAATTGCTTTCAGTTTTTGTGCTCTAGGTTTTAACTCCTTGAGTCAAATGATTTCCACACACAAAATGTCCCTAGGCTATGCTTTTCCACAACTTTTGCGTCGCCATCACATCTGCCACCATTTTGTTTCCCACAATGTTTGCCTGGTGACTGAACAACTGGCCTCAGAAAGGGAATGTCACAGTAATATCTATCAGCCAGGCCCAAAGATAAGGGATTAAGAGTCTAGGGGCTGAAAGGCATCTTCTGCAATATGTGTCTCCCAATGACTGAGCAATGCTTCTGTCAAACAGAGGTGTCAATAAATGTGGGCCATTAAAATAGTTCTGGAGTTTTCTGGTACTGCATGAGGGCTTGGAAGTTACCACTCTGTCCTAACAGCAAGTAAAAAGCTGAACAGACTGAAAAATCAACAACTCTTCTTTGATCCATAAGAAAGGGAAGGACACAGGACAAACCACTGCACCCAAGATTGGAGAGACAGACAGGTGAGTACAGAAAGTCATTGCTTACCAGAGCAGAGATGCATAAGCAGAGACACCATGGAAGCCACTTGGATATCGACAAATTGATTCTAATATCTATATGGAGAGGCAAAAGACCCAGAATAGCCAACAGGATTTTGAGGGAGAGGAACAAAGTTGTAGAAGTGACACTACTCAACTTCAAGACTTACTATAAAGCTACAGCACTCAAGACAGTGTACTGTCTTTCACTATTGGTGAAAGAACAGACAAATAAATCAATGGAACAGAACAGGGAGCATGGAAATAGGCCCACACACATATAGTCAAAGGAGCAAAGGCAAGACAATGAGCAAAGATAGTCTTTCCAACAAATGGTGCAGGGACAACCGGAACGTCCTTCATAAAACTGACTCAAAATGGATCACAGACCTAAATGTAAAATGCAAAACTATAAAACTTCTCAAAAATAATACAGGAGAAAATATGGATGGCTTTGAGTGTGGAGATGACTTTTTGATACAATACCAAAGACACAATGAATGAAAGAAATTATTAAAAACTTGGACTCATTAAAATTAAAAATTTTCTGCTCTGTTTGAAAGACACTGTCAAGAGAATGAGAAGATAAGCCACAGACTGAGAGAAAATATATGCAAAGGACAGATCTGATAAAGTTCATTACCTAAAGTTTACAAAAAACTCTTAAAACTGAACAATAAAGAAACAAGCGGAGCGCCTGGGTGGCTCAGTCGGTTAAGTGTCTGACATCGGCTCGGGTCATGATCTCACGGTTTGTGAGTTCGAGCCCCATGTCAGGCTCTGTGGTGACAGCTTGGGGCCTGGAGCCTGCTTCAGATTCTGTGTCTCCCTCTCTCTCTGCCCCTCCCCTGCACATGCTCTGTCTCTCTCTGTCTCAAAAATAAATAATAAACATTAAAAAAAAAAAAAGAAACAAGCTGATTAAAAAATGGGCCAAAGACTATAACAGGCATTTCAATAAAGAAGCTATGCAGATGGCAAATAAGCATTTGAAAAGATGCTCCACAGACAAATATGATATGATTTCACTCATATGTGGAATTTAAGAAACAAACATGATGAGCATGTTCATTTAAGGCAAACATAGGGGAAGGGAAGCAAAAATAAGATAAAAACAGAGAGGAAAACAAACCATAAGAGACTCTTAAATACAGAGAACAAACTGAGGGCTGCTGGAGGGGTGTTGGGTGGTGGGATGGACTAAATGGGTGATGGGCATTAAGGAGGGCACTTGTTGGGAGGAGCACTGGGTGTTATATGTAAGTGATGAATCACTAAATTCTATTCCTGAAATCATCATTACTATAGGTTAACTAACTTGGATTTAAATTAAAAAGATAGAATAGAGAAACAAGATACTCCGCATCATACATCATCAGAGAAATGCAAATTGAAACAGTGAGATACCACTGCACACCAATTAGAACGGTCAAAATCTGGAACACTGACAACACCAAATGCTGGTGAAGATGTGGAGGAACAGGAACTCTCATACATTGCTGGAAGGAATGCAAAATAGGACAACTGCTTTGGAAGACGGTTTGGCAATTTCTCATAAAACTAAACATACTTTTACCATTCACTCTAGCAATTTCACTCCTTGGGATTAATGCAATGGAGTTGAAAACTTATGTCCATAAAAAATGCACACAGATGTTTATAGCATCTTTATTCATAATTGGCAAAGCCTAGAAGCAACCAAGATGTCATTCAGTAGGTGAATGAATAAATAAATTGTGGTAATCCAGATAATGGAATATTATTCAGGGCTAAAAATAAATGAGCTGTGAAGCCATGAAAAGACACGGAGGAACCTTAAATGCATATTATTCAGTGAAAGGAGCCAAGGATAAGGCTACATACTGTATAATTCTAACTATGGGACATTCTGGAAAAGGCAAAACTCTGGAGACAGTAAAAAGATCAGTGGTTGCCAGTGTAGGGGGATGTGGAGAAGACAAATAGGCATAGTACAGAGGATTTTAGGGCAGTGAAAACACTCAGTCTGAGATTATAATGATGGGTATAGATCATTATACATTTGTCCAAACCCATAGAATGTACAACACCAAGAATGAACCATAAGGTAAACTATGGACTTCGTGTGATTATGATGTGTCAATGTAGGTTCATCTTTGGTAAAAATGGACCATTCTGGTGAATATTGTTGATAATGGGGGAGGCTATGCATGTGTAGGGGCAGGAGGCATATAGGAAATCTCTCTGCCTTCCCCTCAATGTTTTTTGTAACCTTAAATTGCTCTAAAATAAAATCTTTAAAAAATTGTTCTGAAGGAATTCACCGGTGCCTCTATCACTCTCTGTAGTAAGCTGAATAATGACCCCAAAGATATCAGGTCCCACTCCCTGGAACCTGTAAATGTGACCTTATTTAGAAAAAATGTTATTTTATTTGCAAATGTAACGAAAGATTTTGAAATGGATAGACAATCTTGGATTATCTGGGTGGGCCCTAAATGCAATTACAAGAGTCCTTCTAAAAAAGGGAAGCAGAGGAAGATTTCACACACAGAAGAGGAACAGGCAATATGACCACGGAGGCAGATACTGAAGTGATGTGGCCACAAGCTAAGGAGAGCGGCAGCCACCAGAAGCTATTGAAGAAGCGTGGCCCTTGTGATATCTCAATTTCTGCCCAGTGATACTGATTTTGGACTTCTGGCCTCCAGAACGGTGAAAGAATAAATTTCTGTTGTTTCAAGCCACCAAGTGTGTGGCCATCTGTTAGAGCAGCCACAGGAAACTTACATAGCCTCTTCCTAAATTTCACCTTCCTTTCATATAGATTTTTCTTTCTGTAATAAACAAAGCCACCCACATGTATCAGTCAGGATCCTGGCAGGTAACACTGCCCAGTTTGAGAGTTTGATAAAGGGACTGTAGGAGCGCCTGGGTGGTTCAGACAATTAAGTCTCCGACTCTTGATTTCGGTTCAGGTCATGATCTCACAGCATGTGAGTTCAAGCCCCACGTCGGGCTCTGCGCTGACAGTGCTGGGCCTGCTTGGGATTCTCCTTCTCTCTCTCTCTCTCTCTCTCTCTGCCCCTCCCCAGCTTATGCACACGCACGCTCTCTCTCTCAAAATAAATAAGCTTAAAAAAAACAAAAGGACTGTAATCAAAGGTCTGAGTAGAGTGTGAGAGATCTCCAGAGAGTGTAGTTTCACATAGCTGAACAATGAAGGAGACTCCAGCACCACTCCAGGCCTAAAGGGTGAGGGAGATAGAGCTGGATGGAGAGAGAGGGCTGACAGGAGCTGTGGCCTTCAGTCAGGGGACACAGTCGGCCCCCAGCAATGCCGCAGCAAACGGGCAGAGGAATAAGCACCTCATATCACTCTCTTCCCTTCCTCTGATTTCCTGCCAGTGGTCTCTGTTGCCTGCACCTAACTGGAAGGGAGCCATTCACATCAGCCTCCTGCACACAGAGAAAAGTGGAGAAGAGTGGAGAGTGGATTTATAAGGGCACGTGGAAATATATGGCAACCGCATAACTTTAATCTCTTCCCAAAACCATCCACTTAACAGACCGGTCTTAGCTCTGTGGCCTTGGGCAAGTCACTACTACCCTAAGCTTCCTTCTCTTCATCCGCAAAAGGAAGGATGTAGACTAGGAGGTCTTTACGATCCCTTTCAGCCCTGATGCTCTGGATTCTAGAAGCAGACTAAACCCTTAGCAGGCTAACGCTGACACATGCCTAGAGTCCTGACAGCTGTTTGCTTATTCAGATATCAGCAGGCCCCTCTTTTCCATGACGCACCTCCGCATTTATGCAAGCACGTGCGGGGCATGCCGGTTACTGAGCCGCTCGGAGGAAAGGAGCAGGCTGTGCTCACTCACCATGTGCACATGTCACAGGAGTGCTAGAACAGGGCAGCCAACGGCGTGCGGCGAGGAGGCAGGGGAGACAGGCAAGCCACTTACCTGATGGCCAGGACGTGGTCAGTGGGCATGTCTGCTTGTCCCTCCAGAAAGCTCCAGGGGGCCCGGGCAGCTGATGCAGCCCTCAGGCCAGCCTGGCAACATCCCTGGCAGCCCCAGTACGGGGCGGCTGCCAGCAGCCACACACATGGTAATAATTAGCCAGAGAGTCAAACTACAGAAACTTCCAAGGGTCCAGGATGGCCCCACGTTGAACAAGGAACATATACCAAGCCTTCCCCTGCTGCCTTGAGACGTTTTGTTCTGTATTAGGTCTGCTTTTACAACTACTCCTGTCTGCTTCAGTCTCTTTGAAAACTCCTTTTGGAAAGGGAGGATGAGGCCAAGGAAGAGAACATCTTCATTAGCCCTCCAGGCCTGCAAGTGTAGGAGGTGCAAACTACCCACCCTCCCCCATCCCCATACACCTTGGGTGGCCTGGGACAAACGACAGATTTCCTCCCTTCTCTTAACCCCACCCATAGTCATTAACTAGGACCCTCCATAACTCCTGATGGGCCCCACAGGAGCACTGGTTTATAGTGTGTGATTTGGGGGTGGGGGGGCCTAACAAGGACCTATACCCCAAATCCTTTTTTTTAAAATGTTTATTTATTTTTGAGAGAGAGAGAGAGAGAGAGAGAGCATGAGCAGGGGAGGGGCAGACACAGAGGGAGGCACAGAATCCGAAGCAGGCTCCAGGCTCTGTCAGCACGGAGCCCGACATGGGGCTCGAACCCACGAACGGTGAGATCATGCCCTGAGTCTAAGTTGGACACTTAACTGACTGAGCCACCCAGACCCTCCTATATCCCCAAATCCTTAAAAACCCTCCCCAAACTGCTAATTCCTAAATTCCATTGTCATCTTGTTTCCAGCAAAACAATTTGATTCTTGTTGCACACACACCCGCACTTGAGGAATATGTGTTTCAATGTTGTCCAGTGAGTTAAGGGCCTGAGGAGCTTGCTGGAGGTGAGGAAGGAAGAGTCTGAGTGTGAGGGATATAAGTGGAAGTGGGGCCTCCAGGAAAGACAAAAGGACACACAGAGGGGGGACCTGGGCACTGGGGAACGGCATCACCTATGTCACACTGCTGTCTAGAGCTGCCCCGGCTGAGCCGGTGCTAAAGATGTTTTGTGAGAATTCAGATAAGCAGCTTCTCTATCAAGAACACCTGAGAAGCTTGAGCTGCGGACCTCAGACCCTCAGAAAGGGGCTGCCTTTCCAGGGTTGGAGCAGATAGCCACCATGGAATGTGGTTAGGGGGTGCCTGGGGGTCTCCCTCCTCCAAAATGCTTCCCCTCCTCACTGCCAGGGTGAGATCTAAGTCTCCCATTAGAGCCGAACCTGCATATCAATTCATTTATTAATCACTTTCCAGTGGTTGGCTGAAAGTCAAGCACTGGTCGGGGCGCCTGGGTGGCTTGGTCGGTTAAGCGTCCGACTTCGGCTCAAGTCATGATCTCACGGTCCGTGAGTTCGAGCCCCGCGTCGGGCTCTGTGCTGACAGCTCAGAGCCTGGAGCCTGTTTCAGATTCTGTGTCTCCCTCTCTCTCTGCTCCTCCCCTGTTCATGCTCTGTCTCAAAAATAAATAAACGTTAAAAAAAAATTAAAAAAAAAAGAAAGTCAAGCATTGGTCAAAGGGAGTTCTGATGGACCACAAAAAGGATTCATTTTAGATACAGGACACTGAGGGTATGAGGTGCAAAGCAAGGCTCAGTAGGAGGCTGCAGCTGGGACCTTCTCTGTCTTGCAGAAAGTGACGGAGATCCTTGCATAGAAGGAGGGAGGAGGGGCGCCTGGGTGGCTCAGTCAGTTAAGTGTCCAACTCTTGATTTCTGCTCAGGTCATGATCTCGTGGGTTTGTGGGTTCAAACCCCGCCTCAGGGTCTGCACAGTGCAAAGCCTGCTCGGGATTCTCCCTCTACCTCTCTCTGCCCCTCCCCTGCTCACTTGCCTTCTCTCTCTCAAAATAAATTAATTAACTTAAAAAAATAAAAAATAAACTAAAATAAGGAAAAGGAGGGAGGAATCCCTGGACACAGGGACTCTGGAGAGAATGGAAACAAGTTCAGATAGCAACCTGCTTGCCGGGCCCTGCCTGAGAGTGTGCTTACTTAGATGCAATTACTGTGCGTCCAGCACCCTGCCCCCCGCCTGCCTTTGCATCTTCCGACTCCTGTTCTACAAAACGCCTAAGTGCTTCACTAGACCTCATGCTGTGGGTGTTCCTGCTCCCTCCATCTTCTTCCCAACAGCACTCTTCAAACAGACAGAAATGGCCTAAATCAGGGAGGATTAGAGCCACTAGAACCAAACTGTGAGATTTAAGCACCATGCGCAAACCAGACGGTCCTGAGTTAGTGCCAACCCTAGCACTTACCAGCTGTGCGTGTGTTTACACATATTGTTTTCTTCTCTAAACTTTGCATTCTGCATTTGTAAACTGGGGATAAGTACAAGTAGTACCTTGATATGCAGTTCTGAGGATTAAGCAAATGAGAAAATGCGTATGAAGCACTTGGCACAGTGCCTGGTTCATAGTAAGTGCTCAATAAATATCAATTATTAATTCATATCTTGCCTACTTTTCCTTCCAGTAAAGGTTGGCAAACTGATGCACATAGCTTTCAAAATCCTTGCAAATTTAATCTAGGCTTAGGCTCTGCACAGATTTGTTCTTTGAAAAAGCCACAAAATTCTTTTGTAATTCATGATCTCTTTACTGGCTTTTTATCTGCTATATTTAGCTCTTAAATTTTATATCTCAGCTTGAAACCCTGAAGCCATTCTTCTAAAAATACAAGTGGTTCAGCCATTGGCATTTGCTCACTGAAAGCACAAGCAATTTTTTTTTCAAAATAACAATAGGTCAGAGGTGGGACTAATTACCATAACTTCAAAGATAAATAAATTATACTTCATTTAATCAAAGGATCCAATTTGGCAAGGCCAACCCTAAAGATAGCTGCTTTAGTTCTACCTCTTTAATCTCTAAGAGAACATCTTAATTCTTTCTCGTAAGTCCTAAGCTGGGACCCGGGTCCTTTTTGGCTGGGGTCCAGGAACAACCCTCTCCCACCCAGCTCACAGTTGAAATTGTTAGTGTCCATTTTATAGTCTCAAACACCAGGTACTTATTTCCAGATGGCCACCCAGCTACCTAAAGTTAACCCAACAACCTCTTTTACACATAATAACATATTTACTGAGTGCATACTCTGTGCCAGACACAGTTCTAAATGCTTTATGTGGACTAAACCACTTAATCATAATAATATCTCTATGAAATTGATACTGTCATTATCATCCCTCTATATGGGATGTCGTTATTTTGATAATTTGTCTAAGATGACCTAACTAATACGCGGCGGTACTAGGATTTGAACCCGAGAAGTCTGGCTACAGAGCTGTTCTTTCCCACTAAACCACACCACCTCTGAGGGAAGAAGTAAAGCTTACCAGGGATATAGCTTAAAAATCCTGATTCCACTTTTTCACAGAAGCACCCTTTCTTCCGTGGAACATTCTGTCCTGGCCTTGGTCACTCTGTTCCTCCCAGCCTATTCTCTGGGGCATCCTTTGCCCAAAACATGAACAAAACACACAACAATATCCCTCTTACCTCTGTCAAACAGGGCTGCAAAAATATTCAAGGCAGTATGGCTCAGACTCAGAGGATGGGGTTCCAAATCCACCATCAGCCCTAACCAGCTGGGTGCCCATGAGCAAGTCACTTTATGTCTCTACCTTTAGATGCCCCGTCAGCAGAGTGAGGGACCTGCCCAACTGCCTAATTGGGGGGCTTTTGTGGGGACTACATGAGCTAATTGGTGTAATGTGCTTAGCACAGTGCCTGGCTCACTAGGTAAGCTGTTATCATTAAAAGAGAGCAGTAACACTATTATGATTATTGATCATGCAGTCCATAACTGGGAACCGAGTTGAGAAGGGCACATTCAGAAAAGACTCAGAGGGAGGCCACGTTGTAATATAAGCTTGCCTGTCCCTGCACATGAGGATGGGCTGCCTGAGATGGAAGAGTTCACCTCCAGACCTGGCAGGCACACACCTCCACTGGGTGCCCCAGGGCAGGAGATGATCACCAAGTCAGAGGCAGTGGGGAGGGCCAAGTGAGAGCTTGGACAGGGAAGCTAGAAATCCTCCCGGAAATCAACTCCATCCCACAAGCAGTCATTTTCAGCCCAGACGCATGACTTCTTCCAGGTTAACGGTTCTCAAAATTGTTCTCAAAACTTTCCTTCAGCTGGGCACCCCAATATATAAATCCATAAAGGTGGAGGTGCTTGGTTGGAAGTAGGAAGAGGAGGCTTCTGGCTGAACTCCTCCCCTAAGGGACCCCGTGTCCCTTCTGAAAGACAATGATAACCTCAGACCACAGTTTGAGAAGCATTAAAAATTTTTTTTTTAATGTTTTATTTTTATTTTTGAGGGACAGAGACAGAGTGTGAGCAGACAAAGGGCAGAGAGAGAGGGAGGCACAGAATCCGAAGCAGGCTCCAGGCTCTGAGCTGTCAGCACAGAGCCTGACATGGGGCTCGAACTTACGAACCGTGAGACCGTAACCTGAGCCAAAGTCAGACGCTTAACCAACTGGGCCACCCAGGCGCCCCGAGAAGCATTTTTTAAGAGAAATAAAAAGACATACTATATGAGCCCTGCCCTTAGGGAGCTTGGAGTCCAGTGAGCTGGCGGCTACAGTCCTGTACTGACTGGCAAGTAAAGTCCAATGTCCCTCATGGAAAGTACAGATCCTCACAAGGCACCCTTGCTGTCACCCACAGAACCCTGAGGCTTTTCATTTGCAAGAGATCTGTCCACATTCATACCACACACTATAGGGACTGGGAAGGGCTCGCTTGCATTGTTCACTGGCTTCAATAAAATCATCTTTTAAATCTATTTTACCGCTCGCAGCTCTTCTCTAAGGTGGAGATTATCACTATGCCATTTTACAGATGAGGGACCTGAGGCTGAGGGCATTGAACTTGTCCAAAGTCACCCAACGAGGCAATGCAGGAACCAAGATTCAAATCCCCACCTTCCTGGTTTCAGAGCTTGGCAGCAAAGACCGGGGCCCCAGGCTACCTCAGTGCAGATCCCACCTCTGCCATGTGCTGGTTGTCTCTGCACCTTCAGTGTCCTCATGGGTAAGTAAAGAGGATGACAGTGACACCCACCACCCTTAGAATGGTGCCTGGCACCAGCAACCGTTGCTGTCTTGGGATCACCAGCTAATAGGTTATGACTAGTCTGTTCAATTCACACTCTCATTTTTGCAGCCTGTAAGAGAGCAGTACAAGTGTGCGGCTCAGCAAGATACAGAGAAGTAAAAGCCACACGAGTTCAAAGAGAGGGCATTTGAGATGCTTCATTTATGACTGCTTCATAAATTTTTGAGTTACTCCTTAGGCAGAAGCCAAGCTGCGCTCTCCGTGTCGGCCCCATGTCAGCACATGTGGTGCCAAGGCTGGCTTTCGGCGACGCACGGCCAGGAGCACGTCCCTGACAGAGCCAAGGGCCCCACGCAGCCTCCCGGGTGGACGGGTGACCTCTGCCACGCTCATCTGCGTCTCGAACGCCACCTGGGCGGACCCATAAACGCGCAGCGCTGGTGCTCAAGGTTCCCTGGGGGCCTGCGCCACATTTCCACGCCTGGAGAAGCCACTCCGGAGTGTGCCCGTGGTGGGGGTGGGGCAAGGGAAGGAGACAGCACTGCCGGCCGGCCGGCAGAGCACGTGGTCAAGGTCCTGGGTGCCGGCTGCGCCCCAGCTCACCACTGCGAAAATGCCACTCGATCTATTCAGAGCTGAAGGTATTTACAAATGTGACATTCCAGGGACAAGAAGAAGAAGAAGAAGAAGAAGGGACAAACCCCCAAAGCCAGAGAAATCAGGGAACTCTCAGAATTCTGCCACAGCGCTTTCCATACCAGAAATCAAACAAAACGTGTGCTTCCAGGAACCCAGGAATTAAAGTTCAACTTGGAAAGAGGGGGAAAGAAACGTCTGACTTTATGGCTGTGCGTCCACCCCCCCCCCCCACACACACCCCCACCGGCAAAAGAACGCCGTCAGCCCAAGGCTTAAAGGACAAGTGCCTCTTTGGCTCAATACATGTCAAAGGATCGCAAGAACGTCCGGTGCCCCCGTTCCTACCTCTTCGGCTGGGGTCCCCACGGTCCTTTCTGTCTCCCTCTTCCACCACCTGCTACCGCGGATCCATCAACCCTGCTTGGGAAGCCGGCGCTGCTGCTCAGGGAGGGGTTCCGCGGAAGGAAGGGGAGGGCAGGCACTGAGATCACGGACGTGGGGAGGGGACGGTCTCCGAACCAAGCACTTGGTCAGAGGGAAAAGGATGTTTTGTAATTTTTGGCTTGAATTTCCAGAGGCAGAACAGGAAATGTCCACTGGGGCTGGGAGGTCCAGGGAGAAATGGGCTGAGTCTCCCTTCGGAGGGGGTTTTTCCGTGGGCTCTCAACTGTGCCCTCTCTGGAATTTAAAGCTCCGTCTGAATTCTGGTGCCTTTTTCCCCTTACTCTTTCCTCTAGCACATTTTTTTTTTCTTAATGGTACGTCAGCTTCGTTCCTGACATGCTGGAAAAATTTTCCTCTGCCTAAACTTGGCTCAGGAACACTCTCTCCTTGTGAGAGAATTTCTCCTATTACAAAGTTCAGTTTAAAAAAAGAGGGCTATTTGTTTTGCCAATTTTTGTATTAGGGACATTTTTCATGGATTTTTTTTTCTCTGAACGTCTGGATTTCAAGAAATATGCACACCCATATTCCTCTTGACTGTTTCCCACTCCCTTCTACTGGAAAAACAACAACAATAACTATTAAAGATTGCAGCAAAAATGTCCTTAAACTGTGGGTCTAGGTCAACCTTTTCCCTGCTCCCATCTCCACCCACAGTCAGGGTGCCTGGAGTGTGGTAAGGAGGAGTAATGCTGGTCTTCAAGACCATCTCTTAGTTCTAGGTCTTTCTATGACGGTAACGTAGGAATTGGCTACCTTTCCCAAATGGGGTCCAGTTCCAAGTAACAAACTTGCCTCAGAGATGGGTCGGCAAGATCACGGGTTGTGATTCTTGGAGGTGGTGGGTGGGGGTGATTTAGCTGTTGGTAATCGCCTGGAGGGTGGCACGTCTGTGAATTGTCAGATGCCACCACAAATTGGGAACCTTTACGGTACTTATTGACCCTTGCAATAAAACTCAGTAGTTCTCACAGTGCTAATTGGGGATTTGTTCACAAACAGGAAATGAGAACATCCCCTCTGTTCTAGTTATTAAAAGGAGGTGAGTAATAAACAAATTAATCGTGTAAGCAAGATAAGAACAATTTTTTTTTTTTTTTTGCCAATTCGTGAGTTTAGAAAATGTCAGATGCTTTAGAAGTCTCCTTCATTTACAAAAATGATACCACATACATAAGAGGCTGAGGCTGGCGGTCTTTAGATTTTTGAGTTGATGTATTGATAACGTATTTGTACCCAGTCAGGAAAGCAAGACTGACATAAATGATACATATATTTTTTTGTTTCTAGCTTGAGTTTTGTACCTAAACTTGAAAGTAATTGAAATGCATTCATATTCTGAAGTTTACAGATTCTATCATTTCAGTCTTGGTTTAGTGTGGAAATAATCCTAATCAACAAAATTTAGCCCATCATTAAAAGTATTTAACTAGATGCCCATTTTACTTTTTAACATATTTTAACATAATAGTATACGTAATAAACAGAACTCCCTCACTTGGTCTTTGTCCCCAAATGCTCTCAAGAATCACACTCTGTAAAGAGCCTGACAAATTGAGTCTATGTGATATCTAAGCAATAGATAAGCTATGTTCTAAAAAGATTGACCAAGCCCCCAAATGAGGGCAAGAGTCTAATTCCCCACATGTGAAGAGTGTGTAGCTTGCTGGGCCCAGCTCACCACAGGGGAGATGTTGCCAGGCAGAATTGGTGGGGTGGCATTTCTAGCTCTCATCCTGAGAGCATGAGTCACTAGATTAGTCCTCTCTTTCCACTTGCTAAACTAACTGCTTTGATATCATGAATATAGGCAGAGGCATAATAATCTCATAGGCAGCAAAAGACAGAGCTTGAAGCTGAGATGAAAATCCAGTCTTTTCCAGGTTAGAGCTAGACAGTATTTCACAAAATGCCCAAGTTTGGATTGGTTTGTGGGTGAGGGACCACACTGAATTTAACCAGCTACAGAGCACTGGTGGAGTGCTTAGTGTGTGTGCCAGCTCTATTTGAGGCCTCCTCAGATGGAGAACAATTTTAACGCAACACCTCTATAAGGTATTGTTGATCTCATTTTACAGAAGGGATGCTGGGGTTCTGAGAAGTGTATTTTGCAATTTTACTTGTCAGTGTCAAGATTGTTCATGATTTGAGGTTTTTTGTTTTTGTTGGTTTTGAAAGAGCGAGAGCAAGGAAGAGGGGGGGAGAGAGAGAGAGAGAGAGAGGATCCTAAGCAAGCTCCATGCTCAGCACTGAGCCCAATGAGGGGCTCAATCCTACGACTCTGGGATCATGGCTTGAGCCGAAATCAAGAGTCGGACGCTTAACTGACTGAACCACCCAGGCGCCCCATGATTTTAGTTTTTTGAAAAGATTCATTTTATTCATGCTGCCTATCTAGCCTCCAACTCCCTATCACGTTCCTTGTTAGAATTGCAAATATCATCCATTTATTCATTCCAGGCACTAAACATGTAATGAACATCAATGTACATAGTACTGGGTCAGGAGACAAATAGCTCAAACTCTGCCCTGGGGATGTTTTTAATCTAGTAGGGGGAGTTAATAAATATATGTGTATCACTGGATGCAGCAATTCTACTCCTAGGTATATACTCAAGAGAACTGAAAACGTATGTCCACACAAAAACCTGTACACGAATATTTGCAGAAACATTATGCATTATAGCTGCTGATGAGAACAACCCAAATGTTCATTAACTGGTGAGTGGATAAACAAAAGTGATAGAGCCATACAATAGAATATTACTCAGTCATGAAAAGAAGTAAGTACTAACACGTGCTTCAACATGGATGAACCTTGAATGCACTACCCTAAGTGAAAGAAATCAGACACAAAACATCCCATACTATATGACTTTATTTATATGAAATATCCCAAACGAGCAATTCTGTAGAGACAGAAAGTAAATTGTGGTTTACACAATTAATAAGTAAGTAATAGCGGTTGCTAAAGTGGTGGTGGAGCGGGGATCCTGGGGGTTGACAGTTAAAGGTACGGGGTTTCTTGGAGGGATGATGAAAATGTTCTAAAATTGATGATGGCAACTGTTGCACAGCTTTGTGAATATACTAAAAACCACTGAATTGTACATTCTAATAAGGTGGATTATTTGTTTTGTAACCTACCCCAGTCTGCCAAGTGCCATATTCCACGTCCAGTTTCTTGTTTCTTTGGCTAATTCATTTTG